>NC_073403.1:24404161-24730947 GCF_028641065.1 Leucoraja erinaceus
GTAACACTGGCAAGATCTGCATGATCCCACATGATCTTACATGATCTTACATGTTCTTACATGTGGCTCTTACATGGTAGAAGTGTTAACCTTCCCCATGGCTCTGCAAACTAATCTAAAATCTAAACTTCTGCGCAAGCAGCTAAGCTCCAAACACGCCTAAACACGCTTCATAAATCCCACCCACAATATAACGGGCAGTTTAAAATTTAAAGGCACATGCCATCCTCAATGACATGCAAAACAGACCAAATGGCCACTCCATGTAGCTTTGTAAGTTGTTTGGCTTGCCATAATTGTAAATGGTCTCTAGTGTGTGTAGGGTAGTGTTACTGTGTGGGGATTGCTAGTCGGCGTGGGCTGAAGGGCCTGGTTCCATGTTAAATCTAAAAAAAAAAAATTAAAGGTTGAAACCTTCCAAATTGTAACAATTGCAGGCTCTTTAGTGATCTCTCAAATCTTCCATTGCAAATATATATTTGTGATCCCTAAACTGTCCATTTCAGATGCCCTCAGTTCTAGTCGATCACCACCTTCAGTGGGATGGTTGCCATTTATTTAGTTTTATGAATCCTGTGCCTCTTGATCATGTCATGCCTGTTGATGACTACATTGTGTAAATATAGTCACAATTCAGAGAGCCGTCAGACACCTGACAATTTTTAAAATTGTACCATTGGAAATTACATAGATCACATGTGTTAGTGTGGGAATTGTGGGAAGAACTGAGCTCTTTAGTGATCTCTCAAAACTGCCCGTTATATTGTGGGTGGGATGAACTGAGCTATTCTTCCATTTTGTCTTTCAACATGGCCAGCACTTCAATCTGTGAGAATCACATGTTTGACTCTAGGGGCCACCTGCACCAGATCTGTTTAGCATAGAGTCAAATGTTGGCTTAATGCAAAGAAGAGCTTATGAACTCAAGGCTACATCGAGACTCCCTAATCTTCCCACATAGATAAAGAAGCCTGTTTCTACGTGGAAAGTTACTGAATGCTGGATCACATTCATTAACCCTGTAAACAGACATGGTTAACCTTGCTTCTATGCTATCAAAAATTATATTAAAATACTGCATGCTTCATATCGTGAGGAGAGCCTCCTGCTTAGCTGTTCTCCTTCTCTGACAAGTTATTGCTAAGAAAGTAGCTACAGTTTGATAGTCACTCACGTCTAGTGTATATTATTCCAACATTAGTCATGGCTTGCAATGTAGCCAACCTCTCCCTGGGCAAATACCACCCTTTAGTTTGTCAAGATGGCTCAAATGCAGTCTGACATCAAATGAAAGCATCTTGGCTACTGCCAGAATACTGATCATTAGCCTGCTTGATAGCTGAGTGTAGTCACACATGGACTACTGAGAGAGTGGAATCCATTAAGCTTGCAATCCATCTCCCAGTTCACAATGCAGTCTGCATCATGAGGCTGCCTGAATTACCACAGAGCCTTGAGATGAAGAAATGTACTGCAGCTTGTTTTGGAACTGAGTGCGGTAACATAACTGTGGATTGTAAAGTGAATTTCATATAGCCCTATGCACTCGTGAACAAACATTTTACAAGCAAAATGCATCCAATACAATATCTCTACTACACGCTTTGAGTACAAACTTGAGCCAATCCACCTGTGAGGAGTTGTGCTGCTGGTCTCATCTATCCTGAACCCAATGACCTTTTTATTTTCCAAAGGTGACCTGACCCAACTATTTGAGTTTGGTTTGGTTCAGGTTGGGTTGGGTTTAAAAATGTATAGGTTATCAGGCTCAGGTCTGGCCACAAACGATTGCTCTTTATAATTAATGCATTTATGAGGTTCCCAGATATTTCATTAGTTTGCAGTAAAGTTTGTTATCTGAATAAAGCAAGGTCATTGATGTACTCGTACTGTTGTTCTATGTTGGCCGAGTCAGGGACTTTGGACTGAGGAGAAAGACGGCGTAATGCAAGGATACTTCAACACATAGTGCATGCAACATGAGGTGGTCACTTGAGATGAAGGGCCGATGCTCTCAGTGTAGGGGGAGGGGATGTAACCTAGCCAGGTAATGGGTAAACACGCTATAGAAATAATCATGAGGTACAGCTCTGGACTCTGAATGACAACACAATGTGGAGTCAGTGTGTTTATCTGTAAGAGGAGGAGGAATTAAAACATGGGAACCAAGTTTTAATTGTTGAACACATACAGGAGTTTTGTGATAATGGGCAAGATGTCAAGATTCTCTTGCTCAAGGCACCTCGCGAGGATTCCCGCCAATGGTTGGAGTGGATTGTTTTGAGTACCTGAAAGTCTGTAGGTTTTGCACATGTTGGGTTTGAATTGACCGTGGACAATTAGGTTTAGGTCATGTTAGGTTTAGGTCATGTTTTAGTTACAAAGCCATGCAGATCTCTATGTCAGGTCCATTCACTGTGAGGCATCAAAGAACAATCCAGCTACCTATCCCACAAAGCACCCCATGCCCACCTGGGAGACTGGGAGAGATTCTTTAGGACACTTAAGTACCTTCAGAACCCAAAGAAATGTGCTGGGAGCAAATGTTTCTTGCCCCCGATTGGCCATTTATGAAGAAGAAAGTCACACCAGAATACTATTTGATATTATGCCAATAAGAAAAACTAGCACTATACCCTTTCAGCATGTGATAAATTGGATTTGATACATCAATACAAATAGAAGAGCCTACAATTTAAAATTACTCATTAAAATTACTTCTCATTCAATCCCATCTCATAAGAATGGACAAGAGAATGCATGGTATTAAACATATCAGATTCAGGTTCAAACTTTATTTTCATTGTGCAGTGTACAGTACAGAGACAACGAATTGCAGTTAGCATCTCCCTAGAAGAGCAACATAGAATTACGAACTCTATGTACACAGAAACGGTAGGGTGGCACAGTGGCGTAGGGGTACCGTTGCTGCCTTTAGCGACAGCGACTCGGGTTCAATACTGACTGGGGGTGCTCTCTGTACAGAGTTTGGACATTCTCCCTGTGACTGTGTAGGTTTTCTCTGGGTGCTCCGGTCTCCTCCCATACTCCACTAATGTGCGGGTTAATTGGCTGATATAAATTGTCCCTGGCGTGTAGGACAGAACTAGTGATCCTTGGTCGGCATACTCAGTGAGTTGAAGGGCCTGTTTCCACACTATCTCCAAACTAAACTAAAGATACCGAGACCTTCTGGAGTTTGATGCTACTTAATGTTTTCCGGGATGACCAGATGAGTGGAGAGATGATCTGTGGCTGTGTTATACTGCATTTATTAGAACCAAGTCCATCCTTAGTTTAACATTGTTACTTTAACTGCCACTTCCATAAATCTACAGCTTCACATGACAGTGCTCATTATTTTCCCATTAAATTGCACAGTACAGCAGGGATCTAAAACTGTTAAAATTCAACAGATACATATCCATATGCAAAGCACAAAATATCCCAAGCAACAAATACAAATGCACAATGACGTTAAGTGAAGAGAAGTATTGTAAATAATTACGGACTTGTCTAAATTTGTTGGTTAAGTTGAAAACAATCATGTTCATTCAATAAATACCAACGCCTGACTAGCTCAATGTGGGTGACCTATGTTTCTATTTTGAAGTGAAATTAAATTGATATTTCCGAGTGAGCATCTGGGCTTCGCTATTGCTTGGTGGCTTACCTTTTTTTGTGAATGTGTTTAACGTAAATTGCTTTGGGTTGCCGTACTGATTTGGAATACAAAGAAGGAAAGCTCTTGTGTTTCAATTTCCCCATAATTTCCGAGGCAGCATTTTTACAAATTATACCGTAGTTCATGAAGGGAAGAATATATTGATTTATTACTGAAAAGAAAACACACTGCCTTCTCTCCTGTTGCCTCCTTGTTCCTGTATAGAGCAAAACTTTATACTTGCAGATTTTATTGTCAAGGCTGCAGAAAGCATGGCTCCGAATGGGGGAAGTGGTGAGCGGCACTGTGGTGCAGCGGTAGAGCTACTGCCTTGCAGCGGCAGAGACCCAGGTTCAATCCTGACTACGGGTACGTGTCTGAATGGAGTTTATACGTTCTCCCCGTGACCTGCGTGGGTTTTCTCCGAGATCTTCGGTTTCCTCCCACACTCCAAAGACGCACAGGTTTGGAGGTTAATTGGCTTGGTATAAATGAAAAATTATTCATGTTCAGTTAATGTGCGTGGATCGCTGGTCAGCGCGGACTCGGAGGGCCGCTGTTTCCGCACTGTATCTATAAACTAAACTAAAGTGATTGAATTCTTACATATGCAAAAGGTCCAATTAGAAAAATGCAGAAATCTCATGGATTATAAATCCGGAGGTTCCCATGGAGGTGGGGAAAAAAGTGGTCATGGTGGGATCTGAAATTAAAAATGGGTAACTTAAAGATGATGCAATGTTTCTATGAGGCAGTTTGACCAAGTAGGTGCTGTACATACATGACCAAACTTTGATGTATCAGGAATATTTGGGGAATATCAAATGATTAATGTAAGCAAGTTGTACAGGGGCTGGGGGAAACAGGCTGTTGTATGTGAGATAGCTTTAGCTTGGATTAAGGGCAGGTCTCTGATCATTACTTACTCCATTGGAGATTAAAATACTGACTAAATATATTTTTCTAGTGCTGCTGAAAATGCATTTATAGTGTGAGAGATGACATTTATACTAGAAGCTGGAAAACCACAGCACTGAAAGACGTCCACATCATTTTCCGGCTGATTGAGAAGCATGTGATTGCACACAATAAAACATGCTGATGAAGGTCAGGAAAGTGTAATTAAGAATAGTTAACAACTTTCACTTGCAGATGCTGTTTCCATGCCAATTAACAATTTTATTTTAAGTGAATTGATTCAATATCCCCTTCCTGAAATAATAGGACCAATAAGATGAAACACGGAAATATCTCTGTGTTCACCTTGATCTTTTGGTACAATCATCTCTTAATAGAATGGCTTGCCTCGGATGAGATGTGTGACCTGACACTGGGATGCTGCTGTGTGCGTAATTGTTATCGGCTATGTGCAAAGTAATCAGGATGCGATAAGTCATGGCGAATCATACTGAAGAATGGATCTCAGATGCGGCAATCGACAATAGACAATAGACAATAGACAATAGGTGCAGGAGTAGGCCATTTGGCCCTTCGAGCCAGCACCGCCATTCAATGTGATCATGGCTGATCATCCCCAATCAGTACCCCGTTCCTGCCTTCTCCCCATATCCCCTGACTCTGCTATCTTTAAGAGCCCTATCTAGCTCTCTCTTGAAAGTATCCAGAGAACCGGCCTCCACCGCCCTCTGAGGCAGAGAGTTCCACAGACTCACAACTTGAAGTTACTTGAAAACACTTGCACAATATGACATTGTTGGTAGAACATAACAGAACATAGAAATGTACAGAAAAATGCTGGAGGAACTCAGCGGGTGCAGCAGCTGTGCAATGTACAGCACTGGAACAGGCCCTCCAACCCACCATGTGTGAGCCAACCAGATATCTGTCTAGTTTAGTTTAGAGATAAAGCATGGAAACAGGACCTTGGCTTACCGAGTTCCACGCCAAACATTGATCAAGCTAATTCCATGTTATTCCACTTTCTCATCCACTCCATATACACTAGGGGTGATTTAAAGAGGCCATTTAACCTACAAATCCACATGTTTGGGATGTGAGAAGAAACCGGAGCACCGGAGAAAACTTACTTGGTCACAGAGAGAGCATGCAAACTCCACACAGACAACAGCTGAGATTAGGATCGAAAATGGGTCTCTGGCGCTGTGAGGTAGCAGCTCTACCCGCTGCACTGCTGTGCTACCCATGTTAATCTAACTAATCCCATCTGCCTGCACATAACCTCTATCCCTCTATGCCCTCCCTTTTCCCTTGTCTGTCTAAAGTCTCTTAAACATTGCTATCACATCTGCTGCCACCACCTCCCCTGGCAGCCAGCGCATTACAGGCATCTACCGCCCTCTAAATTAAAAAACATAATTGCATATCTCCTTCAAACCTTTCCCCCACTCACCTTAAACTTCAGCACTCCAGCATTTGACATTTTCACTCTGGATAAATGACGCTAACGATGTTACTCAGAGGCGCAAAACAGCATTTTAATTTATCAAGGCGTGTTGAAACGGAAGAAGAGATGGAAGTTATATCAGTGGCTGAGAGTCATGGCAAATTATTAACCAATAACCAAGGGATGGACAGAAACGAGCACGAGCAGAAGGTACATCCACATTTGGGAGTATACAGGCAATCCATGGATTATGGAAGATTCTGTCTCTGGCAACTGTCCGTGGGTCAATTTCTACATGTTAGAAACAGCCATTTTCTATAAAACCATACGGTCACAGGGAGAACCTGCAACTCCACACAAACAGCACCCGAGGTTAGGATCGAATGTGGGTCTCTTGCTCCATGAGACAGCAGTCTTACCAGCTGCACCACAGAGCTGCCAAATTGTTTGTTCAATCAACGGGGTCAGAACTCAATACTCTATATCCCATCCTCATTATACCTGCCTATATGGTGGACCTGGCTCCATGTCATTCTGAAAACAAAAGGGTGATCGGTAAATGAGACTTGATGGTACTGAATAGATCGGGGAGCTCAATTTTCTGATGAATATGACTTTGAGCTTCTTTCATTCGTTGGGGTTGAGATTGGAGTAGGCAATGGTTTAAAAAGATGGTTTGAAGTAGACACATGGGTGAAGGAGGTTTGAATGATGAATGGCTTAGTGATGGGGAGCGCAGTCAGAAAATACAACGTGTGGTCAAGCCAGATCTAGGAATTGATGAAATACTTCCTCACCACACCCAATCAAAACTACATTCCTCAGAATCAAGAAAGTGATGAGGTTAATAATGGGGGACGTGTCAAGATTGAGAAGGAATAATGGTAACAAAGGCTGCAAAATTGTCAGAGAGAACAAAATCTAGCACATTTTTATAGCTATTTTTTGTACTGTGGGTAAATATCTGGTTTACAGGCTTTGATAGTTGCTGTTAATACCAAATAGAATGAATTGATGTAAAAATGAAACATCTCCTAAAATATAATCTCATGTGAAAGGTCAACTGAGATTTAATTCACCGAATAAAGTAATAACCAATAAATTTAATTACTTATTATGAGACAGAAAGAGGCTATTCGGCCCATCCTGTTGATGCTAGCTCCTATTCGGGGAAGTCGCATCTGACCTTTTTCACTTCTCCTGATTTTCCTTTCAACGGAAACCTATTCTCCCTCACGTGCCTGATATTATGAGGCAGCAGTATTGTCCACTGCGAAGGAAGGAACTGCAGATGTTGGTTTACACCGAAGATAGGCACAAAATGCTGGAGGAACTCAGCGGGACTGGCAGCATCAATTTTGTCCACTGTCCACTGCACCACTGTGCCACCCTTTCCAGTCAAAGAATCAGCTCACTTTAAATACATCATTCAAAACACGGTCTTTCAAAGAAACTGTTTCCGGAGCCACACACTTACCTTCTCTTTATGTAAGGAAATTTAAGCAGTGAGGAGAAGGACAATCAGTGTATCACACTGATATTGGCAACGGGGTAACACAAGCACAAATTGAATGAAACAATTAAGAGAGGAATCAATAAGGAAAAGTTCAGCAGTAACATATTAATCTCAAGGAGTTATAACAGATTCCAATCAAAACTACAGACTGCAATGTGCTGCTATCATGTTAGATTAAACTCAATCAGATTCATGAGACATGACCTCCAACGTACAAACCTGTGCTGTTTATTCCAAGGTAGACAAAAATACTGGAGAAACTCAGCGGGTGCAGCAGCACCTATGGAGCGAAGGAAATAGGCAACGTTTTGCACCCACTGAGTTTCTCCAGCATTTTTGTCTACCTTCGATTTTCCAGCATCTGCAGTTCCTTCTTAAACAACTTTATTCCTAATCAGCCCTTGGCCATCTAATTACATGTATATCTTATCCCTCAGAATAATCCCGAGTAATTTTCCAACCACAGATGTTAGACTTGCTGGCCTATAATTCCCAGGCTTTTCCCGACAGTCCTTCTTAAATCGAGGCACAACATCTGCCACCCTCCAGTCCTCAGTCACCTCACCCATATTTAATGACGACACATACATCTCAGCCAGGGCATTTCCTCTCGAGCTTCCCACAGTGTCCTCGGATAGATCTGATCAGGCCCATATAGACAGAATATTTTCAGAATATTTTTCCCAAGATGGAAACGTCAAAGAACGGGAAGGCATAACGTCAAGATGAGCGGGAAACAATGTAAACATGATGTGTGAGCAAGTTATTTTACACAGAGTGATGGGTACTTGGTATGCACTGCCAAGGATGGTGGAGGGGACACATATGATAGTGGCTTTTAGATCGGCACATGGATATGCAGGGTCTAGAGTGATATGAATTATGTGCAGTATATAAAATTATATAGAAGCGTGAAAAAGCATGCCACCAGATTCGGCAACAGTTTCTTTCCAGCTGTTATCAGGCAACTGAATCACAACCAGGGAGCAGTGCTGAACTACTATCTACCTCTTTAATGACTCTCGGACTATCCTTGATTGCTGGCTTTACCTTGCACTAAACGTTACCCCCTTATCATGTATGTATATATACACTGTAAATGGATCGCTTGAAATCATGTATTGTCTTTCGGCTGACTGGTTAGCACGCAACAAAAAGCTTTTCACTGTACCTCGGTAATAAATAATTCACTAATTAAAGTGATCCCTTCTGTTAGTTCAGTTTAGTTTATTGTCAATAAACTAAACTAAACTGAAATGAACAGAAGAGATCACTTTAACATGGCATCAAGTCTGGCATGGACATTGTGGGCCAAAGGGCTTATTCCTTCGCTGTATTTTAATATATTCCAATTTAAAAGTTGTAGCACATACACCAATACGCAAGGATTCCAGAAAGAAAGGATCATTTTATCTCTTGATTTAAGTGAGAAAGGGTCGCACTGTCACTTTGGCTATGGTTTCACATGCTGCTTTAGAAAAATATCTCAGTGTCAGTGAATTCTTTATTATCTATCCAGTCGATGACTCACTCTTTGTTTTTCCGGGCCTTTGTTCTAATAGTCTGTATCATTCCCCTGGTCTTCTTGCTCCTGCTGTTCTTCAACATTAGCCTTGTGTCCTCTTCTTCAATCTCTGAATACTGATCTGCTTCTGCCACCAATTACTGTCTTTGGATATCTTGGTTTTACAGTGAACAGCACACAAGTAGGTAGTTGTGACTCTGGCTGGGCATGTACTGAAGGTTACACTCAGATTAATGCTGGGGCAAGCTAACCAGGAAAACAGGCTTTTGTACATGATTTGTGTATACAACTGGATGCCTATGGATCCAATTCTGAGGCATTCAAGTAAATGCACAATTACCTCAAAATCTTTACAGAGTGCAAAGAAATTACAAAACTGACTAATATTCACTTAGCAGAAAAGCAATCATAAACTTATTTATCACAGATGAGGGAATCAGATGATATTTGTAGAATCTCCGAGATATCAAGTATCAATCCTCACAGAAGATGAGTTCAGAGAATTGTGTCTCGAAGATTGTGGTAAAATCCTAATGAAAGCCCCATTGTTAGTAATCAACCTCCTCCCTCTGCAGCTTCTCCTGTTCTATGTGGCTTCTCTTCAATTCCCCAGCCATGCTCATAACAAGAGACATTCCAAGAAAGTTATTAATGTCTGAAAGTATAATATAATACAATATTTCTTTATTAGCCAAGAATGTTTTGCTAATTCGAGGAATTTCATTTGCCAAGTACAAATAAAAAGCAACAGAACACCCAAAATACATTTTAACATAAACATCCACCACAGTGACTCCTCCACATTTCTCACTGTGATGGAAGGCAAAAAAAAAGTTCAATCTCTTCCCTTCTTTGTTCTCCCGCGGTCGGGGGCCTCGAGCCCTCCGTTGACGGGACGATCTTACTCCCGTAGCCAGTGGTCGGGCCCTCCTCATCGGGGTGATCAATCCTGTATTGGGGGGGGAGGGGGAGGGGGATCTCAGCTCCCCCACGCTGAGCGATCGGACCCCGGATCGGGGCTGGTCAAACCTTCTGCGTCATTGGAGTTCCCGACATCCATGGCCTCTCCCGAGACTGCGAGCTCTCGATGATAAAGCCCGCAGGCTGCATTTGGAGCGATCCCAGGCAAGGCATCCGCTCCAGTGGCAAATCCACGCCCCATGGTGGGGCTCCAAGTCAGTCCCGAGGAGGCCTACAGCTCCAAGATGTTATGCCGCATAGTAACGGGAAATGTGACCCGGAAAACAATCGTATTTCCGGCAGGGTAAGAGATTGAAGAAAAAGGTTTTCCTCGACACCCTCCCCCACATAAAACAAACCAGAGAACATTACAACAAACTTTCAAAACACACTAAAAATAACAAAAAAAAGACAAAAAAACAGACAGACTGATGGCGAGGAAGTCAATCGTACGGCGCCCCTGGTGGTGCTTTTTATGTAGCGTTTTATAAAAATCAACATTTATTGGCAATCCCTAAGTGCCCTTGATGTGGTAAATTGCCTTATTGAATCACTACAGATCTCCTGGTAAAGGTATTCCTATAATGCTGTTTTTCATTGAGTTCCCAATTTAGGCTCAGCGATATTGACGGAGTGGTCATGTAGTTCAGTCAGGATGGTGTGCAACTTTGAATGGAGTATTCAGGTGGCAATGTTTTTGCACAGATAAAGCCAAGTCCTTCTTGGTGGTAAAGGTCTTGAAGAGGGGAGATGCTGTCAGACTTGCCTGGGAGAAGATCAGTATAAGGGATTATTCAGGGGTTATAAAATTACGTGGAAGTTCTGCAGTTGTACAGGGCCCCAATGAGACAACACCTGGAGTATTGTGTGCAGTTTTGGTCCCCTAATTTGAGGAAGGACATTCTTGCTATTGAGGGAGTGCAGCGTAGGTTCACGAGGTTAATTCCCGGGATGGCGGACTGTCACATGTTGATAGAATGGAGCGACTGGGCTTGTATACACTGGAATTTAGAAGGATGATAGGGGATTTTATTGAAACATAAGATTATTAATGGATTGGACACAGTAGAGGCAGAAAACATGTTCCTGATGTTGGGGGCGTCCAGAACCAGGGGCCACAGTTTAAGGATAAGGGGCAGGCCACTTAGAACGGAGATGAGGAAAACATTTTCACCTAGAGAGTTATGAATCTGTGGAATTCTCTGCTTCAGAAGGCAGTGGAGGCCAATTGTCTGGATGCTTTCAAGAGAGAGTTAGATAGAGCTCTTAAAGATAGCGGAGTCAAGGAATATGGGGAGAAGGCAGGAACGGGGTACGGTTATGATTGGGGATGATCAGCCACGATCACAGTGAATGGCGGTGCTGGCACGAAGGGCCCGAATGGCCTACTCCTGCACCTATTGTCTATTGTCTAAGTAGCAGCCATTAATTCAAACAAGAACCAGTCTTCAGGATATCTGTTCTAATATACAGTGAAGCCAGTAATGTTTGAAATGGAAAAGACATCTTTGCAAATAGACTCTCTTGACCATGACTGTTTCCTGTACTTATCACCCAAATGTAAGACAATGGAGTACATTAATTGGCCTACATCAAACCAGAAATCACCATCTTAAGTTATTTCACACCATTATGGTAGAGATGATGGAAGCTTCCAGATCAGACTTACTTTTGTCACCAGCCACATTAAGCATGGTCATAGGCATATTTGTCTGCCTCTCATTAATTGAGAGCTAAGTGTCACCCATCACAACTCTAATTTTTGGAGCTTTATCCTGTCATAGAATCGTACAGCGTGGAAGCAGGCTCTTCAGCCCAACTTGCCCACACCGGCCAAAATGTCCCATCTATACTAGTCCCACCAGCCAGTGCTTGGTCCATACCACATAAACCTGTCCTATCCATGTACCTGTCTAAATATTTCATAAACGTTGCAATAGTCCCTGCCTCAACCACCTCCTCCAGCAGCTTGTTCGATATACCTACCAACCTTTGCGTGAAAAGGTTGCCCCTCAGGTTCTTATTAAATCTTTCCCCCCTCACCTTAAACCTATGTCCTCTGGTTCTCGATTCCCCTACTCTGGTAAAAGACTACCCAATCTATTCCTCTCATGATTTTATACAGATCTATAAGATCACCCCTCATGCTCGTGCCCTCTAAGGAATAGAGTCCTAGCCTGCTCAACCCCTCCCTATAGCTCAGACCCTCTAGCCCTGGCAACATCCTTGTAAATCTTCTCTGCGCCCTTTCCAGCTTGATGACATCTTTCCTATAACACGGTGCCCAGAACTGAACACAATACTCTAAATGCGGCTTCACCAACGTCTAATCCTGCTTGTGGTTCAGATTTTTGAGGGCTATGGAATTGCACTCCAGCAGGTAAGCGGAGAGAATTCCCTTCCATTCCTGATCCGGTGGGACGGTGATGGTGGAACGTCTTCGGGATACCAATTGGTCTGTTGTGAGACCAGCAGCAGATAATGTGTGGTGTGATCAGAAGTAACGATTGATGACTAGATTACCCAAAAAATACATCTTGGTACTCCAAAGAAAATAATAGGTACATGTATCAAACTATTTTTTTAAATTGCAGTGTGTGGAACTGCACAGACAAAGATTAGTGAGAAGTTTATCAACAGAAGCTTCATTATAAACTTATGCCATCATCGATCTTTTAAAAATACTGAGTCAGTAATAATGTGAAGTCTAACCTTTTACTGTAACTGTTGCCAGTGTTTTAACAGTGGACTAATGCAACAATAATTTTCAAAACCACACACATATTTTTAGATATTTAGTTTAGAATAATTGGCTGTTGCTAAGAGAATGGTAGATATCAGTACACTGTTAGAAATGCAACAGAAAAATATTTCCCATGCATGTATAAAATTAATATAACTTAATTGAGCACAGCTATCAATCTCGGTTCACTCAATGCATATTTACTTTATCTACCGGGAATTAACTTGGATTATAAATTAATCAAACTATACATTACCTAATTGGCCACAAGCTTTGTGACTGCATATCTCCAATGTCAGAACATGTGTTCTAAACTTTACTTGTACTGAGATAAATCAATGTTGGACAAGATGGCAACAGTGAAGGAGGAGTGCTATTGAAATAAGCAGGTTTGTGCAGTGATAAGAGTTTCAGTGTCAGGTGAGATAAAAGAAGAAACAAAGGGCTATTCTTCAGATTTTTATGTTCATAAAATTAGCAGATGCTTGGAGAATTGAGATTGGAACAGTGTTAGTGGATGATAAGTGGTGAAAGATAGAATTGGTCAGAGGTGGCTTCATTAGCTATTTAGGATGCCAAATTGTACACTTAAATAAATAATCATGAATATGAATGGGAAGGTTATATGTTGGTTGACAAAGATGTTAGTTCAGGATTAGATTAGAGTTCAGAAGAGGGGCAAAAGTGATTAGATGCTTGATGCCGAGATGCTCATTACAAAATCTATGGAAGGTAAGGAAGGGGATGGCTTGAGGAGAAACTCAGGACAGGTGAGAGACATGTTCAGGGGATCACAAGGCTATTAGAAGTGGCTCAACCAGTGAAGTGAACAACCAGAATTTGATAAAGTCCACACAACCACTGTAAAGGTTTCAGCAGGGCAATTGATTGAAAGCAAAGCAAAGTAGTTTTGAAGAGCTTCAGAATTCAATATCCAAGTGCCAAGTTTCAGTCACAGTCAAGATTTCAAAGGTACTCATCCATCCATGGTAATTCTTGAAGTAGAAAATGTGAACTGTACTCATGAGTGTTGTGCCTAAAGAACTTTATATTGCTTTGTAGCAAATTTTATGACCTAATTCTTCGAAGGAATTGCTTTCTAATAGCAAATAACAAATTCTTACTTAATATCACAAAGCATGTCAGATGTTCCACAATGCCAAAACATCTTACAAACCCACGTATTATATACTGTTCTGCACAGCTCAACTGTCCCCATTATATGTGCATTATCTATTATCCTGTAGTTCCATCACCCAGTTACATATCATTTGACACAAATCCATTCCTCGTATTATTTGTCATTCCATATAGCTGCATGTTTCCAGTAATACATCACTCTGCACAATTTCTTCCATCTAGCTATGTGTCATCCTCTGCAGCTGATGAAGTGTACACATCGAAAACATCAAAGCCTGCCCTTCTTCACAAATGTTGATGAACAGTCAATGTTTAGAATATGTTCTGGTTTTCTTTCATTGGAACGGTACTCCGCCTCCTGGTATACGTGATTTTATACATCAGTGTAATTATTTGTTTCTCTCTATATAACGGACAGATTGTTTATCTATACATCTAAATATCTCACAAGCCTATCCAAACATGCCCTATCACTCCACTGTCAGAATGAGTTCATAGGCAAATTGCAGAAACAGCACCTCGTATTTTGCTTGGGCCCAACGGCATGAATGATGATTACTCTAATTTCAAGTAGCTCCTGCATTCCCTCCACCTCCTCTCTCCTCCCTTCCCCACCCTAGTCATCCAACCTATTCCATTGTACACATCATTCTGGTGAACCCCCTCTGCACCCTTCCAAAGCCCCCACATCTTTCGTGTAACGTGGCGACCAGAACTGCATGCAATACTCCAAAAGCGACCTAACCATAGTCCTATAAAGCCACATCATGACTTCCAGACTCTTGTATTCAATGCCCCAACCTGTAAAAGAAAGAATATCATACGACTTCTATACCACTCTATCTACTTCTGTTGCCACTTTCAGGCAATTATGGACTTGGACTCCAAGATCCCTCGGTCCATCAATGCTGTTAAGGCTCATGACATTAATGATATATTTTCCCCTAATATATGATGACCCAAAGTATAACAACGCATACAGATTAAACTCCATCTGCTATTTCTTAGCTCGTTCCTTTATCTGATATACAGTATACCGCTGTATACTTTGACAGCTTTCCTCACAGTCTGCAATCCCAGCAATCTTGGTGTCATCTGCAAACATACTAACCAACCCATTTACGTTATGTCCAAGTCATTTATATATATATGCTAGACCAAGTGCAGACCCGTTGGGTCTGTTCCCCCAACGTGCGGTTGTGGCGGGGGGGGGAGGGGGGGGGGGGGGGGCGGCGGCATGCAGCGTCACACACACTAACTATCCCCCCCCTCCCCCCCCCGCACTCATGCTAATTACCCCCTTGATATTATATTAATATTATTAATTTGCTCCTTTTACCCCTTAACCACCCTATCTACTGATGCATAGCCCCCAACTTGCAGTCACATCTAGAGGGTGGGGGGAGGGGCGGGGGTAGAGAGTGAGGGCAGAGAGAGAAGGGGAGAGAGAGACAGAGAGGGAGAGGGGAGGGAGAGAGAGAGGGGAGAGAGGGAGGGGGAGAGAGGGGGGGGGGGGGGGAAGAGGGGGGGGGGGAGGGGGGAGGGGGGGAGGGGGAGGGGAGAGGGGGAGGGGGAGAGGGAGAGGAGAGAGGGACGGAGAGAGAAGCAGAGGGAGGGGAGGAGAGAGGGAGGGGGGAGGGGGAGAGGAGAGAGGAGAGGGAGAGAGGAGAGGAGAGGGGAGGGGGAGGGGTGGACAGGGGAGGGGAGGGGGAAGGAGGGGAGAGGGGGAGGGGGGAGAGGAGAGGGGGGGAGGGAGGGGGAGAGAGGGGGAGGAGGAGAGAGGGGGAGAGAGAGAGGAGGAGAGAGGGGGAGGAGGAGGAGAGGAGGGGAGAAGGGGGAGAGAGGAGAGAAGGGTGGAGAGAGGAGAGAAGGGGGAGAGAGGAGAGAAGGGGAGAGAGAGAGAGAAGGGGGAGAGGAGGAGAGAAGGGGGGGAGAGGAGAGAGGGGGGGAGAGAGGAGAGAGGGGGGAGAGGAGAGGGGGGGGAGGAGGAGAGGGGGAGAGAGGAGGGGGAGGAGGAGGGGGAGGGGGGGGAGGGGAGGAGGGGGGAGTGGGGGGAGGGGAGAGGGGAGAGGGGGGAGAGAGGGGGGGGGGGGAGAGGGGAGAGAGGGGGGGAGAGGGGAGAGGGGGAGAGGGGAGAGGGGGGGGAGAGAGGAGAGGGAGGGGAGGAGAGGGAGGAGGAGGGGGGAGAGAGGGGGGGGGGGGGGGAGGAGGGCGTGGGAGATGAGAGGGGGGGAGGAGGAGAGAGGGGGGGGGAGAGGAGACCCCCCCCCCCCCCCCAAAACAACCATTTGCAGGAAGTGCTTTTTTCCTTCAAACTAACCATAACCATATTTTCATTTTCAAACCAAATTAAAGGTACTTACTCACAGCTGTGTAGACATTTGTTCAGTCATTCAGAGCTCAGACCTCCATGTTGTAGAGACTGATTGAGGCACACGACTTGCAGAAACTGATTGAGGCACACCACTTCCTAGTTTTATAGTCCCTCCCCCATCCCGCCAGCAGGGGCAGCAGAGAGCATGGGGAATGTTGTAAAAACATTAATATCTCTGTCATATTTCATCGATGGGAAAAATCCTCGGCACACATGCGGCGGAGGGGGGCTCTGAGCGAGGTGGCCAAAAATGACGGCCGTAGGTGGCAGTGTTCTCTTGGAAATTGCAGCACAGAGAGCCAAAACTAGTCAAGCACAGAGTTTTAGTAATATATAGATGACAAACAGCAGAGGTCCCAGCACAGACTCCTGTGGAATTCCACTGGTCACAGACCACCAGCCTGAATATTGTCCTTCCACCGGAACCCTCTGTCTTCTATCTGTAATCTAGTTCTGAATCCATGGGACCAAGTCATTGTTAATCCCATGCATCTTAATCTTCTGGATCAGCGTAACATAGGGAACTTTATCAAATGCCTTATTAAAATCCATGTAACAACATCCAGATTCAGATTCAGATTCACACTTTATTGTCATTGTGCAGTGTACAGTACAGAGACAACGAAATGCAGTTAGCATCTCCCTAGAAGAGCGACATAGAATATGAGCAATAAATAAATATATTTACGTGCAGTCATAGTAGTGCACGTCCCTCCATCCATCGCCCTACTCTCACTGACCAGCTTTGTCACCACCTCAAAAACACAATCAGATTAGTAAAACATGATCTGCTGTGTACAAAGCCATGCTGACTATTACCAGTTAACCCATTCCCAAACCCAAATCCTATCTTAATGACTTCTCTCCAATAGCTTCTGTATCACCAATGTGAGGCTCACTGGCCATTAATTCCCTGGATTATTTCTACTTCCATTCTTTAATAAAGGAACAACAGTAGCTAGTCTTCAGTTCTTCGGGACCTCGCCCGTAAGTAGAAAAGATGTAGAGATCTTTGTTAAGGCTTCCCGCAGTGTCCTCTCTTTACTTTCTCAATAACCTGGGATAAATTCCATCAGGTGGGGATTTATCCACCTTAATGCTCTTCAGGAGCCCCAACAACTCCTCCTTCTTAATCTCAAACTGCTCTTCCATATTAATATTCTCCACATTGATCTCACTGTCCTCCATGTCCTTCTCCTTGGTGAAAACAGATTCAAAATACTCAGGTAAGAGCCTGTCCCACTGAGTTTTTTAGGCGACTGACGGTGACTACGACAATGGAATTCACTGAAGTCAGCACCGGCGATAGCCCACGGCACCTGGCGACAACCTACGCCATCCTGCCGTCAACCTACGACAACCTACGACAGCATCTACGTCAGGAGAAGTCAAGCTACGACAAGCCCATGGTCGTCGACTGTCGCCAAAAAGCTTTGATCATTTCAAAATCCAGCGGCAACCAGAAAAAACGCCACGACTCTTTGGGCAACTGAGGAGACTACTTACGACCATACAGGCGACAGCCCGGCAACCGTGTGGCAACAGCCTAGTCGCCGGCAGTCACCTAAAAAATCGCCAAAGTAGGACAGGCCCTTTAATATCTCGCCAACATTCTCAGACTTCAACCACAAATTCCTTCCTTTATCCTTGAGCAGTCCCACCTTCTCCCTGGTTACCGTTTTGATTTTAATGTCGATATGAAAAACATTGGGATTTTCTTTAATTGGACTTGCCAAACCCATTTGGTCGTCTATTTTGGCCCTCCTATTTGCTTACCAGAGTTCTTTCCACCTTTCTTTATATTCCTCAAAGACCCTGTCTGATTTCATCCTTTTAATCCTTGCAGGCGCTTCCCTTTTCTTTTTGAGCAAATACACAACTTCTTTGGTCATCCTTTGCCAACCATATCACTCCCTCTATGCTAGTTCTGAACTTCAATCACTTGGCCTTTAAATGACTCCCACATGTCAGATGTGGACTTACCCAATAACAATTGCTCCCAGTTTACCTTCCTGAGCTCGTGCCTACTAATGTAGTGGTTTGCCTTGTTCCAATTTAATACTTTACTGCAAGGTTCAACAGTCTCCCTTTACAAACCAATATTAAGTATTATTAAGGCTGAAGAAGGGTCTCGACCTGAAACGTCACCCATTCCTTCTCTCCAGAGATGCTGCCTGTCCTGCTGAGTTACTCCAGCATTTTGTGTCTACCTTAAGACTTATGGAGTTGTGATCACTATCCTCAAAGACTTCTCCAGTCAACTGGCCAACACAAGGTCCAGTATGTTCCCTTCTTGGGTTGGACTGTACACATATTGTTTCAGAAATACCCTTGTATACACCTCACAAATCCTGCCCCATTAATGGCTCGTTTTTTGGTGCTGAAAGCCTTTCCCCAGTCTAAATTGGGAAAGTTAAAGTCACCCATTAAGACAACCCTGTTGCTTTGGCATCTTTCATTAATCTGTCCCACTGCAACACCAGTCCATCACACCCAGTCGGATAAACTAAAATTTCTACATTTATCTCTTTAAGGGCCTGTCCCACTTGGCCGTCATTTGCGCATCACGCAACCAGTGTCACTACACGCCATGCATGTGTAATGCGCTACATGCGCACGTAATGTGCACCATGCGTGCATCACGTGCGTGTCACGACGCATGCCGTCGTGACGAGTAAATGATGTCTCGTGAATTAGATGCAAATGACGGCCAAGTGGGACAGGCCCTTTACTCTCTCGTTTCCACCCCCTCCCTTCTCTCTCACACAGGCATGAATGGATGTCAACTCCGCGGGCCAGGCAGCATCTACGGAGGGAAATGGACAGACGAACCCATTCTTCAGGGCTGCCTTATGTCTCTTCCCCCCCCCCCCCCCCCCCCCCCTCTTTACACCTTGGCACCTACTCCATCCATATGCTAATCAACCTTCCCCCTACTCCTCACCTGTATCCACCTATCTCAAGCCAGGCTTTCTCCCTCCCCCACTGCGTTTCCAGCTTTCTTCTTTCTCCCCCCTACTGCAATCAGTTTGAGGAAGAGTCCCGACCCGTAACATCTCCCATCCTTTAACTCCACAGACGCTGCCTGACCTGCTGGGTTACTCCAGCACTTTTGCTCAATATTCAAACATCAGCAGTTTGTTTGTATCTCTGTTCTCCCTCTATTGTTGTTTCTGTCTCCCATAATATTTTACAGAGATCTGTATTTTGAAAATCCATAAGATATGACTTTGATCTGATATTCACAAAAAACCTAAATTATATTGCAATGTTCTATTTCTCTTACATTGATTTGTAATTAAGTTAACGATAGTTCATGATTTAATTCAATGAAATCATATTCAATTATCCGATTGGCCCTTAATCAACTGTAGTTCATGGATGAAGTAGAAAATATGCCCGCATTGTAATTATTTAATCAATACATCTCTGCACCGAATCAGATTTCTTACTATGTAACATTGTATTTGAATCATCAGTAAGTTAAATCATTTCAGCTACACCCATTACCCGAATTGGAATCCAATTCATAAATTTCTCTCGCAAAAACACAAAGTGCTCAGCGAGTCAGGCATCATATGGAGAGGGAATTGATAGATAACATTTCTGGCCAGGAACCTTCAGAATGAAGAATCGTCCAGACCCAAAACATCACCTGTCCAATATCTGCACAGTAGCTGCCTGACCTGTTGAGTTACTCCAGCACTTTGTGCTTTGCACAAGATTCCACCATCTGCAGTTCCTGGTGTTCTCATAATGTTAATGTTTTGGGTAATCAAACATTACCATGTTGAAAATGAGAAATGCATGAAGGGATGTGTAAAATAAATGAACATCCAGTTCAGATAATAAGGAAATGGCATCAATTGGCTCCTAACTTACCATTTTATATGAGCAGAACCCACAATTCTTTAAGGAAATTTACATTTAGGAATGATCAAAAAATTGAATCCATAAAGATACTTTAGTGAAAGTCTATAGAATGCACAGGGCTCAAGACAGGATCAATTCATTTAAGGGAGAACGAATGTTTCAGCAAAGTAGAATATCTATTTCCTCAAACAACAAGAAATATCATCAGAAGAGAAAATTGAAAAGAACATGGGGTTAGTTTTGACTGGTGGAACACTTACAAAGGTAGATACATTATGTTAAAGTTCTGGTCTAATTCTAAGTAGGTTTCCTTATCAAACCTGCTATTAACTGAACATTAGCTAGCTGCAGAAGGTGGGTAGGGAGCGATACTAACGTCCTGACCTTGTAAAAAGTTCAATTTTAACATTTCCTGAACATAACTGCACAGGATGTAACTTGTACGTGACACATTTTAAGCTCTACAAACGTGTTCCTTTAAAAATCAACTGAGTTCTAATTGTGCCGTGAGGATCTTAAATTTGCATGCAGATATGGCCAACCTCTCACCTTAGTTGGCACTGTAGCTACCGAATAGTAGACGCAGTGAGTTAGTGTTTGGAATATTTTACCTTATACCAAAAAAATGTGTAGTGACTATTTCTGCTGCCTTTTGAGGAAGAGAGTTCTAAAATCTCGCCCCACTGAGTCCGCGCCGACCAATGATCACCCCGTACACTAGTTCTATCCTACACTAGGGACAATTTACAGAAGCCAATTAACCTACAAACCTGCATGTAATTTGGGATGGAGGGTAAAAAAACTGGAGCATCCAGAGAAAACCCACGCGGTCAATGGGAGAACGTACAAACTCCATACAGTCAAGCAACCATAGTCAGGATTGAACCCGGGTCTCTGGCACTCTAAGGCAGCAACTCTACCACTGTGCTGCCCAAATGCCATCTTAAATAGGGTGATGCTTCATTTTTAACAGTGACCCCTAGTTCCAGATTTCACCCTCCTACATCCCACCCTCCGCTGCACCATTGAGAGCATCCGCTGCACCATCGAGAGCATCCTTACCAACTGCACCACAGTATGGTATGGGAACTGCTCTGTCTCCGACCGGAAGGCATTGCAGAGGGTGGTGAAAATTGCCCAACGCATCACCGGTTCCACGCTCCCCTCCATTGAGTCTGTCCAAAGCAAGCGCTGTCTGCGGAGGGCGCTCAGCATCGCCAAGGACTGCTCTCACCCCAACCATGGACTGTTTACCCTCCTACCATCCGGGAGGCGCTACAGGTCTCTCCGTTGCCGAACCAGCAGGTCGAGGAACAGCTTCTTTCCGGCGGCTGTCACTCTACTCAATTGTGGTAAATCGGTGACTGCCATCCTACACTAGGGGATTTACAGAAGCCACCCCCCCCACCTGCCCCCCATGGTGGGAAAAAAACTGGAGATCCAGAGAAAACCCACGCGGTCAATTACGTCAAATCATTTGCTATGTCGCTCTTCAAGGGTCTCTGCCTGCTAAATGCATTTCGTTGTCTCTAAGGCATTACTGTAACACTGACAATGACAATTAGTTCCGAATCTGAATCTGAATCTGAAGAGGAAACATACACAGTGCTCATTCTTGACCCTCTAAGTCTATATCTAACTTACTCAAACATTCCTGATTAGAAACACCTTTCATCCAGGAATTAACCAAGTGAACCTTATCTTAACTGCCTTCAATGTAAGTATCTCCATCCTAAACTAAGACCAAAATTGTGCGTATATTCTCAGTGTGGTTCCAGTAGCAACCCGTGAAGTTAGAGCATGAATTCACTACCTCTGTACTCCAGCCCTTTTCCAATGAAGGCACCATTCCAAGCACCTTCTTAATTGAATGCTTTACCTGCATATTAAGCATGGCTTTGGACAGTTTCCTGAAAGAAAACAATTGTGGAAATCTAAAATCAAAACGGTAGAGAGAGAAAATAGCCAACATTTCAGGTAAATGACCTGCCGAATGTTTGCAGCATTTTCTGTTCTTATTTAGGCAGATGCTCGTAAGAATACACTCAGATCTTTCCGAGCACAAACACTTGCACAACTTTTAAATACAGAACCCCATGCGATGCTACCATGTGGAATCTTATCAAATACCTTGTTGAAGTCCATATTGACAACTTCTACAGCTTTGCCCTCATCAACCTTTTTGTATACTGTATCAAAAATTCAGATTCATGAGGTGCAATCTCCCACACACAAAACCACGCTGACTTTCCCTAATCAATCTCTGTCTATCCAAATACATATATGTCTTATCCCCAAGAATACTCTCCAGTTATTTGCCAACCACAGATGTGAGGCTCACTGGCCTGTAGTTCCCAGGATTTTCCTTGCAGCTCTTCTTGATTAGAAGCACAACATTAGCCAGCTTCCACTCTTATGCCACCTCACCCATATCTAATGACGATTCATATATCTATGCCAGTGCGCCCGCAATGTCTTCTCTACCTTCTCACAGTGCCCTCGGATATTTCTGATCAGGACAAGATTTATCTACCTTTATCTCTTCTGACCAAAGTGGATAATCACTCGTTTCCTTATTTCATTGTGATTTTACACTTCCAGCAGCCAGCTTGCATTCTGACATTGCATGGACCAGAACACTGGCAGAAACTACACATTGATACAACAGGCACAATTGGCCCGCAATCTGGACCGGGGCCAAGTATCACACAGCTCAGTAGAACAGAGGGATCCTCACAAGTTGCTATAAGATTCCCTCTCATCCTTCTAAATTCCAGTGAATACAAGCCCAGTCAACCCATTCTTTCATCACACGTCAGACCCGCCACCCCGGGAATTAACCTGGTGATAAGTCTAAACTCCACAACAAGAAGTCTACAACTGCCAGGGAACGAGCAATAGACTTGAGATCCCCAGATGCCTATTGTTTTACTTGCACTATAATGTGCCAAAGACCATAATCAATGGTCTGGAGTTTTACTGCCACTTAAAGCTGCTGTAAAACTGAAATAATTCTGCAGTGTAGGAATGTGCCCATATATCATCTACCTTAGTTTCACAAGTGGACGGTCATGTGCACTAACTCTTTTAAAGAGAAACCCCATTAATTCCCAGAGGTCACATTGATCTCACATGGGGATAGGATCAGAACACGAGCCCATCGCAATGCAGAAATATAAATTTTGAAAACTATTCAAATTTTGCATAAATCAAAATTAGGTATTGAGTAGTTATACAGTAGGTGCCTGTACTCTTAAGGACCATTCTTTGCATCCTAAGCAACTATATGGGCATACACTGATCAAAATAAGACCAAGAAGATAAATATTAAAAGATTAACAAAATAGTATGAATTCATTATTTTAAAGAATTACTTTAAAAGGATAGGTGGCACAGTGGCACAGCGGTAGAGTTGCTGCCGTTCAATGCCAGAGACCCGGGGTTTGATCCTAACTGGGGATGCTTGTCTGTACAGAGATTGTACATGTTCCCTGTGACCATGTGGGTTTTCTCCGGGTGCTCCAGTTTCCACCCACATTCCAAAGACATGCATGTTTGTAGGTTAATTGGCCTCTGTAAATTGTCCCAAGTGTGTAGGAAGGAATAAGTGTACAGTAATTGCTGGTCAGACTTGGTGGGCCAAGGGCCTGTTTGTGCGGTGTATCTCTAACAGACCACCTGGTGGAAAGAGTATGAGAAATGGTCATAGAAAGCATAGACAAAAAATGTCCACAACCATTTCAGTTGTAGGCTTGCAGCTGCAAACTCCAGTAATCCACAAAACCATTATTCTTTACTATTTATGTAGTGTAGAATGCATCATGTGCAGCAGGTAAGGAAGAAAATAGTGTTGCAGATTGGAATTGCGTTTGAGGCCTAGGAATGTAGAAATATATGAAGTAGGAACACAACAGGCCATTCTGATCTTCAATCCTGCTGCACCATTCAATGTGATTTGCTTTTAAGTTTAAGTGACACTGCATGGAATCAGGTCCTTTGGCCCACCGTGTCCTTGCCGGCCATCAATCACCCATTCGCGCTAGTTCTGTGTCATCCCATTTTCACGTCCACTCCCTACACATTAGACGCAAGTTACAGAGGGCCAATTAACCTACAAAGCTGCACGTCTTTGGGATGTGACAGGAAACTGGAGCACCCGGAGGAAACACATGTGGTCACAGGGTGAACATGCAAACTCCACACAGACAGCACCCAAAGTCAAGATTGAACCTGGATCTCTGGCACTGTGAGGCAGCAGCTCTACCAGCTGCACCACCATACTGCATTTGTGAATGATCACTGATTATCACTGATTATGATTGATCTGACCACTGATAATCACTGATCATCTAAATTCAGTCCTTTTTTTTACCCTTTTTTTAAAGGAAAAAACAGAGACTTTAAGGTTTGCTTCAAGATACTTTATTGCATGATATCATGGACAGGTGGCGGCAGTTAACTGTTCACAGGTTCTCTGACCGCAGCAGAATTAGCCAACAATTATAAACAACTTTTTTTTGTTAGATACAATTATACGAAATCATACTTTGTCAATTGCTATGTTTTCCTGCTACTAGGATCTATTACATGCGTATTAATTATTTAATTAGTCATAATGCACTTTTTGTTTATGTTAATCTAATTCAACAACAGATGGTTAATACAAGTAGGGGCACTGCATGATGGCACACTCTGCCTACAGTCTGTCTGTTTTTCTAACTTTTTTTAATTTTTTGTTTGTTAAAAGTATGTTCTGGTGGATTTTTTTTGTATTTCTATATGGGGGAGGGGGAGAGGGTAAGGGGGAAACCATTTCCCAATCACTTCCTGGCGAGGACACGACTATTCTCCGAGTCACGTCCTCGTCCCCCTATCGCGGCCTACCAACTGGATTGGCGCGGCCTTTCTTGCCGGAGATCGGAGACCGGACCAGAGCTACAGCGGCGGCACTGGATTCATCGCGGAGCGGGCGATGCCTTACCTGGGGTCGCCGTTTGAAGCTCCGGAGTGTTGGGCCTCCTGCTTCAACATCGCGGAGCTGTGGTTGCAGAGCGGGCGGCACTGACCAACGTCGCGGAGTCCTGGGATCCTTTGCCGGGGGTCGCCAGCGTTGAATCTCCATCCAGCTCGGCCTGTGGACTTCGGGAGCCGCGGTCTCCGAAAAGAAGTGGCCGATTATAATACTAAATATACCACCAATAAGATTTCTTTATATGCAGATGATGTACTTATATACATTACTAATTCCCAAGTTAGTATTCCAAATGTACTAAACATTATAGAACAATTTGGTGCTTTTTCAGGTTGTAGAATAAATTGGAATTAAAGTGAAATTATGCCAATAAAAAATCAAGACCCTTCTCAACTCCAAAGATTTCCCTTCAGAATTGTTACCGAAAAGTTTAGATATCTCGGAGTTTACGTGACTAGAAAACACTCCTCTCTATTTAAAACAAATTTCCCACCATTAATTACAAAACTATATGCCTACATTCAATTTTGGAAAACACTCCCTATTTCCCTAATAGGTAGAGTAAATGCCATAAAGATGATTTTCTTTCCCCAACTCGTATATTTATTTCAATCAATACCGATATATCTCCACAAAAGTTTTTTTTTAATTTGATTCTACTATCACTAACTTTATTTGGGACTACAATACCCATAGAATACATAAAAGACATTTGTGCAAATCCAAAGAAAATGGAGTATCATCTCTTCCTAACTTTCTTTTCTACTACTGGGCGACTAGCATTAAAAATATAATCTTGTGGATGGACGATACATGTCAACAGGTAAATTGGTTAAAAATGTAGAGGGAAGATTGGTTGCCTTTTAACGTAGGCTCGATTCTCCTATCTCCAATACATCTGAATAAGTCAACGTATGAGCAAAATCCGATAACACACAGTACCCTACGTATCTGGAAACAGTTGAAATTAAGTCTTAAACTGAGAAATTTGTCTTTCCTTCTGCCTATTGCTAACAATCCGTCGTTTAAACCGTCTACTTTAGAGAGGGTGTTTGTTCAATGGAAAAACCTAGGAAATAATACAGTGAGAGACCTCTATAAGAAAGGGACTTTCTATTCTTTTCAAGAATACAGGAGAAATATCAATTGAAAGCAAACAATCTTTTTAAATGCCTTCAAATCCGAGATTATGTGAAAACATACACACAAGATTGTCCGTTTATGGGTCGAGATATATTAGACATGCCGACACAAGTAAGTTGACATCTTACATTCTCTTAAATGCTGATACCCCACCTTCTGAGATGTATTGGCGAGCTTGGGAAGACGAGTTAGGTTTAACTATTTCTAAATATATATGGGTGGGAAGCCTACTATACATACATTACTGCTCTTTAAATGTCAGGCATTGCCTGATACAATTCAAAATAGCCTATACTATTCAAAGACTAAATTGAAAAAGATCTTCCCAACTGTCTCCTCTATCTGTGATAAATGTCACCTCCAAGAAGCTACCTTAACCCATTCCTTCGCATCCTGTATAAAAATACAAAAGTTCTGGATGGGAATATTCAATATCATCTCTAAAACACTTAAAATTCAACTGGAATCAGATGCAAAACTTATCATTTTAGGAATGTCAGAGGGCTGTTCTAAGGTATCGACATTCCAAAGACGTTTCCTTGACTACGGCTTAATAACTGCGAAAAAAACTTATACCTGGAAAAAAAAACAGTTCCCACAGTGAAGATGTGGATCACTGAAATGACCGAGACACTACATTTAGAACAAATTAGGCTTGTTTTGGCTGATAAATCAGACCAATTCTCCAAAACATGGTCTCATTTCACTGAATTTCTTCAACAATAGAATGGTTGAACACAAATTTAAAACCGATGCTTGGGTTGGGTGAGCGGGGGGGAGGAGAGGATAGTGGGACATATACCTCCGTTTTTTCTTTTCTCTCTTCTCGCACTTCTTTGGCAGTTCAGGGGTCTTTTCTTCTCTCTTTTTTGCATCTTCCTTCTTTTTCTTCATTCTTTCCTTTTTACTTTTTTTTCCGTTTCATGTATCAATTTATAAAATGTTAAAAATGAAGCTGTACAAAATTGTATAATTGTTATGCCGATTGCTTTATTCTTGGAAAATTGCTTTTAAATTGCCTGAACATCGGGCTGCCCGTAGTGGCGACTACAGAGGGCTCGGGAGGCCCCGGCCATGGGTGAACAACAGAGGAGGAGGACTGAACTTTGGTGCCTTCCGTTTCATGTATCAATTGGTCTTTATAAATCTTTGTCTCAAACACAATACAAGGGCATCTTGACATTATTCTATCTCATCTTCATGCAGACCATGACACTGCCCCCTCTCCGAGCCAATCATAAGCCCCATTTACTGCAATGTTTCTACGCTACTAGTGGTAGGGGGAAAAGATCTTAGAGCAGAGCAAGATGGGCCACTCCTGCGAAATACAATGGGCTGACGTGTAGTACGCTATGGAGGGGATCCTGGACATTTTTCCCCGCCCATTTTAGTAACCGGAGCCTACCTGACCCGACCCGACTCACAGTGTAATCAATGTTGCGGGGCAACAGTTTGTGTATGTGATTATAGGGTTAGATTCATAATTCTGTCAGTTCATACTTCTTGTCAAGAATAAAATTTGACTCTGGTAATTGTCTTTTTTAATGTTTTTTAAATCATTTCTTTTTTAAATGGCTCACAAGCAGTGTTTGAGTTGATTTTGTAACCGGAACCGACCCGGCTCGCAGGGTAATTGACATTGCGGGGGATGTTTTTGTGCGTGATATAGGGTTAGATTCATAATTCTGTTAATTCTTGTTAAAGAATAAAATGTTTATAAACACACATACATGAATGTGATATAAATGTATATAATCATATAACACACTCAATTATATTTCTTCTGATCCAATGATGAACTTTATTTCAGACTGGACAAGGGACATTAAATAAGAAACATTGTAAATCCCCCCGCAACTTCACACACGCTAGGCTTTATCCCCCCCCCCCCCCCCCCCCCCCCCCCCCCCGGGCGGCACCCCCCCCCCTACAATGTCTCCCCCCCCCCCTCTCCCGCCCCGGGGCCCCCCACTCCCCCTCACCCCCACTCCCCGGGCCCCTCACCCCCCCCACCTCCCCCGGCCCCCACACTCCCTCTCCCCGGGCCCGGGGGCCGCGCACCCCTCTCCCCGCTGCCCCGGGCCGCACCTCCCCCCCCTCTCCCCGGGCCCCACACTCCCCTCTCCCTCTCCCCCTGCACACCTCCTCTCCCCTCCCCCTCCCCGGGCCCCACACTCCCTCCCCCTCCCCGGGCCCCACACTCCCTCCCTCCCCTCCCCGGGGGCCCCACACTCCCTCCCCCTCCCCGAAGCGGTGGGGGGGCCCCACTCTCCCTCCCTCTCCCCCCCTCCCCCAGGCCCACACACTCCCTCCCCCTCCCCGGGCCCCACACTCCCTCCCCCTCTCCCCGGGCCCCACACTCCCTGCCCCCCTCCCCAGGCCGCACACTCCCCCCCCCCCCCCCGGGGCAGCGCCCTCCCTCTCCCCAATGTGGAAACAAAGATCCGATCTTTGGCCGGAAGCAAGATGGCGGAGCAAGATGGCGGAACAAGATGGCGGGGACTGGTTGCTAAAATTAGTCCTATAATCACCCATGAATCCGCCCATGAGCGTACTACACGTTTGCGTGAGAGTAACCCATCTTGCTCTGCTATAAGATCTTTGGTAGGGGGTGCAGGTGGTCTACCCAGCTATTGCTGTTGTGTTTTTGATCACAATAGCTACCGACATTCCAGAGTTAACTATTGTGAACCAGCATTCAGTAACTTTCGACTGAGAAACAGGCTTCCTTATCAATGTCCTAATTTGTGTGCCTTATTTACCATGCTACACATTCCCGGTAAACAATTGTACAACTTATCAAAGCCAATTGGCCAAGCTGCGTCAGGTGACGGGTGACTCATCTGAAGCTTAAATACCAGAGTTTCCCAGGATTCTCTCTCTTCTTCATAGACCCTGACTTGTGAGCAGCCTGCTGGTGTGAGCTGAGGAAGGCCTGGCCATATGGCATAGAACTTTGTGTACTTAACCATTACTTGTTAACAAATATTGAATTGGGATGGATAAGGGTTGACCTTAGTGTTTTCGTGTTTTTTGTTTCAGGGTTATATTTCTTTAGGCAGGTTTTAGAGTCTCTGCTTCGACGGCCCATTACGTGGCTGGCTGGAGCACTGTTTAATTGTTTGTTAGTCCATCCCTATCCCTGACTTGGTTGTTTGAATCAGGTTTGGGTTTTGTGTTCCATTGAATAATTAAAACTATTTTTGAACTTGAGCCTGGTTTTTGAATTATGTTATACGGCTCTGAAGTACCTGCATTCGGGAGTCGTAACAAAGAGTGTAGCTTCCATCAGGAAGTTGGGATGGGGAACTATCAGGAAACCAGTGATTGCGGGCTTGACCGGATAGCTACAGGGATGAGTGATTGGGGAAACAAGGTGCAGACAGAACAAGACGGATTTCCAAAGTGACTTGAAACAACCTTGAAACTGGATTCACTTCACTCCAGGATATATAAAAAGATAGTCACCTTCCCAAGACATTGTATATGCAAAAGGACACAAAGTGTTGGAGTAACTCAGCGGGTCAAGCAACATCTCTGGAGAACATCGATAGGTTACGTTTCGGGTTGGGACTCTTTTTCAGATACTGCACGTTGTATGTGCAGTTATATATTACCATTCATTGCATTACTGGAGCTGTTACAATAATGGCCCTCATTTGGCTTCTCCTGATCATGAATATCATTCCACTGAGCTGTTCATGTAGTGTTTGAATGGTCTACTTGAGACGCTGGGTTTATAGGGTTTATCGAGGAGGAGGAGCCATCTTGGGGAACGGCTGCTAACCAGCAGCCGTCCTTTTAATTCACTTTTTTTTTGTAGTTTTCGTGAGTCCTGTGCTTTGTTTGTGAGAGAGATAGACTTTTTAATGTAGGGGGTAGGAAGTAACAATATTTCTAGGTCCCTACCTGGTCGGTGAGGCAGCTTTTTCTCCGGGCTGCCCCGTCGACCCGTCCTCGTGGCCTACCAGCGGGCATAGAGCGCCGTTTCCTGGCGGGGACCACCCAGCACCTCGGCTTCGGTGGCGGCACAGTGCTGGAGCGCTATCGTGGAGCGGAGCGGGCGATGCCTTGCCTGGGTCGCCGCGCTGGATCGACGCGCTGGAGCTCTGGTGAGCTGTGACCGCCGAGTTCAACACCTCCGGGCTGCGGGTCTGCGGAGCGGAGCGGGCGGCGCCGACTTCAACATCGGGAGCCTGGGAGCTCCAAACCGGCGCGGCCTTGTCGGCTTCGGAAGCCGCGGTCTCCGGTAAGGAAGCGGCCGTTCCAGGTGGCCCAGCCGCTGAGAGGACTCTCCCGACGCCGGGGCAACAGCACCCGGCCAGAACGGCCAGGAACATCGGGCCTCCGTAGAGGCAATAGCGGAGGCCTCAATAGGCCTGACTTTGGGAGAACTGGGGATGGGGACTGGACATTGTGCCTTCCCCCACAGTGGTAACCATTGTGGGGGGATGATTTTTGTGTGTAAGTGATTATTTTAGTTTGTGTCCAAGATGGCTGTCGGAAGGGAGAGTGGACGCTGGCGCGGTTTAGCTGCCGCTGCTCTCTCTTCACATTGTGTTTTTTAATTTTTTTGTCTTTGGATCGAATTCTGTCTTTAATTTGTGTATTGGTGATGTCTTTATTATTTATTTTACTCCGATTATATGTTTTTTTACTCTTGTTAATTTCTGTAAGGTGTCCTTGAGACTCTGAAAGGCGCCCGCAACTAAAATTTATTATTATTATTATTATAGGGTGGCAGAGAATGAGCAATAGACCTGAAATCCCCTGGACAGGAAGTTTCAATTGCTCACTTTGTCAAACTAATCCATGAGAAGATGGAAAGTATTCCAAGATAATAGCTCAATGGAGAACTCAATGGAATAACAACACTTCAAGCAGAGATATTATCATCTACCCCCTGGAACCAGCATATACTGTAGACCAGACAATAAAAACAATATGGGTAAGAAAGAACTGCAGATGCTGGTAAAATCGAAGGTAGCTACAAAAAGCTGGAGTAACTCAGTGGGTGAGGCAGCATTTATGGAGAGAAGGAATGGGCGACGTTTCGGGTCGATACCCTTCTTCAGACTGATGTCAGGAGAGGGGGTGGGACAAAGATAGAATGTAGGCGGAGACAATAAGACTAGTGGGAAAACTAGGAAGGGGAAGGAGAGAAAAACCAAGGGCTATCTAAAGTTATAGAAGTCAATGTTCATACCGCTGGGTGTAACCTACCCAAGCGAAATATGAAGTGCTGTTCCTCTAATCTGCGCTGGGCCTCACTCTGACAATGGAGGAGGCCCAGGACAGAAAGGTCAGATTGGGAATGGGAGGGCAAGTTGAAGTGCTGAGCCACAGGGAGATCAGATAGGTTAAGACGGACTAAGCGGATGTGTTCAGCGAAACGATCACCGAGCCTGCACTTGCTCGGCGATCGTTCCTTCTCTCCATAGATGCAGACTTACCCGCTGAGTTACTCCAGCTTTTTGTAGCTACAAACAATATGTGAGCAGTCCTGGACTAAATAGGAATCAGACAAATAGGATGCTGCCATCTTTTACTCTATTACAAATGTAATCACGTCCTAGTTGCTCCTGCAACAATGAAAATCAACCAATGAAATGTACTGTCAAAGTTTCCGTTCAGTTTAGTTTATTATCACGTGTAGCGAGGTACAGTGAAAAGCTTTTGTTGCGTGCTAACCAGTCAGCAGAAAGACAATACATGATTACAATCGATCCGTTTAGAGTATACATGATAAAGGAATAACGTTTAGTGCAAGGTAAAGCCAGCAAAGTCCGATCGAGGATAGTGCGAGGGTAACCAAGGAGGTAGATAGTAGTTCAGCAAAGACAATCCCCTCTGATATTTTCCTGTGTGTACAGCTGACATCCATGCAGCCACAGCAAGTATCATGACTTAATTCTATAGAGGACATACACTGGTCACTGTGTGATTCAATTAGGCTTCAGTAGTGCCCAGAATATACGTCAAGATGGAAATTCCTTTTGTCTCCATTCCTTCCACTAACATCAAGTGATCCCACAAACATCACTACATGTCCTTGGCCGTCCCAAGTTATTTACAGTCACAATGCTGTCTTCAATGCCAGACAACTTGTAAAGCCACTTGCTTGTCAAAAATCATAACTGGTGCAGAGAGGAAAACAGAATCGAATAACTATTCCAAAATGAATGTAAATTGAAACTCAACACTGTACCATTATGCACAACACTCTATGCCTCTGAAATTGTTTGATGTACTTTACTACCTGGACCAACTGATTGTATATCGATGATGCAGACAATGGATGCTCAGATTCAAGCCCTGTTAATTGAAATGTTCTTCAAAGGACATAAAGTGCTGAAGTAACTCAGCAGGTCAGGTAACATTGCTGGAGAACATGGATAGATAATGTTTTGTGTACAGTCTGTTCCACCCGACCATCTAGATATTAGGGCTACACCTGTTGTGCAAGAAGAATCAGTAGGAAGAACGGGAAACTCATTTGTTCCGAGAGACTGCTTCAATGTTCTTTGTCACCATCATCCTCTGATGGTCCCTGTAACTCTCTGCAAGGTTTGGGCAACTGAGCACTTTGCTGCAAAACATTCAGGTGTTCAGCAACCCAGGATATTTTTCATTATATCAAAGGTGGGGTTCACAATGTGCAATCCCTGGTGTGGATCTGCATGCATTCATTCAGTTGCTATATTGGAGAGAGCGGCCATTCTTTGCATAATTAAAGATATCATCACAAAGGCCTCTGACCCTATATTCCTCGCAGTCAAGGCAGGCACTCACAATCCATCCATAAAGTAACTAGGATGGACACAAAGTACTGGAGCAGCTCAGCAGATGAGACAGCATCTCTGAAGAAAATGAACACATGACGTTTCGGGTCAGAATCCTTCTACAGACTGAAAGTAAGGGGTGGGGTGGGGAAGGAACTGGAGATAGAAAAATACATTTTCCTTAGTGTTCCGACCCAAAATGTCACCTGTTGCTTTTCTCCAGAGATGCTGCCTGACCCGCCGAGTTGCTCCAGCACCTTAAGATGTTTGCCTCCATCACACATGCTCTTTGCTGAGGCTCTTGACGTGTCCTGTGTTGACTGCACTAGAGGAGCAACTAAGAACAGCAAGGAGTTTCCTTCGACTTCCTACATTGACATGCCCACATTGTTCCAAATGTGTTAACTCAGATGTAACATAGCAGACATTATGTGTAAAATCACATTTCAGTCCTAGTGATAGATAGACACAGAGTCTTGCACTCAGTTGGGGAATCAGCAATCAGAGGACATAGGTTTAAGGTGAAAAAGGAAAGATTTAAGGTGAAAAAGGAAAGATTTAATAAAAACCTGAGGAACAATTTTTCCACACAGAGGGCGGTGAGTATATGGAACGAGCTGCCAGAGAAGGTACAGTGGTAGAGGCTGGTGCTACAGCAACATTTAAAAGACATTTGGACAGGTTCATGGATAGGAAATGTTTAGAGGAACATGGGCCAAACGCGAGCAGGTGCGACTAGCATAGATGGACCTTTTTGTTCGGCATGGGCAAGTTGGGCCGAAGGGCCTGTTTCCCTGCTGTGTGACTATGATAACATTGAAAGTTTTCATGCTGTAACAAAGCATCCACGGAATGAGTGACATTATCTGAGGACTGATCACTGACTGGCACCCTCCTGCTGCACCTTCTGTGGGATGGGTGGAGGTTCTGTGGAAGGTCGAAGAGGACCATTCGAGCCATCGAATTGAGAATCTTAAGACATTACTGATACAAATGATTACTTTTCACTTGCTGCTCACATGCAGTCAGTGAATAACAATCTTTTGCTCAATGTCAGCAAGACCAAGGAGCTGATTTTTGCCTTCCGGAGGAGATAGCCGGGGATCCATGAACCTGTCTTCGTGGACAGTTTCAGTTTAGGTTTGTCACATGTACTGAGGTACAGTGAAAAAGCTTTGCTATTCAATCAGATTAGATCAAACTATGTAAAAATACAATCAAGTCAAACTCAAGTACAATAAGTAGTGCAGTATAGAGATACAGAGTGCAGAATAGAGTTGCAATGCTCAGGTGCCATCTTGCATTGTTACAGAAGTCATCAAATTTCATGCTTCCAATATCCTTTCAAATCATGCACAGAAATGTATTTTTGTGCATTGCTTCATGATCGCACCTTCCATATAATCTGGAACCCAAAACCCCAGAGAAAAGAGTTTATTTTGTCTGGGGATTTGGGTTCCAGATTATCTGGAAGGTGTGATCATGAAGCAGTGTACAAAAATAAATTTCTGTGCATGATTTGAAAGGATATTGGAAGTATGAAATTTGATGACTTCTGTAACAATGCAAGATGGCACCTGAGCATTGCAACTCTAAAGTCCTACTTTACTCAGATACTTTTTTACCTAACCTATTCCGCAGCTGCCTGTATTAGCTGCAATCACACCAGAAGATACATTTCCATCCACCTCTTCTCACTTTCAGTGCTTAGGACCATCAATTTATTTTTATGGTGTTCTTTGCCTCTCAGCAAAACGCAGATAGTGTTCTCAACCTTTCATCAGTAATAAACAAATTGTAAGTACAAACCAGCTACAGCCTACAGGAAAATGTGACATAAAATGTGGATACACCAGGAGAAAACTACACAGTGTTCCATCTCTATATAAAGCCAGACGTTTCCCTTAAGAGTTAATACCAAGAGCCCGTCCCAGATTGCAAAATTGTACTTTAGGCTCAGTTCAAACCAGTCGTAAATGAATCGATCTGTTTTGGTTAGATTTTGGATACTGGCATCAGAATTAAATGTTTGATGCAGAAGGATTGATTTGAACAATTTTTGTGGCTGTTTGGAAAACAGAAACGGAAAATGCTCAGTACACTTACCAGCTCGGGCAGCTTCTTCAGAGAAAGAAACAAAATTAATGGTTCAAGTCCAAGTCATCTTCTATCTGTGCATATTGCAGCCTTCCATACTCAAGCTCAATATCTCCAAGTCTTGGTAATCTGTTTTTGGTCGTCAACAGGATTAACAGAAGCATCAGGAAGACAGGCTCCGTCCTGGGGCCGGAGTTGGATTCATGGGAGATGGTCTTGGAGGGGAGAATGCTCCTCAAACTGCAGAGCATCTTGGACAATACTGCTCACCCCCTCCATGACACACTGGTTGTCAGTACCTTCAACAATGGACTGGTTCCACCAAGATGCAGGATAGAATGCAACAGGAGACCCTTTTTCCCTGTGGTTTCCAAACTCCCCCCCCCCAATTTTTACACATCCCCAATCCTTTCCACTCGTTACTTTAATTTTATGTTTCATGTATCGTGTATTTTATGACTGTTGGCAGTTTAATTTCCCTCCTGGGATAAATAAAGTTCTATCGTATCATATCATTGCTTTCCGTCACTATCCAAACTTGCCACATGTGCCAGTTCCGTCTGTCCTTTCCGTTCCATTTTTCATCTCTCTCCCTCTCTCTCTCTCTCTCTCCTGCTTATCTTTCATATTATGAACAAAGTACTACGCATCTCTCCCCCACCTTCTGTGCAACCAAAAACTAACGTGTTCTCTTCTTTCCATTCCTGGTGAAGCCTCTCAGATTTGACACACTACCTCTGCTTCGCTTTCCACAGATGATGCCTGACCTACTGAGTGTTTCTGCCATTTTCTGTTTTTTAGTCAGATTTCTACTATTTGCAGATTTTGTTATTTTCATTATCTCCACAATATGGCCTTGTTTGGCCTCATAGTGCTTTATGAATGCACTTCATTAGTTGTGATTTCATATGGGGTGCCTAGGAAACATCTTCTAGAAATGTTATTGCTTGATGAACATATTTGTCGAGACCTCAGTGGAGACTGATACAGTGGTTCCAATATGTTTCTGAGGGTGGATTTGGCTGAGTTTGGCCAACATTGGTCAGATCACCAAGGTCTGCACCAATGTTCCTTTGTCACTGATTTTTAATACTCCCTCCATATTCTCTTTCAAGAGAGCCAGAGCAGAGTATGTATGTTAATAGACTGGTGATCCAGAAGCCTGGCCTCATCTATATGCAAACATTCAAATCCCATCATGATATTTTCACTGGTTAATTAAATAATCTGGAATAAAAAGTGTGCATCAATGGAGACCATGAATCCATAAAAACATAATTGGTTCATTAACATCAGTTGGAGATGGAAATCCACAGCCATTAGATAGACACAAAATGTTGGAGTAACTCAGCCGGACAGGCAGAAACTCTGGATAGAAGGAATAGGTGACGTTTTGGGTTGGGACCCTTCTTCAGACCGAATGACTGCAGTTACTCCAGCATTTTGTGTCTATCTTCGGTGTAAACCAGCATCCTTCCTACATATTTTGTCTACAGCTATTAACTACGCTGCCCCATATCTGATCGCAGACCCAGTGTGATTGACTTCTGACTTTTGAAATGATGCTGCAGGCCACTCGGATCAAGAATGTCACAGATGTGCTTTAAATACTTGTCTTGCCACAGTTACACAGAGCTCATGGATGAAAAGAAAGACCACATCTGAAAAAAGTCTCCACAGATATGTACATTATGCAATAAGATTTCTAGAAGATGGATCCTCAGCACTTGTACTAAATCACAACTATCTGAGCCTTCATACATCATTATGATTAGTAGTCAACAAAAAAATCAAAACACAATAGACATTGCACTATGGAGGAACACTCACAACTCATAAGGGAAATTTATTACATCACAACAGTTACTTTTTTTTTCATTAAAAAAATGATCTGGATATTTTAAAAAAGGTTCTCTTACCTTTTCAAGAGAATCAATAAGTTTTACAATATCGTATCAGTCACCGTTTAGGCCACTATTTTTTACATTTATGAAAGGTTTTGCCAAGGAGATTCATTACTGTAGGTCCTCAGATTTCAAAACACCTCTGATATAATTACCCAAATTTAGAACCTATCTGATTTCAAGTAAGAAAAACTGAATTACGACTACTTACACAACGTTTAAGCTCATATGTAATGTCCACACCAGCTTTACCATGATGAATTTACAGCCAAAAGAGTTTATGCAGGTGAATGAGTCAATTATAATGAGAAGATTGAGGAAAAAGCTGATTTAATTCAACAGAATGACATAGTTTACTGCAACCTATGCTCACACAGCAGTCAAGGATAGGTTGTACAGTTTTTCAGATTGAATCATATATAAGGCATTATTATTGGAGCTATGCAAGAATTTCCTTTGTAGGCCAATGGTAAGCAGTTAAGAGCTTTTATCATTTGCAGCTATGCAACATCTTGGTGCGTGTTATGAAAGTTCATTTAATGACTTTAAGACTTTGCAAGTGATGGAAGGGAAGTTTCATACAGCCCATGCTCATAGTGCAATGCTCTTTTTTAGAAGAGGAGGAGAAAAATGTGGAACAATAGAAAATAAAGCCTAATATGGCCACAGACAAGTCCTAAAAGTTCACTTTGCTCAATACTTTGGGACTTGCAGCAAATATTCAATTGTTTGTTACAAAGTGAAGCTAAATGGATTTGGATCACACTGTAGAAGCATGCATGAGCAAGCTTATTTGCTAGACTATTGAGCAACTGTACCAGGGACTCACCTGCCCCAATATCACAACAGAGGATGCAGAAAATTTCCAATATAGTACATAAGAATTGACATACGAGTAAAAGTTTTTCTTCTTCCACGAATTCACAGGTTTTAAACAGTCCAAAATAATTTGTAAGCACTTCCATGAGAATAGCAGGCAAAGTAGTGTCTTGTGAAAATATTAGCCATTAGTCTGATTAAATCAGTTACAATAATTTCTAAACTTGCACCAATGCAGCACAAACTCAATAGAGCAAACTTATTTTCCCATTGGTGTGATCAAGAAATATCCACCCTAGAACAACAATTAAAAATGGCATAGTATTGTCAAATTGCCACCTTTTAACAATAAGCTTTGCTATATGTCTAGTGGCAGATTACAATTGTACCATCACATTCTTAACAAAACAATTGGCGTGGCAATATGAATGATTGGATGGCATTCTTAATTATAACACATATGTGAATAATTACAGTCACAGCTCCAAACACAACTAGACAACATTTCTTTCACGTGGTGAATAGATCAAACAGGTCAATTAATTTTAGGCCATGGGTTTGAAAATAGCAAAGACACACAAGAGACTCATATTGGATCCCATTCCTGCAGCATTATAATAGACTCTGCATCTGCAGAGAGTTGTCAATAGAGACATTCCTTCATACCTACTCAAAAAAATTGTCTCTTTATTCTATGCTTATTGTCCACAGAGTGATCTCACTGATCTTTTTATTGGCAGGTATATCCCAAAAGCAAAAGTTTAATTTTACTGCCACTAAATAGGACATAATCCTCAATTAAAATATATACTGTAAAATTTGAAACTATTCCAATCCACTATGTTAATCCATAGAGTTATTTACCGATATTATACTGTATTGTTATTTTTGCTGATGTGACATATGTTTTAATGATAGTGTGGACAGAAAGGACAATGAAAATAGAATAAACTGGAGTGATAGAAATGGGTCAAAATAAAACTTTTACTCACAGTTTTGAAGTCCTTGTGAGTACATTGCACTCCCCGGAACTTGCAGTACAGCATCATATCCTTGAGACTATGCCCAACGCGGTCATAAAACTCATGCATATTGAATACCCTTGGCTTGTAATGCTTGAAATCAGCTTTCTTCTTGAGAACTTTCAGCACAAGGGGATCAGCCAGCTGGGGGCTCTGGATCTCCAGGTGGACGTTGAGCAGACCCAGGAGCTCGCCAGCGTGGTAGAGATCATTGGCCGTCAGCTTCGAAAAGCGAAACTCGTTCAAGTTGCAGACAGTCACGGCAGGAAAGACCAGGTTGTTGGCGGCCACCTCTTCCAGCTTGGCGACGTGCGGGTACGAGAAGTAAAAGGCCACGCGTTCCGCGCATTCGACCACGAGTAGGCCCAGGGATCCCATAAACACCACAGTCCACATGAAGCGACGCATGGTCATGGGCCCATAGACAAATATGTGTCTGATTCCGTGAAGGGATGACGTGTTGGCAAAGACATGGATTGTGGACGGCTGCAGACTCCCCTCACTGCCTGTGCTGTTCTCTTTCTCCTCCATCTATTTATTTGTATGTGTGTGAGTTCACCTCTCTTCCAGCTGCTCAGTGCACTTAGAGCGTCAGTTTCATAAAGCAGTTGTTTTTTTCCTCCTTTTTAACCCTGATTTTGGCTGGTCTAGCTGGCCCTTTGTGTGGGGAGCAGAACATGAAAATCTTTCACAACAGATAGAAGCAAAACTCTTGCCTTTGACTTCCACAGCACCATCAAAAAGCCTTCGTCTGTTTGGAAGCAGCGGGGATGGAAAGATAGTGTGGGAGGGATGAAGGATCCCACCAATCGTATCAAAGATTCTCCAGCTGACAATGTTCCTGATGAAATACTTAAAACCACGAAGCAGTCTGCAGTCCGGTAGCTTGAGAAAATGCTCTGCTCAATGTCCACAGGGATGTCAGCCTTGTAGAGATGATTTATAAGAGAACAAATCCTTAAATTGATTGCTTGGCTTTTCTTTTTTTTTCTTATTGTGGTGTTTATTGCTGGACTCCAACCACCTCTGGGCACTTTCCTGACGCTCTCAATGTGATTCCAGGATCCTCGGACAGTGAGAATGGATTGCTGACTGAGAGAGAAAGAGAGCGAGGGAGAGAGAGAGCAAACAGATAAGGAGGGAGTGAGGAGAGACAATCTGCAAGTGAAACAGCAGCAGCAGCAGCGGCAGCGGCAACAGCAGAAGGCTCCACAGACTCACAATGAGCACATTAGTTATATTGCTATCCCAAGCTTTCCAGAGCCTTCAAGCAAAAAGCAGCTCTGATGCAAATTGTTTAAAAAAAAGGTAGTATATGCAATTTGCATGCCGATTAACTTTACAGAATGTTGAAAGGAAATAAATTCATCAAAAACATAAAATAAACCAAAGAAACAGTCAGTACTTGACGCCGAGAGCGAATGACATTAGCAAGCACTCATTGATCTGTTGCATCTGGTGTTCGTCTGTGTGGAGTTTCGGGCTAAATACATCATCCAGTTGAGGGAATTACAACAGCAGCTTCCAGTGGTGTCTGACTGGGAGCTTGCCGAACAGCAGAGCACAGGAGGGGAAGCCTGTATTATCGTGTGTGCAGAGACGTTTATATTGGTTTTAGTGCTTACACTCATCACGTATAACAACTAACCAAGCCTTCTAAAATAAAGCAACCATGTATGCCTCACTTGCATTAACCCTGATCCAGGTTTAAGCTGGCTGCTCAAAATGTTGCATTAACCTCCTCAGACACAACTGTAGCATAGATTTTGCCATTCTTAACCCATTACTGTAAGTGAATCTGGTCAGTCGAGTGCATGTATCAGTGCTGTGCTGCATAGAATTTAAGGGAAAGCACCAGTGAATGTGATGAGTACAATTAAAGCATGTCGCTGAATTCTATCCAAATAGATTGATCATGGATTATTTCTCATGATGAGCCAATAAAAGCAACAATTTAGACCTGTTAGTCAAAGCTCGGCTAATCAATTTGGATGCCTTTAAAAGATTAGACTTATCTGCATTTCTAAAGGGATATGATTTCAGATGTGGTTACTTTGAGTTTTTTAAGCTTTAATGCTTCAAACATCTTTGTTAGGCAGTATTCAGGTGAAATTATCATATACCAGTTAATATGTTTTTACATCAAAAACACACAAAGTGCTGGAGTAACACAGCGGGTCAGGCAGCATCTCTGGAGGGCACGGATAGGCAATGTTTCAGGTTGGGACCCCACTTTGGACCCCTGAGTCTACATTCTTATTGTCGTGGGGACCACCCATGTCATTGTTCACAAGAAGGAAATAAAGGAAGAAACTGCAGATGCTGGGAAACTGAACACAGGGTGGCACAATGGTGCAGCTGGTAAAGCTGCTGCCTCACAGCACCAGAGACACAGGTTTGACCGTGACCTCGGGTGCTGTTTGTGTGGAGTTTGCAAGTTCTCCCTGCAACTATGTGGGCTTCTCCAGGTGCTCCAGATTCCTCCCATATCCCAAAGACATGCAAGTTTATAGGTTAATGCAAAAGTGGGATAACATATATCTGCATGAATGGGTGATTGAAGGTTGGCGTGGCCTTGGTGGGCCAAAGGGCACTATTCCATGCTGTATCTCTAAAGCAACCTCTGATTTTTATTCAGACTGAGCAATTGTCCATATTTCCCCTCTCTTCACTATTCTTCTCCGCATCTTAAAACTTTCTACAGTTATAATGAAAGAACATTGGCCTGCTGAGTATGTTCAGTATTTTCTGTTTTTATAAATGCTTGGTAAAGGTAGTCACTATCCTCAAGAATAAATGTATAAATTGGTGTTTCCTTAAAATCCATATCGATAAAATGGGAGCATCCTTGAATCAATCAAAAAGTATTTTCTGTAAGCCTCTGTGAAAACAGTAGAAAATGACAGGCTGTCTATTTTCTCAGATACATATTTTCAAGGCATGACAGAACTTCCAATGCATAACATTAACATTTTGGCAGACATTATGTAAATGTTTTTTACATTATGTAAGATTAAGTTTAGATTTGATTAAATGTCAACGTCACAGGTAGGAAATACAAGCAATGTCTATGTCTCTTGTTTCCCTTTCCCCTGTCACGACCCGAAACATCACCTATTCCTTTTCTCCAGGGATGCTGCCTGGCCCGGCGAGTTACTGCAGCTTTTTGTGTCTATCCGTTTTAAAACAGCATCTACAGTTCCTTCCTACGCTCCAAAGCTTCACATGCATGTTCAAAGTACAAATGGTTATTCCCAGTCTCTTTCTGTACTCCCCCATTGTTTGCAAGCTCGAAAACTTTATTACTTTGGGCCTGTTCCACTTGGGCGTCATTTGCATGACACGTAGATGGCGTGCAAAGATTTTGTACATCCCAAAATCCTGGGAGGCTGCGCGTGACCGCACATCGCTGCCTACATCACCATGCACCATGCGTGCGCAATGTGCACCATGCACGCATAATGCGCACCATGTCGTGACGCGTAAATGATGTCACATAAATTATGCGCAAATGACGCACAAGTGGGACAGGCCCTTAAGGTCGTCGCACTACTGCATTATCAGTGTGAGGCTGGCACCAAGCACAAAACCTATTGTACATATAAAGTTCTGTTCCTGCTAGTTTATCAGATAAACTTTAATAATTCCACTATATATCGCTATGACTAAATGGATGGGGGCTTCTAAAGGATGCAGAAAATCATTCTGTCTTAATGCATTCTGCATTTCATTCAACAATTGGCTCCGAATTCTGAACAAAACCCTCTCAAAAAGTAATTCGCATGTATGCTAAAGTGGCAGCATTGCATGCATAACCTGGTTGATCCTTAACAGCAATCTTTCTTGCTGGCCAAATAGAGCAGAGAATCAGATACCAGAGAATTTAAAGAATGCATTTATTTCATGATAGGTTGAGATGAGAATTTTATCCACAAGATCCACAAGAGGAGCATCACACTGGGAAGAAAACAGCATGTTTATATTGATCATAAGATCGTGAGACAAAGATAAGGCTCGGCCCAATGAGTCTACTCCGCCATTCAATTATGGCTGATCTATTATTCCCTCTCAACCAAAATCTCCTGCTTCCTCCCTGTATCCTTTGAGGTCTCACTAATCAAGAACAGCTAAATCGCCGCTTTAAAAATTCCCAATGACTTAGCCACCACAGCCGCCTGTGACAATGAATTCTATAGGTTCACCACCCTCTGGCTTAAGAAATTCCTCATCTCCATTGTGAAGGTATATCCTATTATTCTGAGGCTGTGCCTTCTGGTTCTACACTGTCCCCTTACTGAAACCATCTCTTCCCTGTCCACTCCATCTAGGCCTTTCTTTATTCGGTAGGTTTCAATGAGATCCTCCCTCATCCTTCTAAACTCCAGTGAGTACAGGCCCAGAGGTGTCAAATGCCCATCATACATGAACCCAATCATCCCTGGGATCATTCTCATAAACCTCCTCTGGACCCACTCCAACGTAAACACATCCTTCCTCGGATATTGTGCCTAAAACTGCTCCCAATGTTCCAAATGTGGCCTGACTAGTGCCTTGTAAAGCCTCAGCATAACATCCTTGCTTTGATATTCTAGTCCTGTCGAAATGAATGGTAACATGGTGATCAAGTAAGTGTGAAGTGAACTCAATTCATGATGATTGATGCACTGTTTTAACCTTAGCAATTAAAATTAGAATTCCAAGTGCATCTCTGTGAGATGCTGGAAATTGGTTACATGACAATGGGCTATAATTTTCCCTGTGATCTACCTCAGTGTACTTTCACTGTTAATCCAAAGAGGGGGGCATCATTAGTGATTTGAAAGACTAATCACTGGTAATCTTAATGACTACAGCAATATTAACAGGAATGACTAATCCCCCTTGTACAACAGAATAGTAAACTGCATAGGTCTTTAAGTCAATTAACAAGTATTTATATACTGCAGTCAGAGGACTGATGGACCAGAATTTATTATTTTCAAAAAATGCTGAATTAAGTATTCATCACACTCTTTACTAATCAGTATATTTCAAAAGATATATTTACCCACTGATTGAAATTCTAATAAATATTTTTAAAGAGCTTAGATGACTTCTGTGGAACATATACCATTAGATGACATTTAGTTTAGTTTAAGGTAGACAAAAATGCTGGAGAAACTCAGCGGGTGAGGCAGCATCTATGGAGCGAAGGAATAGGTGACGTTTCGGGGCGAGACTAGTTTAGTTTAGTTTTGAGATACAGTGTGGAAACAGACCCTTCGGCCCATTGAGTCCACGCCGACCACCAATCACCTATTCATTAGTTCTACTCCACACACTATGGACAATTTATAGAAGCCAATTAATCTACAAACCTGCACTTCTTTGGAGTGTGAGAGGAAACCGGAGTGCCCGGAGAAAACCCACGCGGTCACAGGGAGAATGTACAAATTCTGTACAGACAGCACCCGTAGTCAGGATCAAACCTAGGTGCCTGGCGCTGTGAGGCAACAGCTGTACTGTTGCGCCACTGTGTAGATAACATGTAGATAACGTGATGTAATTGACAGGGGAAAATCAGGAAAAGATTCAAAAATGTACCATTAATATTGTGGGAATAACTTATGGATTTACAATTGATAAATAAAAGTCAATTTATACGAGTTTAGATATTTATGAGTGAGAAGGCATGAGAATGTGTTTGAGGGGCAAAAAAAAGATCAGCAATGATCAAATGGTAGAGCAGACTCGATGGGCCGAATGGCCTAATTCCACTTCTATGTCTCATGATCTTGTGAGTTTTTTGACTTTCAGTAAATGAAGTTCAAAATGTTCATTTTTATCCTTTCTTTTCAAGGGAATGCAATATAAAGTCAACCACTAGAAGGGGCCAGAGTACACTTGGAGTTCCAGCAAAAATTGTCATCATCCCATATCTGCTGGGGATCAGTCGCTTTCACTCCTGAATGACATCAGATCAACATGTATCGGCAGACCCTGCTCCCTGCAGGCTGCTGTTGCCCCTGTTGTGGTTCACCAGACGCAGGGCACCAAGCAAATGTATTGTACAGGTGTACATTAGAGCGCATATAGACTAGTTGCATCATGGTCTGGTTCAGCAACTTCGTCCATGATGTATGTGATGCTGGGTCACACTAATCTCTTCAGCCTGCAAATATTAACAGCTATGAAGGACACCATAAACTTATTAAATGGATTTTGTGAATTTATCAGTAACAAAACAGTGCACAAGAATGAATAACACAAGCCTGTTTGGCAACCTAACAAAAATAAATAAAGATGGTACATCTTGTAATCAAAATACTGGAAGAACAGTACCTCAATAGCAAATCGGTTACCTCATCATACATCTGCTGTAGTGAACAATGAGGATCATTTTCAGTTTTTAGTTTTAGCTTTAGAGATACAGCGCGGAAACAGGCCCTTCGGTCCACCGAGTCCGCACCGACCAACAATCCCCGCACATTAACACTACCCTACAAACACTAGGGACAATATATTATTTATACATTTACACCAAGTCAATTAACTTTGGAGGGTGGGAGGATACCGAAGATCCCGGAGAAAATTCACACAGGCCACAGGAAGAACTTACAAACACTGAATGGACAGCAGCCGTAGTCAGGATCGAACCCAGGTCTCTGGTACTGTAAGGCGGTAGCTCTAACGCTGAGGAAAAGTGCCGCTCATACGGGATGAAGAGTGGAAGGATCAGTAACCAACACTGTTGAAGTCGGTGGGGATCAAAACTGCAGTTGGATGCGAGGGAGCAGATGTCAGAACTCTTGATTTGAAAACGTGGATTTAGCCCAGACTGACTAACTGGGGAACGTTTGTCCACATCAGCCACCTGCAAAGCTAAGTGATCTGAAAACACTGTAAGTAGCTTGTATTAGCAACGGTGGTCTCTGATGAAGTTTAAACATGTAATCTCCATGAAACTATTTGTTCCAAACAGCGAGTTTTCCGTCTCCTTCTAAGTCACAAAGTCTAGCTCTCAAAGAAACAGAAAGGTGGAAAATTCTGTTTCCCACCAAGAAAAAGATTTGCAAATGCTAATGTGGATCTTTTCCAGACTGAGATAGAACTTGGACTGGGGAGGAGTAAGGGAATGGAGGCGAAATTAAACAAATACTCTGGCACTCTATTCATAGAAGACATGAAAAATCTCCCAGAAACAACGGAAAACTACAGGTCTAAAGTGAATGAGTGAAAGAAATTAGAATCGGTGATAAAAATGTATCGGAGAAATTAATGAGACCAAAAGCTATTATTTCCTCAGTACCCATTAACCTGCACACAATGGTTTAAAGAGCAATAGCAACAAAATATATTGGATTCACAGGCTGTCATCTTCAAACAATTCCATAGATGCCAGAATGGTTCCCACATATGGGAATGCAGCAAATGTAACTCAGTCACTTGGGAAAGGAGGCAGAGTGAAAAAGGTGGGATTGTAAGCAGCAGGTAGTGCTGCTGCACGTCTCCAGCAGCACTACCTGCTTCAGTCCAGACCTCAGGTGCTGCCCCCTGGTGTATGCACATTCTCCCTTGGACTGACTGAAATACAGAGTCTAGCAGAAAAAATTCAATGGCACAAATATTTTCCTTCCGTGTTCTAAGAAAATATGTGAAAAATATATGCCTGACATCCATAGCAGTGAAATTGATAGAATCTATTATTAAAGGGATGGTAACAAGCCTCCTTCAAAAATAATAATAGGATTGGGAAGAGCGAACATGAATTTATGAAAGGGTAATCATGTATAACAGATCTATTTGAGGTTATAATTAGCAGAATAGACAGCAGGGAACCTGTGAAGTGGTGCATTTGCATAATCAAATGGCCTTCAATGAGGTAACAAGAAAGAAATTATGAAACAAAGTCACAGCACATGGCATTGGAATTAGTCTCCTCGTCAGGAACTGAAGTTTGGTTAGAGATGGAAAATTAAATTGATCATTTTTTGGTTGGGAGTCAGTGGCTAGCTGGGCGCTGCAAGATTTAGGATTGGGATCTCAGCTGTTTATAATCTCTATCAACGAAGTGGACAAAATACAATCTATCCAGTCTGAGGAAGGATTCTTACTCGAAACGTCACCTCTTCTTTTTCTCCAGAGATGCTGCCTGACCCCCGGAGTTACTCCAACACTTTGTGTCTATCTTTGGTATAGACCGGCATCTGCAGTTCCTTCCTACACAATCTATCCAAGTTTGCTTGTGATATATAGCTGACCAGACGTGTGAAGTATGATTACAATACCGAAAGATTTCAAAAGGATACGGGCAGCTTAAGAGAACGAGCAAGGACATGGCAGACGGGAATATTACAAAAAAGATATGAGATCATCCACTGTGATAGAAAAAAAATGGTGCCAAGTCAATGATTTGTTGATGTTCAGAGGGACCAGGGTGACATTGTACGCACATGCAGATACACAAGGAATTGGGAGGGCAAGCAGTCAGAGAGTGATACAGTGTGGAAACAGGCCCTTTGGCCCAACTTGCCCACACCGGCCAACATGTCCCAGTTGCACTGGTCCCACCTGCCCATGTTTGGTCCATATTCCTCCAAACCTGTCCTATCCATGTACCTGTCAAATTGTTTCTTAAATATTAAGATAGTCCCTGCTTCAACTACCTCCTCTGGCAGCTTGTTTCATACATCTACAACCCTTTGTGTGAGAAAGTTACCCCTATTACATATTTTCCCCTTCACCTTAAAAAGCTTTGGTCTTTACCACAGAAATTTTGAGTACATGGATAAATAGGGGAATGGTGAGACCCCCATCTTGATTATTTTGTCCAGATCTGGACTCCCGACCCCAGTAAAAATATATTTGGAATGCACTGTGGGTTCACCAGATTGATTCATGAGATGGAGGAATTGTCCAGAAAGAGATTAAGTAGGTTGAGTCCATACATTATTGGAATGGGAGTTCTCATTGAAATGCCCCAAATCCTTCCTAGACTTATCAGGATAGATGCGGAGATGATGTTTCACCTGGCTGGGCGTCTACAATCACTCAAGTTAATGGTCAACCATTCAGAATGAAGATGAGGAATAATTTTGTCCGTCAGAGAATAGATAATATTTGGAATTCTCTACTCATGTCATCTATCACGTGGCCAGACCATGTGGGGACAAGACGATATTGATGATGGAGCCATACTGTTTTGGATTTCACACCTACAATTACTATTTGTCTTCCTCCTCCTTCTATTGCTTATTCAAGACCATAATAGATTCTTGGACTAGAAGGAAATCATGGGTAATGAGGTCGGGCTTGGAAATAGAACCAATGCCAACAATCTGAACAGCCAAAATCCGGCCAAAGAGCACAATCGAGGCATTTTCCTGCTCTTATTTCTTGTTATTCAGATTTACGGAGGACAGATTATTGATCCCGCTGACAGCAAATCTTTTGTTTTTCCTCCATCTCAGTTATGCCCAGATGGGGGGACGGAATTACTTGCACATCGTGTATGAAACTAATCATGATGCTTCCACAAAAACGTTGGTGTCCCCCAATTCTTGCACCAATTACAGGCTGCTCCATGTGTAAAATTAGAATTCAATCAGTCCCGGTTTAAATTGTTCTGAGATATGAATATAATGTGAAAAGTTCAATACAATTCACAATGTTACTGTTCCAATATAATTACATTGTTACGGTTAATTGCTCATTGTATTGAGTGCTCACATTAAAAATATATAATACACAAAAAAGCTGGAGAAACTCAGCGGGTGCAGCAGCATCTATGGAGTGAAGGAAATAGGCAACGTTTTGGGCCGAAACCCTTCTTCAGACTGAAGTCTGAAGTCTGAAGAAGGGTTTCGGCCCGAAACGTTGCCTATTTCCTTCGCTCCATAGATGCTGTTGCACCCGCTGAGTTTCTCCAGCTTTTTTGTGTACCTTCGATTTTCCAGCATCTGCAGTTCCTTCTTAAACACAAAAATATATAATAGTTGTGCTTTGTCTTTGTCTTTGTCTTAGTCTTTGCTGTTGCAGAGTGCCATCTTGCAACATGTTACTTATGACTGAACTCACAATAAAATATAACATGTACTTCCAGTTGGAAATGAGAACGTATTCCTCAGAACAGCATAGCTTTCATTTAACTCAAGCAAATTTCAAAAACTTCCAACCCCAAATATGAACACAAAATAAACATGCCACTTTACCTTCTGAAATAAGTGGTGAGACGGACAAAGTATAAAGGAGATGTGCAGGGCAAGTTGTTTTTACACAAAGGATGGTGTGTGCTAGGTATTCGCAGCCAGAAGTAGTGGTGGAGACAGATGCAATAGTGGCATTTAAGAGGTTTCTATGTAGGTGCATGGATATGAAGGGGTTGGAAGAGTTTGGATCATATGCAGGTAAATAAGGTTAGTATAGCTTGTGACCATGTTCAGCACAGACGTTGTGGCCAGGAGGGCCTGTTCCTATTGTGCACTTTAATGCATTCTATGAAATATTAGCCCCATTTCTAATATATTTAGAAGTATGGTCTTCTGCAAACCCCAAGCTGCTGATTCTCAGATTATCCAAATACCACCTACAGGCCAGATCAATTATTTTTATATCACAGAAAATATAGCTAACTCCTAGACCTCCACAAAACCCACAAAAATTCTAAAAGGAACTATTGTATTGTGATGAACAATATTTAGTTGACTGCAAAAGATATTTGATTCCATTTTTTTTCCAATTGGAGATAACTGTGATTCAAGATGTTTCTGTTTATCACAGTATAATTATGTTTACTATAACAAACATTTATTATCTGTCTTTAGCTTAAGTGAGTACAATTATCACAGCATGTGTATTTTGCACAATGAATCTGTTTATCAATGCGTGTGTAATAGTTGCAGCCTTGGTGTTATCTGTACATATGTCTTTTACAATTTGAACATATCACTGTGTCCAGTGTCATCACTCTGTGTTTACAGATGCAACACCAGTCACTACATTAAGTTGTAGACGCACAGAACTGCCGACGCTTGTTTGCCAACGAATGACACAAAGTGTATGAATGACTTAGCGGGTCGTGCAGCATCCCTGGAGAACATGGATATGTGACGATTCCAGTTGGGACCTTTCTTCAAACTAATTGCAGGGGTAGGGGGAAAGAAAACTAGAAGAGCACTACATTAATGATTTTTAGTACTTGATGCACTATTTTGTAGCAATTATGCAATCAGGTGAGCAATGGAAGTAACCTCAATGACTCCCATTTCACTGTAAAGTAGAAAGGGTAAGTTGAACAAAAAAGGTTGAAAAGCTTACAAAAATAAGCAAGAGCAGCTTATTTGACTTATTCAGCAGGTGTTGATGTTAAATACAATCCTGTACCCCAACTCCAATTACCTTGTGTTCCATGATTTCCTTAGTATCCAAAAATCCATCGATCTCTGACATGATTCTACCCGAATGAAGAAGCTTTCACAGCCTTCTGGGTACAATGTGCCAAAGTCTTAAATATCAACATTAAAGAAAATCTTCCCCATTTCAGTTCTAAATTACCAATTTATTTTCCCAATCTGCGGCCCCTATTCTGGACTCTCTGGACGTTCTGCAGAATCTGTGGAAGTTGATTCACAACATCTATCCATTTAATGGCCCCGAAGAGATTTATGTTTTTCAACATCATTGAGTATAGGGGCGATCTTGCTCAATCTACATTTAAAGAGTTCACACAATGTGGAAGGTTGGAAAGATTGGAAAGACGTCATGTTAAAAAATAATGGATGACCATGAGGGGAACAAGCAGAAACACAAGCACAAAGATCACCTGGAACTATGTTTTCTGAACAGGATTAAATATAAGCTCGTGCGATCAAAAGCCAGAAAAAGTGAATTCTTCTACCCATCCTGATCCTAATGCATTATAGGGACCAGGGGTTAAATGGGATGGAGGAACTGAGTGAAATCCAGGTTAGCCGGGAAGTGGTGTTAGGTAAATTGAATGGATTAAAGGCCAATAAATCCCCAGGGCCAGATAAGTTGCATCCCAGAGTACTTAAGGAAGTAGCCGCAGAAATAGTGGATGCATTAGTGATAATTTTTCAAAACTCTTTAGATTCTGGAGTAGTTCCTGAGGATTGGAGGGTAGCTAATGTAACCCCACTTTTTAAAAAGAGAGGAAGAGAGAAAATGGGGAATTACAGACCAGTTAGTCTAACATCGGTGGTGGGGAAAATTCTGGAGTCAGTTATTAAAGATGGGATAGCAGCACATTTGGAAAGTGGTGAATTCATTGGACAAAGTCAGCATGGATTTATGAAAGGTAAATCATGTCTGACGAATCTTATACAATTTTTCGAGGATGTAACTAGTAGAGTGGATAAGGGAGAACAGTGGATGTGTTATATCTGGACTTTCAGAAGGCTTTCGACAAGGTCCCACATAAGAGATTAGTATACAAACTTAAAGCACATGGTATTGGGGGTCAGTATTGATGTGGATAGAGAACTGGCTGGCAGACAGGAAGCAAAGAGTGGGAGTAAACGGGTCCTTTTCAGAATGGCAGGCAGTGACTAGTGGGTACCGCAAGGCTCAGTGCTGGGACCCCAGCTATTTACAATATATATTAATGATCTGGATGAGGGAATTGAATGCAACATCTCCAAGTTTGCGGATGACACGAAGCTGGGGGGCAGTGTTAGCTGTGAGGAGGATGCTAGGAGGCTGCAAGGTGACTTGGATAGGTTGGGTGAGCGGGCAAATGCATGGCAGTTGCAGTATAATGTGGATAAATGTGAGGTTATCCACTTTGGTGGCAAAAACAGGAAAGTAGACTATTATCTGAATGGTGGCCAATTAGGAAAAGGGGAGATGCAACGAGACCTGGGTGTCATGGTACACCAGTCATTGAAAGTAGGAATGCAGGTGCAGCAGGCAGAGAAGAAAGCAAATGGTATATTAGCATTCATAGCAAAAGGATTTGAGCATAAGAGCAGGGAGGTTCTACTGCAGTTGTACAGGGTCTTGGTGAGACCACACCTGGAGTATTGCGTACAGTTTTGGTCTCCTAATCTGAGGAAAGACATTCTTGCCATAGAGGGAGTACAGAGAAGGTTCACCAGACTGATTCCTGGGATGGCAGGACTTTCATATGAAGAACGACTGGATAGACTCGGCTTGAACACGCTGGAATTCAGATGATCTTATAGAAACTTACAAAATTCTTAAGGGGTTGGACAGGCTAGATGCAGGAAGATTATTCCCGATGTTGGGGAAGTCCAGAACTTGGGGTCACAGTTTAAGGATAAGAGGGAAGTCTTTTAGGACCGAGATGAGAAAATCATTTTTTACACAGAGAGTGGTGAATCTGTGGAATTCTCTGCCACAGAAGGTAGTTGAGGCCAGTTCATTGGCTATATTTAAGAGGGAGTCAGATGTGGCCCTTGTGGCTAAAGGGATCAGGGGGTATGGAGAGAAGGCAGGGATGGGATACTGAGTTGGATGATCAGCCATGATCATATCGAATGGCGGTGCAGGCTCGAAGGGCCGAATGGCCTACTCCTGCACCTATTTTCTATGTTTCTATAGTTTTGTCACTTTTGTCATTTTTCAAGTAACAATCTTTCAAAGATATGGAGATTTTTTTCTAATTTGCATGAAATACATATTATATTTTGGAGGTGGATTAGGAACAATGGAAGCAATCACACTCTTATTTTCACTGAGTATCATAGAAATTTGACAATAACATTCCAAGAATATAAAACCTGTATACATGAGCTGAAATAGATTATATGAACAATTAAACTTGCTCAGTTTTTCTATGTTTATGTTGGAGGCTTCATTTTTGCAGTAAGTATAAAGACTGCAGTTTAAATAGCTTACCAAGGAAAACCTCATAATGAAAATTACACAATGAAAATATACGCAGAAAAGAATGTACATCAGATCACTCCAGTTATGAACCAAGTCCCCTCTGCCTTCACCCAGTTTCTTGTAATAAACTGAGTACATTTTATGGACTTAATGTAAGTTCTTCCATTTTTCAGGAAACGTCCATGAACTGTTCCTGGTGATAATAGCATCCATTTTTACTTTAGACTTTACACCATGGGAACTGGCCTTTTGGCCCACCGAGTCCACCCTGACCAGCAATCATCTGTATACTAGCACTATCCCACACACACTAGGTTAAATTTTCAATTTACAGAAGCCAATTAACCTACAAACCTACACGTCTTTGGGTTGTAGGAGGAAACCGGAGAACCTGGAGAAAACCCACGCAGTCACAGGGAGAATGTGCAAACTCGGTACAGACTACCCGTGGTCAGGATCGACCATGGGTCTCTGGCGCTGTAAAGCAGTAACTCTGCCACTATGCTACTGTGTCGGCTTAACCAAAGGATAGGATAGAGCTAGTGTACGGGTGATCGCTGGTCAGCATGGATTTGGTGGGCCAAAGGGCCTGTTTCCACGCTGTATCTCTAATCTAAACTAAAGATTTGCTCAACTGTCTATCAATCATGGGAGACCAGCAGCAACTACATTTCCCTGCAGAATTCCCAAGTTTATAAGCTTATAAAATTGAATATTATTTTAAAACACTGAAAGCCAGATCACTACTGGAGTCAGAAAATCCGCAAGTTCTGAAATCCTGATGAAGAACAAGTTGATTTGTCAATATTAGCAGAACGAAGGACAGACTATGAGACTATCGAATGTCACAGCAGAAAGGAATATGGGTGATGCAAAGAGTTAGAGACAGATGCTCAATTAAAGAGCAAGGCTAAAGGTGGCCTTTGCTACAAGGGTATGGAGTGTTACAGTAAGTATGTTTTGAGGCAAGTTTGTATGACATATGCCTGTGAGACTGTAACACATGAGGTTAAGGAAAGGAGGAGGCATATAAGGAAGGATGTGCTTGCATTGGAAGGCTGCATAGTCCACATTCACCAGGTTGATTCCGGTATGAAGGGGTTGACATATAAAGAAAGAATAAGCAGACTGGACCTATGCTCACTGGAGTTTGAAGAAATGGAGATAGTCTTATTGGCACTGATGGATGTTGAGAAGATGCCTCCACTGGAAGTGGTTTCTAGAAATAAGGTGCATATTTTCAGAATTACGGATCTTTTATTTAAGATAGAGAAGAGGGAATCTCCTGGAGTTTTAGAATTGTCGGCCGAGAGACCTGTAGAGCAAGAGTAAATCAAGTTAGAGATTGACAGACATTGAAACAACAAAACATCAAGGGCAATGGAGAGAGAACCAGAAAAGTGGTGTTATAGCCAAGTCTGGATCTGCCAATGAACGATCGGGCTCGAGGGGCTGATTGGCCTTTACAGGCTCCTGTTTCTTATGTTCTTGATAGATAATAGAGAACAACCCATTCACCGAAACAATGAAAGTGTGAATACTATTAATATTACACTGTGGAATGAAATGAATGTAGATTATTCATCATACCTGCTGTGTAAAACACAATTATGCATGTATTCCCTTTATAGTATAAAAACTGATTGCAAGTATAGTATGCAAAACTGAGATTTTTATGTTCATTCATGGATTGGGAATATTTATTATCCATCCAGCATGTATTTCCATCCCTGTGCCCTTGAGCTGACTTCTTGAGCCGTCACAATCGACGGCAGCTTTTCATTGAAGCAGGATGGTAAGAGTCAACCACACTGCTGGTATGGTCATATTGGCCAGATCAGGTGAGGATGGAAAATCTCTTTCCTTACAGGTTATAATGGAAATAAATGGGTTTGTAGCAACAATCAGCAATTTTATGGTCATTATTAAGGGCCTGTCCCACTTGGGCGACCTAATCCACGAGTTTTGGCGTGCTTTCCCTCGACTCATACTCACAGCATGGTTGACACGAGGTCGTAAGAGGTCTTCGTAACTCTCCTTCATGCTCGAGAGTGGTCTCCGCGTACTCGAGGCCTCAGCTAGGGTGCGGCATTTTTTTCAATATGTTAAAAAATGCCCGCGAGTAAAAAAAGGTCGCCATGGAAAAAATTGATACTTTTTTTACTCATAGGTTTAGTCGTAGTAGGTCGTAGTAGGTCGGCATGTTAGTCATAGGTTATCGAGGGTAGTCGAAGGTAGTCGTAGATAGTCTTCATCATAGTTGAAGGGAGGTCGAAGGAGGACGTCTTCACTCTCCAATTTTCCCCAAGTTAGTCGTAGCTAGTCATAGCTAGTCGAAGCTGGTCTTCAACATAGTCGAAGGAGGTCTTCTACATAGTCGAAGGAGGTCTTCAACATGTTATTTTTGCAAACCCTTCTAAACTCACCAATTTGGTCGTCCAAATGGGACACCCCCTTTAGAAATAGATGCTTTTAATTAAATTCCCCAGATACATCCATGAAATTTGAACTAATTTCTCTAGATCTCAACCTCTGGTTACCTATGCATTCAGTTACTATACCCAAATAGCTAGTGCTGTTTCACGTTCACAAAATTGAGCTGGTATGCATGATTTATAAGCATACGTGTCAGGGCAGGAAAACAAAATATTGACGTTTATCTTTTTACAATACAATACAATATTTATTACATGTCATTTGAACCTCAGTGAGGCTCAAACGAAATTCCATTTCCACAGCCATACAAACAAAGACAATTTCCTACAGACATACACACAATTCAATTTACAGAAACATCCATCACAGTGAATCTCCTCCTCACTGTGATGGAAGGCAAAGTCTTTTCTCTCCCCTGCTCTCCATTTTTCTCCCGATGTTGTAGCCCCAGGCGGGCGATGGTAAGTCCCACGGCCATTTTAGGCCACGCTGGGTGATGTGCGGCCCGCTCCCGGTCTAAAAGTCACGAAGTTGGAGCCCCCGGCGGGCGCTGGAATGTCCCGCGGCCACTAAAACGATGTACAGCCCCGCTCCGGGTCATTCCAACCCCGCGACACGGGCTGGAGAAGTTGCGTCGCGTTGCGGGAGTTCCGGAAAGTGGTCACCCACCCGGACCCGCGAACTCCCGATATCCCGACAGTCCACAGGTCTGCAGCTAGAGCCTCCGAGCACCGGGGTCGAGCCACAGCAGCGAGCCACCACTTTTTCAAGGAGCTGGTACACCATCCCACACATACTGTCATGCAGATTGTACTAATTACCTATACACCCCATGCACACATTAAAATGCCGATTATTCGATATTAAACTGATGTAATGACGTACAATGAGAAAAAGTTTTGAGAAAAATTAACATGCATAAGTCTGGAAAGAGGTTTTGTGATCTTGCTTCTGGGACCTCTGTGCATCAGATGTGCTTATGCATGGTGGTGCCATCCAATGATGTGCACCATGTTTGGACACTGTTCAAGGAAATCCAGTTGTACATGAATTACCCATGGGTGGCACTGGGTGTTCATGTAGAAGAATCCTTCACAACAAACTTGAAGCCTGCAAAGACAATATTTACAGAAGATCTGGCTCAGAGGATTCTATCTGTTCCTGGGAATTGGCTCTTGGCAAATAGACTTTAGTTAAAGACTTAAATGTGGTACTTAGTCAAGATTGCATCACATCACACCGTACCACTGCCCAATTGCAACAGATGGCAACCCACCCCCCCCCCCCCCCCCCCCCCCCCCCCCCACTCCTCCTCTGCAAGCTTCAAATCCCTAACTAGAACAATGTTTACTCTAGCTATCTCCAGACTGATGCCTCCACTGCCTCTGGGTCTCATTGGAAAAAAAAACATTGCTGCTAAAAGCATATTGAATGTGGAGAAAATGTTTCCACGAGTGGGAGTGCCTCGGACCAGAGGCCATTGCTTCAGAATAAAAGGGCGTACCTTTAGAAAAGAGATGATGATGAATTTATTTCGTCAGCGGGTGGTGAATCAGTGGAATGCAGACAGCGGTGGAGGCCAAGTCAATGGATATTTTTAAGGTGGAGATTGACTGATTCATGATTCGTACGGGTGTCAGAGGTTATGTGGAGAAGGCAGGAGAATGGGGTTGAGAGGGAAAGAAAGTTCAGCAATGATTGAATGGTGGCGCAGATTTATAGACAATAGACAATAATGCAGGAGTAGGCCAATCGTCCCTTCGAGCCAGCACCACCATTCAATGTGATAATGGCTGATCATCCCCAATCAGTACCCCGTTCCTGCCTTCTCCCCATATCCCCTGACTGCTATTTTTTGGAGCCCTATCTGGCTCTCTCTTGAAAGCATCCAGAGAATCTGCCTCCACCACCCTCTGAGGCAGAGAATTCCACAGACTCACTTTGATGGGGCGAATGGCCTAATTCTGCTCCTAGAACTTATGAATTTATGAACATATTAGTTTTTAATGAACCATGCAATATTAGTGTTGGTCCACTGTGCATTCCCTATTTATTGCACTGTGAGAAGTTCTAGTCCATAGTAGGATGAAATAAGATATCAACTTTTGAATGCATTTTGGTCATTAATTTACCATAATATATATAAATATTGATAAACCTTAGATTACAGACGCCCTTTGGTGTTAATGAATCTTCGCACAATTTACAAAGCTATTTGAAAATAATTTAGGTCGTAGTTAAACATTTTTTTCCTAACAACTAAATATGGTCACACAAAAAAGCTGGAGAAACTCAGCGGGTGCAGCAGCATCTATGGAGCGAAGGAAATAGGCAACGTTTCGGGCCGAAACCCTTCTTCAGACTGATCGTGGGCAGGGGTGGGCGGGGACAAGAAAGGAAAAAGGAGGAGGAGCCCGAGACCAAGCGGAGGTTGGGCGATCGTTTCGCCGAACACCTCCGCTCGGTCCGCAATAACCAAGCTGACCTCCCGGTGGCTCAGCACTTCAACTCCCCCTCCCACTCCGTCTCCGACCTCTCTGTCCTGGGTCTCCTCCATGGCCACAGCGAGCAGCACCGGAAATAGGAGGAACAGCACCTCATATTCCGTTTGGGGAGTCTGCATCCTGGGGGCATGAACATCGAATTCTCCCAATTTTGTTAGTCCTTGCTGTGTCCTCCCCTTCCTCAGTCCCCCTGCTGTCTCCTTTAAATTCATGTAAAAGAAATAGTGCTTATTCCCAAAAGTGAGACCAACTTTATTCTTGGTGCCAACAGAATCTTTGGTGTTCAGAATCACAAATTCCTGAAACCAAATGCTTTTATTAAAGGTGCATTCAATTATCTATGTTCAGCAGGGCTATTTTTTTCTCATAGTCTGCACTGTAAAATGCAGTCCCCATGAGAGCTAAACAAGAGAAAGACAAATTCATTTATATCAAGAGGACTGGAATACAAAAAACAGAGATGTAATGCTGAGGCTCTTTAAGGTACTGGTCAGGCCGCAATTGAAGTACTATGGACAAATTTGGGTCCCATATTTGGGGAAGGATGTGTTGGCTCTGGAGAGGGTCCAGAGGAGGTTTACAAGAATGATTCCAAGAATTAGTGGATTAGCATATGATGAGCGTTTGACAGCACTGGACCTCTACTTGCTGGAGTTTAGAATGTTGAGGGGGGGACCTCCTAGCAACTTACAGAATAAGGAAAGGTATAGATAGAGTAGATGTGGAAAGGATGTTTCCACTGGTGGGAAAGTCTAGGACCAGAGGTCATAGCCGCAGAATTAAAGGGCGCTCTTTTAGAAAGGAGGTGAGGAGGGACTTCTTTAGTCAGAGGGTAGTTAATCTGTGGAACTCGTTGCCACAGAGGGCTGTGGAGGCCAAGACAGTGAATATTGTTGAGGCAGTGATAGACAAATTCTTGATCAGGACGGGTGTCAAAGGTTAAGGGGAGAAAGCAGGAGAATGGGATTAGGGTCTCATGGCAGAGATCAGCCCTGATTGAATGGCAGAGTAAGCTTGATGGGCCAACTGGCCTAATTCTATTCCTATAACTTGTAAACCTGCATGGGGCAAGGGTCTTCTTGCATGTGTTCCCCCATTGTAGAAATTTGACAAACCACAAAAGTGGAGGGGGTGATCCACAGGGCCTACAAACATCATCATTCATACTGTGGTTGGCATGGAGGAGACAGAGATTGCAGGGGAGAAGGGATAGAAGTGTAGAAAGCTGAATATCTTCATCAATGAGATAAATGCAAGATCAGCAGTCCTCAGTAACGGGGCTGAAGGATGGTCACCAGACCCGTGGAACCCACATAAGGAAAGGTGAGCGAGTTGGCTATGTTAGTCTCCTATGCTTGTGTGCATCTACACTCAATCAAGCATTGCTCAAAAAATCAGTTGTAGCACAAAATGGGTCACTTACTCAGCCAGGAATAATAAAGGCCTATTATTGGAGCCAAAGATTAAAAAGCAAGTGCCAGGAGTTAGAAATTGGTGGGTTGTGAATCTGAAGAGGAGGGACAGTGATCAGTAATAGGAGTAAGAATAGGGCAGACAGCGAGCAGCATTGAAAGATAGTGGAATGAGGGACAGTCTGGTGGGTTCCTGGATACGCTCAGGAAGGGTAGGATAACAATGGCCCGGCATTGGAAAAATGACAGTTTGAGGGGACAGGGATTGAACAGGATGAGGTACCTGGTGATGATGTATCAGACAATAGTGGGTTCAGTGATCAGATGTCAGCAGAGAAAGTAAGGGTCAGAGACTGGAAGTGATCAAAGTGATCAATGTTTAAGAAGGAACTGCAGGTTTCCCAGGTGCGACAGAGGTTCACCTGCACCTCCTCCAAACTCATCTATTGCATCCACTGCTCTATGTGTCAGCTGCTCTACATCGGTGAGACCATGTGTAGGCTTGGCGATCGCTTCACCCAACACCTCCGCTCGGTTCGCAATAACCAGTGCCGGATTTACGTATAAGCTAAACAAGCTATAGCTTAGGGCCCCCACTTTCTAGGGGGCCCCCCGAAAAATTTGATGGGCCTCGAGGTCTAGGGGGGCCTCTGGCCAAGGCAGAACACCTACTGTTCAACTCTGGGCGGCCCCCCTCTCTATCTCCATCTCCCCCCGCTATCCGTGTCCGGGCCGCCGGGCTCCGCTCGCTCCTCATCCGCCGGCACGGCAGGCCGCCTTGCACATGCGCACAACCACGGTCAGCACATCATCGGCCGCCCTGCGCATGCGCACTGCAACGGCAACTGGTCAGCGCTGGGCACTTTCTCCCTCGCTTTGAATTGTGGGAGATTTGGCCGCCATGGCTGTCCGGTCGTTGGGGGCCTCACAAGTGGAACAGCTTAGGGCCTCTCTTCATCTAAATCCGGCACTGGCAATAACCAACCTGATCTCCCGATGGCTCAGCACCAACTCCCCCTCCCATTCCAAATCCGACCTTTCTATCCTGGGCCTCCTCCATGCCCAGAGTGAGGCCCACCGTAAATTGAAGGAGCAGCACCTCATATTTCACTTGGGCAGTTTACACCCCAGCGGTATTAACATTGACCTCCAATTCCTGGTAGTCCCTGCTTTCTCCTCCCCTTTCCAGTTCTCCCTCAGCCCACTGTCTCCGCCTCTCCATTTCTTCTCCCCCCCCCCCCCCCCAACACCCAACCCTCACATCAGTCTGAAGAAGGGTCTCGACCCGAAATGTCACATATTTCCTTCGCTCCATAGATGCTGCCACACCCGCTGAGTTTCTCCAGCATATTTGTCTAAAATTATCAATGTGATCACTCTTGGTTGCAGTCAGGTGCCATGGATTAGTGGGTGGAGATCGGTAGGTTAGGGCAGGATGAAAATTGATCAGCAGTGGTTGTAAAGTGGGAGGGGTTGTCATTTTAAACCCCTCCCCCCCCCCCCCCCCCCCCATGCTCACCCTAGGTTTATGCTAGTAGAGTCACCAAGTTCGCCACCCACTCAATCCTTGCAGCCTTAGAAGCTCATTATGTCCTCTGACGAAGAGTCTACAACGTGAATCATTGACTTCCCACAGATGCGGCCTGCCTTGCTGAGTGCTTCCAGTAGTCTCTGTTTTGTGTTCACTGTAAAAGTGGTTTAGTTTTACTTATCGGTCATATAATTGATAAGAGAATCGGGCCACCCTTGTCAAGTTATATAGCTGGTACTAATGCCTTAATTTAAGAGAAGCAGAGGTTCAATTTACTGAACAAATGTCCTCATCTTTGCAAGGACTCAATCCAGCCAAGTAATATTTAATTACCAACTACATTTCAAGACTAAACTCCTAAACACAACCATGTGGAATAGAATCATTTACTTAGACATTGATCTTCATCTATTCCCAGAGCACTAAACCTTCATTGCATTTAGCACTACCACCCATTCAGATTCCTTGTAAAAAATTGTGAAATAGGCCATAAAATCATTTGAAACAGCTTTCGGTGCTTTACAGCCAGAAGCATGTGCTACAATAATTCCTGCTCAGCTCCCAATGGGACTGCACTCCATTGAGTGAAACTTCCAACTGTACTATTATGGGAGGGATGTCAGTCCATTAAGACACATAGGGCATCCAAACAACATCACTCACACTGTGATTTGCATCCAGCGCTTTGTGTCGTCTTGTGTAGACCAGCACCTGCAGTTCATTGTTTCTATCAAGGAGTCCCTCTATCTCACACAAATATAACCTGTCTTCTCTGTGCATCAGGGAGCATGGACACCCCCCACTAACATTTTCCCTCCTGCTTCCCTCTCTGCCTCATGGCCCGCAAGCTCAGGATAAGTGTAACTATCTACACTTAGATAGTTTGTGTATCACCCAGAACATTATAACATCTGTTATAATACATGGACCTTTGGACTGATACATGAAACAGTATAATTTATTTAGAAAATCAGTCACATTTTTTTGACAATGATTCTGGGATTTGAGCTCTCCTCGCACTGCAGTGAGAAGCTGCTGTGGCAGGAGAACAAATTGATGTCAGGAACAAGGGCAGTCGAGAACAACCCAGATCCCCAGGATCCATCTCTCCAGACAGTGCTGGCCTCTGACAATGTTTGGCACTGCTGTCTCCCCGAGGATGAAGGCATCATCTGAGCTTCTGACAACATGGCGTTGACCAGAGGAAAACCCCCTGATGATCTACAACCACTTGAACATGAAGTGTTGTTTTGTTGGTTTTTTTTGTCTTGTTTTAGTCAAATTTTAGTTATTATGTTGTGTTATGTGTGTGGGGGGGGGGCTGAAACATGGTTTCTGTCTCTCCCTTCGGGGGAATGCGACTCTTTCTGTCGTATCCCCCCTTCTCTGCCTCTGTCTGCGCTGAGGCCTAATGGCGCGGCTGGCGGCCTCCAACTGCGACCAACCTCGAGGCTCCGGAAGCAGAGCCAGCCAGGACTTACAACGCGAGGCTGGCCATCTTCGAGCTGCGGCGGTGTTCCGGCGTTCCAGTGGCAGCGGCACGACTCAAGGCTGGGACGGCGCTCCCGTGAGGGCGGCCCGGCTCTGGGCTGAGGCGGGCTCGGGGCTGAGGCGGTGCTCCGGTGGCTGAGGCGGTGTTCCGGCGGCGGCGACCTGAATCCGGGGCACGGCCGCGGGCCAGTGGACGACATAATCGGGAGCTCGCAGGTCACAGGTTGGTGCCTGTTTTCCGGAGCTCCCGCGGCAACAGCTGCGTCCGCTGGACTGGGCGGCGGCAGCTTCGACCACCCCGGGCCGCGGAGCTTGAACCGGCCCGTTCGCGGAGCTCGGTTGAGCCGCGGGGCTGACTACCGTCGCCCGGTGGGGTAACAACATATCGCCTCAGCGCAGAGGGAGAATGAGGAGGGAAGCGACAGTAACTTTAAGACTTTTGCCTCAATCACAGTGAGGAGGTGCCTGGTGAACTCACTGTGGTGGATGTTAATTTGTGTTAATTGTGTGTCTTGCTGTTTATTATTCTATTATGGCTGCAGGCAACGACATTTCGTTCAGACCGAAAGGTCTGAATGACAAATAAAGGATCTAATCTAATCTAATCTAAAAAAAAAGTGTATTAAAAGCTATAAGAAAATAATGCTGAATCAGTCTTACTGAATGGTGATTTTTTTGTTATAGATTCATAGATTTGCTGCACACAAGGGGACTATTTAGTATTGTGTTAGTTCTAGTTGAAAAAAGGAGCTGCTCGGCCCAGAGTCACCTTGCAGCTCAGCACCATAGCTTTGCTCTCCAAGTTGCATTCAAGTTTTTGTTTCATGTGCTGAGGGTTTCTGTCTCTATCACTCATTCAACCAGTGAGTTTCAGTTCCCTACAGTTCTCTTGGTGAAAACAAATCTTAACTCATCTCCCTTCTAATCTTTCCACCAATTACTTTAAATCAATGTCGAATCTTGAGACATTTACCCAAGCCATTGTTCAGTTACTTTGAACAGATTGGGGGAGTCTGTTTGGTTTTAGTCATTTTGCCAATCAAATGTAAAGATATTGTTATGGGCCTGAAACATGTTGAGAAATTAAGGTATAAAGTGAGCTTTCTGAATTTTTTGAGCATTGCTTGATTGAGTGTAGCTTCTCGCTACCAGAGGAGATTATAATGCCCCTGTCCCACTTAGGAAACCTGAACGGAAACCTCTGGAGACTTTGTGCCCCACCCAAGGTTTCTGTGCGGTTCCCGGAGGTTGCAGGTGGTTGCAGGTAGTGGAAGCAGGTAGGGAGACTGACAAAAACCTCCGGGAACCGCACGGAGGTTTCCGTTCAGGTTTCCCAAGTGGGACAGGGGCATAAGAAAGCCAACTCCTTAGTCTCTCCTTATCTGGGTTCCACAAGTCTGGTGTCCTCCCTTCACCCACATTACAGAAGACTGCTGAACTTGCATTTATCTTATAGATGAAGATGTTCCAGGTATCTTAATAGCCAGTGCTTAATACATGGTAAGCAATGCTTTCTAGTTGACTGTACAATGATGAGCTAGCTGTAAGTTGATGCCACAGATTAATTCCCATCATCATCGTTGGGTGCGGGGAGTGTGAGTACTGGAATTAACCAAGTAGAATGGTTGGCAAAGTGTCCGAGCTATTTTAAATTGATTATTCAGAAGCCCTCCACCTTAAACTTTATGTATATTTTACATATTTATTTTCAACTGCTAGTTATTTAGCATAGTTAATGCTATAGAACTGGAGTTGGGGGGGAAACTGATAAAGCCCAAAGATAAGGAAGTATTAAGGCAGGAAAGCAAAAACATGGAGAGAACAATAGACGTTAAGGAATGTATTAAGTGAAAAAGGGAGAAAAGGAGAGAGGAAGGGAAGGGAGGGATGGAAGAGAGGGAAGAGAGAAAGGGAGAAAAGAAAGAAAGAGAGGAAGAGGGAGAATGAGATGGAGAGGGAGAAGGAGAGGGAGGGAGAAGGACAGGGAGAGGGGAGCAGGGAATGACAGGGGAGAGGAGGGGGAATAGAGGAAGGGAGATAGATGGAGGGAGGGGAGAATGGGAGAAGGGGGAGGGAGAGAAGAGGAGAGGGAGAGCAGGGGAGAGGAGCAAATGGAGAGCGGTGAAGAGAAAAGTAGGAAGAGAGAGGGAGGGAGACCATAAGGGAGTATATTCAAGAGCTTAGGAAATTTGTTCCAGATGGAAGGCTTCCCAGCGGAGGAGTGGTTAAACCTACTCAGAGGGCTGAATTAGAAGAGCACAGAAACCTTACAGGTTCAAAGTTCTGAGGGAGATTGGGAGTGAGGAGGCCAACTGCTTCAGAGCCTCGGGCATGCAGTTCGTGCACCCAGCAAACATAGTTGAGTGATGACCTCGGTTCAATTAAAACTGAATGGAAACATTAGCCAAGAAGAATTGCTTTAGTATACGACAAGATGCAAAAATAAAAATGAATCAGCAAGGATATCTTAAATACTTATCTGAATCTGAAAGGCTGATACAACATAAAGTCATACAATTTCTATTCAGTGAATTTTATGCAGACTTAAGTTATCCCATAATCAGCTCCACCTAGTTGATATCATGAAGATTGGAGCAATTTTGCACACATTTCGCAGCACTTTGGGAGCCAGCAGGAAAATCAGTAAATGGAAACAACGCGCCTTTGTAATGTGGTACACGGAATTAATCTGCAGTGAGATGTTCAGCTTCAGGATCATTCCAGGCGACTGCTGATGATTTCTGTCACATCTCACGGTTTGCTGCCCACTGTTACATTGGGGGTGGGGGGTCGCCACAAGTTCAAGCTCGATGAGATAAGACATCATCTCCATTTTCCTCAGCTCAGTGGGGGCTCGAGAATCTTGGACTGGGCTAACTGCCTATGGCAGTAAGAACCAGCAGCTCATCTATAGAGAATGCCACACTGAAACCAGCAATGCGGGGAAATGTGACAACACTGCCCTGTGAACCGTTCAGAGTTTGCAGTATGTCCACACTGAGAACTCCTTGGCAACTTGTTGCCAGGAGCATTTGGCCACAGCCCTGAAGATCTCCGAGTCTCACGCATACAAGGAATATGCCTCAAAGGACACGAATTGCTGGAGTAACTCAGCGGGGCAGGCAGCATCTCTGGAGAACATGGATAGGTGACGTTTTGGATCTTTAGATTGACTTGGGGGGTGGGGAAGAAATCTGGAAGAGAGGAGAGACAAGACAAAACATAGCCTCCTGTGGCCTTTGCAGTACCTTTTACTTCATTTGCAGTGCCTTTTACTTCAACCCAAAACACCCAAAACCATCACTTCAGGGCCCTCTGGTCCCCTGCCCTCCCATTCCTGCATTCAATGAAATATGTCACTTGCCTTGTGGGTACATTGAGGACAGACTTCAAAGTCTGCACCAGCTGAGCTAACTGCTAACAGCAGTGATAAACTTGCAATATTTCAATGCAGATAAAGCCACACAGTGGTGGTTTCAGCAAGGTGACCATACAGGAACCCCCAAGAACGATCTTCTGTGAAGTGTTCCAATTTTATGCACCTTTCATAAACAGTGTCAGTGTATCGCACGATAAAATTTGAAAGTCATTAAAAGCAGTGATGCAATTGCTAGCTTTTTTTTTAAATGATTGCATGAATGATTCAACCTACTTTTCTCCTGAGATCCCCACCATCCCCGACATCAATTTCTCGCCAGCTGCCCAGTGTTTAATGCCCCTCCTTAAAAGCTTGGCAACAGGTGGTGATTGGTGATCTTCCTGGATGCCTAAGGTCCTTCTGACATTTGTTGCACCGAGAAACAACTGAATGCATTATACACAGCAATGGCAGTGGACACTCGAGTGTTCAGGAACCAGCTACTCTCAAGACACGCTGCCTAATGCACCATGGAATTGCAAATATCCAAACATGTTGTTCTGTAAAGCAAGAGGACCAAGATTTAAAGGGGATGTGCGGGGCAAGATTTTCACTCAGAGGATGGTGAGTGCCTGGAACGTGCTGCCAGGGGTGGTGGTGGAGGCAGATGCCATAGTGATGTTTAAGATGCTTTTCGATGACTTCCGGTAGCGCCATGCTGGACTAGCAGTCGCAACTTTTAGTTCCGCTGTTGTAAAATCGCGATTTTTCGCGTTAAAATCGGGTATGGAGGTCGGAACCAATTCAAAAACTCACCGGAGCCCCGGGACATCGCGCTGATGATGTCATCAGTAAGCGCTGTGCTTTAAAACGGAGGATAAAGGATTTTAAATGAAAAAAACCGTCTTCAGTTCAGAGCCCTCAGAGAACAATCTCAAAACAGCTGAAAACACAGGAAACTGAAGAACTGAAGTGGATTCTGGAATGGATACAAGGGCCAAGACTGAGATGGCTACTAAGGAGAAAAATGAAATGGAGGAAATAAAGAACTCGGTAAGAGAACTGAGAAAGGATATTGAGGCTGGAAACTCAAAAATGATGGAAAATATTAATGTTAAATTGATGAAAAATATGTCGAACATCAATGCTGGTAATCAAAAAGTTATTGACTGCATTGGCATTATACAAAAACGAATTGAGGATGCGCATGAAGAGCTAATGGGGAGAATTAATAAAGGGGAAGAAGAATCTAAGAAGAGGTTTGAGGCTGTGCATGTAATTGTTTCTTCACATGTAACTGAAATGAAAGACATGGAAACAATTGTTGATCAAATGGCTGAAGATATGCAGGGAATGAAGCTAGAACTAGACAGCCTCAAGAGTCAACTGGCGAAAGTCTCAGATAAATGTCTTGATCTCGAAGCTCGCTCAAGATGCCAAAATTTACGAATACTGGGAGTAACAGAAGGGGCAGGGGGGAACAACGCCCGTGAGTTCACTGCCAACTTAATCAATCATGTACTCAATTTACCTGTGGAACCGGAAATTGAAGTGGCACATCGAATACCTAGATTTAAGCCAAGATCACAAGCAGATCCAGCCCACCCACGACAGATCATAGTCAAACCGGGACATTTCAGCACTTGAAGAGCTGATGAAAAAAATCAAATTCGGAGTGAAGATGACCTTTGGAAACGACTCTATCAAACTCCTCCGGGATTATCCCTATGAGATGTGTAAAAGAGAAGAAAGTTCTCACAGACAAGACAGATTCTCCATGGAGTTAAAGATGTCAGATGTGGCGTTTTTTATCCGGCCAGGATGCGCATTACTTTCAAGGGAAAAGAGAAAACTTTCACTAATTCGGACGCGTCTTATAAATATGTCCAAGAGGTTGTGGCAGAAACAGAAGATTAATCAAGGCAACGGGACGATATGGACAATTTCTTTCCTTTTATTACTTCACAGAGAACACCTGAAGATAAGGGAAGAAACACCATTCTCTAAAAGTTTAAAATGGAAGAGCATTTCCACGTGTGCTGGTCTAGACACCTTATCTCCTTTGGACGCTTTGGAATTCAACTCAAGGACATTCTTTGTTCAAAATGAAGGAAAGACTGATAAGCAACGCAGACACGAACAGCAGAGCCGAATGTGGAAAACACTACAAGGACAAATGGCGGTTTAAGATCTTAAAACAGCTTTACAAAATATAGAGAATTAATAATAATTAACAATACTAATATAGAAATATAAATGGAAACTAACCTGAACTATATAATGGGCAAAATATAATAATGTGCTAATAAGACTGACTAGCGCGTATAGAGATAACAAATTTTAGAATTAAAGTACATAATACTGAAAGGTTAAGTGTTATGTAGTTCGTGTGGAGATGGGAGGAGACTCAGGCACCTGGCATAATTCCAGGAGCCTGTTTCTGGTTAACCCTTACAGCTAACGGCTTACTATTATCATAGGTATAACTAATTATAAATAATTTGTAGATGAAAGTGTTAGATAAATACATTTCACAGTAGCTGAACACAGATCTGATAAGTCTGAATGAAATATACATATATATATATAGTGTAATTGGGTGAAATATAATTGATTTTGAAATGGCACCGCCTTCCTAGGTTTAGTAATAAAAGGAGCGGAGCTAATTGTACAACATCAACTTCGGAAGTCGAATAGATGTCGAATCCCACAGACGCGTGGGACACGCACTACAGTGTCGAATACTTCAGACACTGTAATTTTACTTGTTCCATTTTTTTTTATCACAATAAGTCACTACTATGTGTTTTTTTTTCAAGGAAAATCACAAAAGGGATCTACCAAGGAAGTTAATAATATAAATGCCCCCAAAATATCCAGAGTCCTGAGGTATGGATGCACCGTAATAAATAAGAGTATTAAAATCAGAGAAAATGCAAGATGATAAACAAAAGAAAATGGGAGGAATCACACTGTGTAGCTGGAATGTAAGGGGTATTAATGAACCAATTAAAAGGGGCAAAATACTAGCTCAGTTGAAATCCTATAACACGGACATTACTTTTCTACACGAAACGCACCTCAAGATCAGATGAGATTGAGGGCAAATTGGATAGGCCAAACATTTCACTCCTCATATACTTCGAAATCCAGAGGCACCGCAATTATTATTCGCAAAGGAATACCATTCAAATCAAAGAACATTATATCAGATAAGGAAGGGAGATATCTTATAGTTACAGGAGAGATCCATGCTACGCCAATCACTTTGGTAAACATATATGCGCCCAATTTTGATAATCCTCAATTTTTTAATAAAATCCTGAATACAATCGCAGAATTTAACTACCAAAATGTTATAATTGGAGGAGACTTCAACTGTGTTTTAGATCCGTACTTAGATAAATCGATGCAAAAACAAAGAGGTAATATGAAATCTAAAACTAGTGAACTCTTAAATACATATATAAAAAATACAAATATAGCAGATGTCTGGAGGATCGCGAATCCGACTGGAAGGGAATGCTCATTTTATTCAATGGTACACAAAACATACTCACGTATAGATTACTTCCTAGTGGATACAAAACTAATCCCTTATACCATGAACCCTAAATATCACACCAATTCGATTTCAGATCACTCCCCGCTAACTTTTGTTTTAAAATTAGAAGGAATGTCTACGAACAAATCGTTCTGGAGGTTTAACTCGCAAATTCTGAAAGACCCACAAGGGAGTATACATCTAAAAAAACAGATGGACCTATTTTTTGAGACAAACGATACACCAGATATATCGCCCACTTTATTATGGGAATCCTTCACAGCATTTATTAGAGGAGTCATTATCTCGTATCAAGCTTTTCAAAACAAAAAGAATAAGAATGAACAAAGACAATTAGAAGAACAAATCAGACAACTAGATATAGATAATGCTAAAGAAAAACAAAAGAGATGGGTGGTCTAGCGCTCCCTAACTTTATGTACCATAATTGGGCAGTAAATATTAAAAAGACCCAACTATGGATAAACATAATAAAATTTTAATACTGAAATGTAAGCTAAATAAATAATTATCAGAGAAGATTATAAGATTATTCCAAATTACAAAACAAGAACATTTCGAATTTGGGGATAAACCCCATAAACATTTTGCACGCCAACTGAAAAAACGGGAAAAAGATCATACAATTTTAAAGATTAAATCAGATAGAGGGGAATTATTAACACTACCTAATGATATCAATAAAAGATTTGCTCAATTTTACAAGAATTTATACACATCGAAAACGTTAATAGACAATAATAAAGTTTCAGAATTTTTGGACAATTGTAACCTTCCAAAACTAGAATTGAAGGAACAAGAGGAACTGGGAGCACAAATTACATCTAAGGAAATAGAATACACAATAAACACACTTAAGAATGGAAAAACACCAGGACCAGACGGATTCAGTAATGAATTTTATAAATGTTTTTACGACATAGTTACACCACGTCTACAAAATATGTATACATACACTTTTAAAGAACAAATCTTGCCTGAAACACTAGCAGAATCAACGATCACATTAATACTTAAAAAAGATAAAGATATAGAAGAACCAGGCTCATATAGAGCTATTGCTTTGTTAAATACAGATCAAAAAATATGAGCAAAAACACTAGCTAGAAGACTGTCAATATGTTAGTAAATTAATAAATGAAGACCAAACGGGATTTATACCTAAGAGACATTCATTTAATAACCTGAGACGTCCGTTTAACATAATGCACTCTCACAAACCTCAAGAACAAGAGTTATCTATCATTTCGTTGGACGCAGAAAAAGCGTTTGATCAAGTAGAATGGGATATATGATTAAAGTATTGCAAAAATTTCAAATGGGGGAGAACTTCATCGCATGGATAAAATTATTATATAACAAACCCACGGCTAGAATATTAACTAATAATATACTATCTACGAAATTCCAATTAACAAGGGGCAATAGACAAGGATGTTCATTATCACCACTGTTATTTGCTCTGGTAATTGAACCTTTAGCTGAAAAAATTAGAACACACCCAGATATTTACGATTATAATACAAAATATTCAAATAACAAAATATCCTTATACGCAGACGATGTATCACTACATATCACAAAACCCCAAATCAGTATACCAAACATATTAAATCTAATTGAGGACTTTGGATCTTTCTCAGGATACAGAATAAACTGGAACTAAAGTGAAAATATGTCGATAAAACCGAAAGACTCAACACATCTCTTGAAATTCTCCTTTAAAATAGCCACAGAGAAATTTAAATATTTAGGAATTGAAATTACTAGAAATTATCACGCTATATTTATCCTATGCCAATTATAGCCCCTTACTTAAGAAACTAAATAATCTAATCAAATTCTGGAAAACACTCCCGATGTCCTTATTAGGTCGAATAAATGCTATAAAAAAGATATTTTTACCACAAATCCTATATTTATTTCAATCAATTCCAATATATCTTCCAAAAAAGTTTTTCAAAAAACTACTCAGACATTACAAATTTTATATGGGATTACAAATCCCACATAATACAAAGAGCACACCTTAGTAAACCAAAAGAGATGGGTGGTCTAACACTCCCTAACTTTATGTACTATAATTGGGCAGTAAATATTAAAAATATGATTCACCTGCTGGACAACTCTGCCCAGCAGGTGGACTGGATTGTAATGGAGAGAGAGGACTGCTCTCCGTGTAATACAGGAGCGACTCTCCTCTCACCAATGAATCTGAATAACAAAAATTATAATAAAAATCCAATGATACATAGCACAATTAGAACTTGGAAACAAATAAAACAGAATCTAACATTAAGAAATCTATCTCTTTTAATGCCAATAGTCAATAACCCGTCGTTTAAACCCTCAATTATAGATAAATAATTTACACAATGGGAATGAATGGGAATCAAAATGCTCGGAGACTTGTATGAATTAGGAAAATTATTATCATTTCAACAATTACAACTGAAATATAATTTGAAAAATAATCAATATATTAAATATCTTCAAATCCGTGACTATCTGAAAAAATACACAAAAGACTATCATAACATGCCCCCAGACTTATTGGATGAAGCCATGAAGACAAAGGCTGAATCAGCAAATCTAATATCATACTTATACAACATTATTTTAAATATAGAAATACCTACAACCGATGGTATTAGAAGAGACTGGGAACAAGAACTAGCTATAAAAATTTCAAAAGAGAGCTGGGATAAACACTTACTATATGTGCATAAATGCTCGATCAACGTACGACATACTCTAATTCAATATAAAACATTACATAGACTATATTATTCAAAAACTAAAATAAATAAACTTTTCCCCAATGTCTCACCCATTTGTGATAAATGTCAGTCACAAGAAGCTACCATAGCGCACTCTTTTGTTTTCTGTATAAAAATTCAAAAATTCTGGAACAAAATATTTGAAATCTTCACAAAATTATTTAAAATAAAACTTGTACCTAAAGCAGAATGGATCATTTTTGGAACATCGGAAGGTAACCCCGAATTAAATGTGTTTCAAAAGAACTTACTTAATTACAGGCTAATAATGGGAAAAAAGCTTATACTCGAATTTTGGAAAAATGCTCCAATACCAACAATAAAAATGTGGATTTCAAACATGTTCGAAACACTACACTTGGAAGAGATGAGACTCCTCCTAGCAGGCAAACAAGACCACTTCCAAAAGACGTGGTCTGCATTTACGGAACTATTACAAGCATAAGGTGCAATAATAATTTAAAATATAAATGGTACCAGGATCTGGTAACGGGGAGTATAAAATATATATTTTTTAAAACACGGGTGGTATATCCTTTTTTGCGGAGTTTTGTGTTACAATAGAGCGATTGTTTTTCCTTTTTTTTCTTTTCTTTCTAGGGTCTTATTTCCTTTCTTTACTTCCTACTTTAACTTCTTCCCTAAGGGGCTTTCTTCTCCCAACTTTCCTGCACCTTCACGATTCTTGCTCACTTTCCTTACTTCTTTTATTTCTACCTTTTTTAAAGCTCGAAAAACGAAGTGGTACAACAAAATGTAATAAGATATATGTGATGTGTATTACTGTAATTTACTGTACTTCTAATAAAAATAAAATTTAAAAAATATATTTTTAAAGTGCTTTTCGATAGGCACACTGGCATGCAAGGATATGGATCATGTACAGGCAGATCTATTCTACATTTGCCTTGATCTCCATCCCGTTTTCACACCTTACACTGCCTTATCTTTGCATCCTCTCTCCTGACTCAGTCTGAAGAAAGGTCTCGACCCGAAACGTCAACCATTCCTTCTATCAAGAGATGTTGCCTGTCCCGCTGAGACTCCAGCTTTTTGTGTCTATCGTCGTTTTAAACCAGCATCTGCAGTGCCTTCCACAGGCAGATGAGATTGGTTGAGCTTGTCGTCACATTCAGCACAGACATTGTGGGCTGACGAACCTGTCCCTGTGCCATATTGTTCTACGTCTCGTGTTCTTTGTGAGATTTTATCCGTGCTTCTTATCTACACCATTTGTCTATTGTAGCCAATAAACATTCTATTGATTGCCACATAATCATTATCAAGGCAATAGGTTTTATCATTGAGTGTTGACAATAAACATATTGGGTTTCTTCTGAATTATAGACTTGGAATGCCTTTTCCCCCGATGCAATATTCCACCTCTCCACCAATTCCAATATTGGTGGCCAGTGCACTGGTATGGGTGTTGTGGGCTGAAGGGACTGGTCTCCAGAGGGCTAGTATGGACATTGTGGGCCAAATGGATTCTGGGGGTGACAACTCAGTCCCTCAAGCCTGATGTGCTAGCAGCTCGCTCACGGCTGGTGGGCTGGCAGTTGACTCGGGGCTATTCCTTGAAATTACATTTCAAGCAGGGTGCAAAGCCATCACATTCAAATGCACCTTCATACCATTTCATGCAGGGTGCAAGGCCACCACATTCAAATGCAGTTTCATACCATTTCAAGCCGGGTGAAACCACCATAAAACCACCATAAAATCACACAAAACACCACATATTTCAGTAGACATTCAGTGTGTTCAGTTGATTCACAGTTCAAACTGAGTGGTGACGTCTCCCTCCCCCATCATGCAGAGACTGAGCCACACCCACACTTCATGGTTTTATAATCCCTCCCCCTCCCACCGGAAAAGGTGTGGCTTTCATGGCTTGATTGACAGGAGAGAGACTCTCAACATTTTTTAAACACTTCTTCTTCTTGTGTATGGCGTGCACAGCCTAAAGTTGTAGGACAACTTGTTCTATTTGATCTTATTTTACTGTGCACGCCGGGTTGATTGCATTAGTCAAAACAGGGCGGACCACGTGAAGGTTGCAATCTTCCACCCCTTTTAAACACTAATAACACTTTTATTTTTCATTGATGGGAAGAATCCTCTGCACCTGATGAGTGGAGGGGGACTGAGTAAGATGGCCAAAAATCACAGCCGTAAGTGGTAGCGTTTTATCTAAAATCAATATACAGTACACAGGAAGTTGTCAAGTTTAGACAAACAACCATTTGCAATGCCTTCTACTTCAACTCAAAACCCCCAAACAACCATTTGCAGTGCCTTTTAATTCAACCCAAAACCCCCAAACAACCATTTGCAGTGCCTTTTACTTCAACCCAAAACCCCTAAATAACCATTTGCAGTGCCTTTTACTTCAACCCAAAACCCCCAAACAACCATTTGCAGTGCCTTTTATTTCAACCCAAAACCCCCAATCAACCATTTGCAGTGCCTTTTACTTCAACCCAAAACCCCCAAACAACCGTTTGCAGTGCTTTTTACTTCAACCCAAATCCCCCAAACAACCATTTGCAGTGCCTTTTACTTCAACCAAAAACCACCAACCAATTGCAGTGCCTTTTACGTCAACCCAAACCCCCTAAACAACCATTTGCAGTGCTTTTTACTTCAACCCAAAACCCCCAAACAACCATTTGCAGTGCTTTTTACTTCAACCCAAAACCCCCAAACAACCATTTGCAGTGCTTTTTTACTTCAACCCAAAACCATATAACCATATAACCATATAACAATTACAGCACGGAAACAGGCCATCTCGGCCCTACAAGTCCGTGCCGAACAAATTTTTTTCCCCTTAGTCCCACCTGCCTGCACTCATACCATAACCCTCCATTCCCTTCTCATCCATATGCCTATCCAATTTATTTTTAAATGATACCAATGAACATGCCTCCACCACTTCCACTGGGAGCTCATTCCACACCGCTACCACTCTCTGCGTAAAGAAGTTCCCCCTCATATTACCCCTAAACTTCTGTCCCTTAATTCTGAAGTCATGTCCTCTTGTTTGAATCTTCCCTATTCTCAAAGGAAAAAGCTTGTCCACGTCAACTCTGTCTATCGCTCTCATCATTTTAAAGATCTCTATCAGGTCCCCCCTTAACCTTCTGCGCTCCAGAGAATAAAGACCTAACTTATTCAACCTATCTCTGTAACTTAGTTGTTGAGTGCCTCCAAAACCCCCAAACAACCATTTGCAGTGCTTTCTACTTCAACCCAAAACCCCCAAATAACCATTTGCAGTGCTTTTTACTTCAACCCAAAACCCCCAAACAACCATTTGCAGTGCCTTTTACTTCAAACCAACCATATTTTCATTTTGAAACCACATTGAGGGCACTCAAGGTCAGTAAAACCACACTCACAGTTTAGTATACATGTGTTCAGTGTTATTCACAGCTCAGACTGAGAGACGTGACCCTCTCACTTCCCCCATCTTGCAGAGATTGACTGAGGCACAACACTTCCAGGTTTTATAGTCCCTCCCCCCTCCCACCAGAGGAGCGGCAGATAGAATGTCAACATTTTTTAAACATTAATAACTCTTTTATGTTTCATTGATGGGAAAAATCCTCTTGCTCAGCGGAGGGGGACTCTGAGCGAGGTGGCCAAAAATGACGGCGGTAAGTAGCGGCGTTCTTTCAGAAATCACGAAACAGAAAGTCAGAAAGTGGTCAAGATCTTAGTAATACAGATACTGACACCAAGAAACAAATCAGTCGAACATCTGTGGCTTTGAGTAACTTTTTTAATCTACTCTGAGGGTCTTTTTTTTTAATTTACATGTTTGAAATATTTATTAATTTACACGATGTGGTTTATTGCCCATCCTTAAAAGCTGGCAAAAAGTTGGTGATTGGTGATCTTCCTGGATGCCTTCTGAAGTCTGACATTTAAAGACCGTCAGACCTTTGCAAAGCTATTTGAAATCACACACGTCTCAGCTGCGAGTTCCAGTCATCTAACAATGACACTTCCATTCTTTATTAGGTTCAGTGCATTAGAATAATAGCCTCAACAGGATTGTCCGTTTAAAATGATTGTCATGCATTTGTGCAAAATAAAATGTAGTAAATATCATGCTTAACCCCAAGGACAAATGAAAAGTCAGATCAATATTTCTGCCACCAGTCACATCAACATTAAACCTGGTGTAAATTACAATGAGTAAGAAACTGTTGCTGCAATTTGTCAATGGCAGTACCCTTAGTGGCCAACTTGGCTTCCAAACACAATCGCGAACCATCTCACACAGACACCCGAAGGTCTTATTTTATTATTTATTCCAACAATTTCACCCATCACTTCGACAGCTTCTTCTCCTGAACGCACTGGCCCAGAGTTCAAGTCCAAAGGGTTGAATACAACATTCTAGTGCATTCCAGCGCAGTTAAACAATTGCCGTGCTGTTGGAGACACCGAGATGAGGCGTCGCCTAAATCTCACAGGGTTTAAAAAATGTTGGAACATTATTTCTAACAAGAGTAGAATGGCTGTTCCTGATATCCAAACCAATAGTTATCCCTTCTTCAATATAAAATTAAAAAGGATTATTTAATGATTTTCACATTGTTATAAGTGGAGACTACTGTTGGTCTATAGACTGCTCTATTTTATACATTACTGCAATGACTGCTAAGTTAAGCACTTTATTCTCAGTAATGTACCTGAATATCCTGAAATTGAAGTAAAAGTCTTTATATAAAAGTGAATCTTTCAAATCATTTTATTGGCAGTGTCCTGGGAATGAAGGCCAGCTTTACCAGTTTGACCTAATCCGAGAACATAGAACATAGAACTGTACAACACAGGAATGGGCCCTGTGGCCCACGGTGTTTGTGGCTAACATGATACCAATATAGACTAATCTCATCTGCCGGTGCATGATCCATATCCCTCTATTCCCTGCACTTCCATGTGCCTGTCTAAAAGCCTCCCAAATCCCAATGAAAGCCCTGAAAGACATAAGATCATAGGAAATACGAGAATCACATTCAGAAGTAGGCCAAGGGGCCATTGAAGCCTGCTCCACCATTCATCAAGATCATGGCTAATCTTTAACTGTCAGTGAGGAAAGTTTTTATCAGTTCAATTCTAAACGGTCTACCGCTAATTAAACTGTATCAAGTAAATTCTCACTCAGGGTAAATATTTTCCCATCATCCAATCTGTTAAAAATGGTGGAAGTTTCTCTCATTACTCAAACCTCCAAAGAATACAGTTCAAGTTTACTCAATTTCTCCACGATAACAAACCAGCATCTCTCGAAGCAGTACACATCATCTCTGTAGCACTCCACCCAAGGCAATCAAATACTTTTGTAGGACAGGGAGATCAAAACTTACATAATATTTCAGGTTTAAGAAGGAACTGCAGATGCTGGAAAATCTAAGGTAGACAAAAATGCTGGAGAAACTCAGCGGGTGAGGTAGCACCTATGGAGCGAAGGAAATAGGCAATGTTTCGGGCTGAAACGTTGCCTATTCAGTTCACTCCATAGATGCTGCCTCACCCGCTGAATTTCTCCAGTATTTTTGTCCACCTATAATATTTCAGATGCGGTCTCACCTGGGTCACCAGTGACATAAAGGCCCTTCTCAACCAGAAAAAGATGGCTTTCAGGGATGGTGACAGAGAGGAGGTGAAATGGGTGCAGAAAGACTTGAAGGCGAGACTGAGACAGGACAAGGGTGACAACAGGAGGAAGCTGGAGCTGAAACTTCAGCAGAACAACATGAGGGATGTGTGGAGTGGTATGAAGAGCATTATAGGCTACAAGAAGTCCAGTGGCCTGGGGAGGGAAAGTAATCAGGACTGGGCCATCGTTAAACCTGTTTTTTAATAGATTTGATGGAGGGGTCTCTGCCCACCCTTCCCCCAGCTCCTTGACAGATTCTCCCCTCAATCCCCCTGATCCACTTCCTCTGCCCTTTCTTTGCCGCACCTGACCATCAAGGCTGAGCAGGTGAGGAAGGAACTGAGCAGACTCTGCCCAGGCAAAGCCACGGGTCCCAATGGTGTCCGCCCTAGGGTACTCAAGGCGTGTGCCAGCCAGTGTGTGGAGTACTCCAGCTTATCTTCAACATGAGCCTGAGCCTGGAGAGGTTTCCTCTGATGTGGAAAACATTCTGCCGGTTCCTGTACCAAACAGGACGCTCCCCAGCTCCTCCAATGACTACAGACCGGTGGTGCCGACTTCATACATCATGAAGTTCCTGGTCTACCTGCGACTCGACCTTCAAGGAACCATACACCTGCACTCCTATGTGTAAGAATGTGTAAGATCAATCTGAAGAAGGGTCTCGACCCGAAACGTCACCAATTCCTTCTCTCCAGAGATGTTGCCTCACCCACTGAGTTAATCCAGCATTTTGTATCTACCACCTGCACTCCTAGATCTCTCTGCTATACAACACTCGTCAGAGGCCTACCATTCATCGTGTAGGTCCTTCTAGACTTCCCAAAATACATCAACTCACATTTCTCTGTATTAAATTCCATCAACCAATCCTCCGCCCATCTGGCCAATCGATCAAGATCCTACTGCAATCTTTTACAACCATCTTCACTATCTGTAAAACCACCCACTTTTGTATCATCAGCAAACTTGCTAATCTTGATGTGGATGACAAACAGTATCGGGCCCAGCACCAAACCCTGAGGCACACCACTAGTCACAGGCCTCCAGCAATCTTCCACCATCACCCTCTGCTTCCTTCCATGGAGCTAATTTGCTATCCATTCAGCTATTTCTCCTTGGATCCCATGTGATCTAACCTTCCAGAGCAGCCTACCATGCAGAACCTTGTTGAATGATTTACTGAAATCCATGTATACAACATCGACCTCTTTGGTTATGTCTTCAAAAAACTCAATCAGATTTGTGAGACACGACCTCCCAGGTACAAACCCATGCTGACTATCCCTAATCACCCCTTGCCCATCCAAATGCTTATGTAACAAATTCCTCAGAATGCTTTCTAGTAACTTTCCAACTACAGATGCTAATGTCACCGACCTATAGTTCCCCAAAGTTTCCCTGCAGCCCTTCTTGAATAGAGGCACAACATTTGCCACTCTCCAGTCTTCCGGCACCTCTCCTGTATTTAAGGACTCCTAAATTTAAACCAGGGCTCCTGCAATTTCCTCTATAGTTTCCCACAATGTCCTCGGATATATCTGATCAGGCCCTGGAGATTTGTCTTCATTCATACACCTTAGTACCTTCAGTACTTCTTCGACAGTAACACTAACAGCTCTCAAGACACTTCCATTGACAGCCCCAAGTTCCCCCGTCCTACTGTCTTTCTCCTTGGTAAATACAGGAGAAATACTCATTGAGGACCTTGCCCATCTCCTGTGTCTCCACACAGAGGTGACCGCTTTGATTCTTGAGAGGTCCCACTCTCTCTCTAGTTACCCTTTTCCCCCTTATGTATTACAATATATTTTGGGATTGTCCTTGATGCTACCCGCCAGAGCTATCTCCTGGCCTCTTTTTACCATTCTGATTTCCTTTTTCAGTTTACTCCTGAGTTCTTCGCAGCCGTGGGCTGGGGCAGCAGGGCGATAGCCGCGGATGCAAATAGGATTAACAAACTCATCAGGAAGGCTGGCTCCATCGTGGGGGCAGAGTTGGATTTATGGGAGGTGGTCTTGGAGGGGAGGATGCTTCTCAAACTACAGAGCATCCTGGACAATACAACTCACCCCCTCCATGACACTCTGGTCAACCTGAGGAGTACCTTCAGCAACAGACTGGTTCCACCAAGATGTAGTGAAGTAGGACAGAAGGCCACAGTAGATCCTTCTTCTCTGTGGCTATTAAACTGTGCAACTCCTCCCCCTTCTGCCGTGTGGTAGACATCACCCCCCCCCCCCCCTCCCCCCCTCACCCTCACCCACTCCCCAGTCTTTGCACATCCCCGATGCTTTCCACTCATCACTGTAATTGCATGTTTCATGTATTTTATGTTTTTATGACAGTTGGCAGACCAATATCCATCCTGGGATAAATAAACTTCTATTGTATCATATGGTATAGTACCAAAATAGTTAAAATAGCTTTCTTTACCCCTATAATTAAAACCTTGTAAGAAAATCCATTTGGCCTTCTACTCATTTGCTGCATCTGCATGTTGTATTTCAGCAAGTTGTGTACAAACACATCTATATCCCTCTCAACGTCAGCACTACGTACTCTCTTCGTATTTATCATATATTCTGGGGGTTTTTTTGTATATATTAATGTGGATGACATTACATTGTTTAACATTACCTTCCATTTGCCGAGTTCTCATTCACCCACTCAACTATTTATATCTCATGGAGGCCTCTTAACATCTTCCGCTATGCTGACAATCCCACCTCATGAATATCATCAGCTAACTTGGACATTATGGTGTTCTGCCCACTCAGCTAAATTGTTCATGTAGATTGTGGATGGCTGGGAGCCAAACACTGAACTTTGCAGTATTTCACGCGACACATTCTATTGACCTGAGAAAGATCCATTTATTCCCACTCCGAGCTGCCTGTCCAATAAGCAATTGAAATCCATGCCAATACATTACCCCAATTCTATGTGTTTTAACCTTATTAATAAAACACTTGTGACAGACCTCAACAAAAGCTCTCCAGAAATCCAAACAAACCATATCCACTCGTCACCACTTATTTATTCTCCTTGGCATTCTATTAGGCACATCCTCAAAGAATATTAACAAATTGGTCAAACATGATTTTCCATTCTTATTCATATAGATTTTGCTCATTCCTACTATTGCTTTCTTAGCTAATGCATCAGTAGTTCTCCGATTTATCTGTTCTTTTTCCTTCAATAGCAAGGTCATTATTTTCAACCTTCAATCCACATGGACAGTTCCAGAATCTACAGAATTTTGGAAGACTATAACCAAAGCATTCACTGTCCCTATGACTGCCACCTTCAAAACTCTACTTTCAAACCAACCAACTTCACTAATACTATCTTCCGACCAATATTTCTTTCAGTTCTTTATTCCAACTAGGTCCTCCAACGCCTTGAATATTTTTTCAGTATCATTGTCACAACCTTATTGCCCATTTGAAATTCCTCTGTCTCTGTCTAGGAGACCATCATTTGCCACTGACTAGTCTTCATATAACGGCTCTCACAATCTGCCTTTATGTTCCTTGCTCCAATTTTCTATCTTGCTTTTTTTTTAATCAATTTTTTAGTCCTTCATTTGCTGAATTCTAAAAGCTCCCAGTCCTCAGACTTAATGTTACTTCTGGCAACCTTATCAGTTATTTCTTTGATTTAATATTATTTTCAGTTTCTCCGGTCTCCGGTCAGCCACAAATAAATCACATTTCCTTTAGGGTTTGTGCAATTTATTTCCTTAAATGCAAAACATAGTCTGTCCTTCCGAGATAGACACAAAATGCTGGAGTAACTCAGCACGTCAGGCAGCATCGCTGGAGAAAATGGATAGGTGACGTTTTGGGCCGGAACCATTCAGATGGCCTGTCAGCTGTTTTAGTGAATTTTCCCTAATAACCACAGCCAACTCTCATATCTTCACGCCTTCCTTTGCTTAGATTCAAGACCGCATTGTTGCTGGTGACTGGTAATGAATAAGTGAGCGTGAGGGATAATAAACTGACTTGATCTGGTCTCTGTGAGAGCATTACAGCAGTGAACTCGGTGTGTGCATGGTGCAGGACCATGTGCCTGCTGAACAACAAACATGGCATGCAATAGATCGAGCTAAGCAATCCCACAAGCCGGTCAAAGTCTGCACTTCTGCTGTAACTGAGCGCCAATAGTGGTGGATAACTAAACAGCTAATGGCATAAGGTAGCTCTGCGACCAACCTTATCCTCAATGAAGGTGTATTAGTTAAGGCTAGTGGTGCTGGAAGCAGATACAATAGTGGCGGTCAAGAGGCCTTTAGATAAGTACATATATATGGAGGGAAATATATTCAAGGCAGAGAGAAAGGTTAGTTTAAATAGGCATCATGTTCAACAGACATGATGCCTATTTAACATACATGATGCCTCAGACATCGTGCAACAAAGGGCCTGGTGGATGATCTATCTTGATTTCCCCCGAGATCCCCATCATCACCAAAGTCAATTTAATTCCCTCACATGATTTTAAAAGATCTGCTGAGAGTATAGGATACAACAATATGGAACGAGACAACATTCTGGCAGTACTATTGAAGACAGGAGGCCCAGAAATAGCTACAACTTTTGCCAAGTTGTTCCAGGCAGTTATAACGCTCTTCACAAAAACAAAACAGAACAAATTCAATCAGGAAATGTACTGGCCAATTAATCTCCTCTCAATCATCAGTAAAGTCATAGATGGTGTCATGAACTGTACTCTCATGTGGCACTAATCCCCCAATAACCTGCTCATTGACGCCTCATTTAGGTTTTGCTGGTATCACTTGGCTCCAGACCTCCACACAGGCTCAGCTGAAGCATGTACTAAAGAGTTATAGCCTAGAGGTGAGGTGAAAGTCGGGCGGCACAGTGGTGCAGCAGTTGAGTTGCTGCCTCACGGTGCGTGGAGACCCTGTTTCGATCCTTACTATGGGTGCTGTTTGTATGGAGTTTGTACATTCTCCCCTTGACCATGTGGGTTTTCTACAGGTGCTCCGGTTTCCTCCCACATTGCAAAGGCATGCAGGCTTGTAGGTTAATTGGCTTCTGTAAATTGCCCCTAGTGTGCAGGGAGTGAAACAGAGATATCATAAAAGTAGTGAACGGGTGATCATTGGTCAGCATGGACTCGGTGGGCTGCAAGGCCTATTTCCACTCTGTATGGCTAGACTAGACTGGAAAGTGACTGCTCTTACAACAGTGCAGTATCTGTCTGAATGTGGCAGCACAGAGCCCAGGTAAAATTGGAGTCAATAAAGGAAATGGGAACATGCACCAACAGTTGGATTCACACCGTACACAAAGAAAGATGTCTGTAGTTGTTAAAGGTCAACTATCCCAATCCCTAGGCATCACTGCAGGAGTTATTCAGTTCAGTGCCGGGATTCAACCATCAGCAACTCCTTTTATCATAAGGTCAGAAGTGAGGACGTTCATTAATGATTGTACAATGTTCAACTTAATTCCAAATACCTCATCAATGAGCCGTCTGTGCTTGTCCACAGCAAGACCTTCAAGAACGACCTGTTAAGTGGCAAGTAACAGTCACAGAGTAACCGTGCCAAGCAATGGCCATCTGCAACAAAAGACAGGGTTACACAAAAAAGCTGGAGAAACTCAGCGGGTGCAGCAGCATCTATGGAGCGAAGGAAATAGGCAACGTTTCGGGCCGAAACCCTTCTTCAGACTTCAGAAGATATGCCTACCTTGAAGAAGTTCTCCTCCTCTATACTCCACTGCAACAAAAGACAGTCTAGCTTTGATAATTAACGACACTATCACTGTTGAGTCTGAGCTCATCAATATCCTAGGATGCGGGCACAGTTATCGCTGAACAGTAAGTCAACGGTATAACGGTCAACCATATAAATACTATGGTTACAAAAACATGCCAGTGGCTGGATGCCATACGGCTTATACTCTTGTAGGCATTATATCTAGTTGGCTGATCTATTTAAGTCTCCAATCTAATATGTTCCCAAGATATTGATTGGGGTCTCAGCAGTGGTAATGACATTGGGCATCCCTGGCATGTGTGTGTAAAAATGTATTCACATTTTAAACACCCAGTCTTAAAAGTCTTAAGAAGTGTAGTCGAAATAGTTGTGGGAGTCAGTGGGCTTGTAATAGACGTCAGTCGATAGTCTATTTACTGTGGTGGAAACTGCGAGATCAAGAGGGGGGGGGGGGGGGGGGGGGGGGGGGGGGGGGGGGGGGGGGGGGGGGGGGGGGGGGGGGGGGGGGGGGGGGGGGGGGGGGGGGGGGGGGGGGGGGGGGGGGGGGGGGGGAGATGTCGGAGATGGTCCAAGTAAATTTGTGTTCAGGGTGGAAATTGGTGGTGAAGTTCCATGAGTTCTGCATGGGTGGGTGCAGAATGTGGCGCTGATGCTGTCGTCAATGTCGATGACTTGAAACGTCACCCATTCCTTCTCTCCAGAGATGCTGCCTGTCCCGCTGCGTTAGTCCAGCTTTTTGCGTCTATCTTTAGTTTGTGCGAGATATGATTACTACTATTCTTCCATTTCTCTCCCAATGTCTATTTACCAAATTTACCATTGCAGCTTGATGCCTCGTCACATTACATGCTGTCTTTATATAAGAACAGTCTCACTGCACCTTTGCAATTCAGCTCTTTAGTTTAGTTTAGTTTAAGCCTATGATGAAGTCTAGAACCATAAAATCTTTACAAAACTCAATTTTAGCAATGATGAGCAAGTTATTGATGAACACATGTTGCAGTTGGTAGCATATTTCATTCATTTACTGACCATTAAGAGTGGATCATTTCAGAATTAATTAGCCGGATTTCATTTGTCCTGTTTGTGGGTTGGGCACACCTGAGTGATTACCACATGATTGGATTGAAGCCTATTCTGTAACTGAACTGGAACAAGTTGGCTTGAGGCATAATTAGTTCAGGATCACAAGTCTTTAGCACTAAAGATGGAATGATATTGAATTTCAGTCATCTTTGCTGTAGACTATTATCCTTGCAGTTCTCTTTATATCGTGTGAAGTGAATTGGATTGCCTGAATGTAGAAGCAAAAAACTGTGGATGCTGGTTAATACACAAAAGGACACAAAGTGCTGGAGTAACTCAACAGGTCAGGGAGCATCCCTGGAGGACATGGACAAGTGAGGTTTCAGGTCAAGACCCTTCTACAGACTGATTGTAGGGGAAAGAAGAAAGCAGGAAAAGGGGAGAGGGAGGACAACTTGTGGCAGGCACCTGAAGACTGACGTGTTATGGTGTAGACTTTGGGTGCAAAGTGAATGGACCCTCTGCATAGCATTTTTGGTTTAGAGGAATTTAAATGCTACAGCTTTACCTTTGGCACTCACAATCTCTGAGGGTGTTGATGTTCTTTAACCATCCCCTCCCATGAACTGTTTAGTTACCACCACCATTCAGAACTAAATGTGGAGTAAGGATAATTTTGGTCATTTAATTGGATTTGTTTTTTTCACTCTGAACATTGTATGTGGTTTATCATGATTAGTACACCAGTAGCTTCCGACACAGCTTCACGGGGAGGGTAGCTCATTATTGAGTATGCCAGTTGTTTCTCCAAGCCAACTGTTCTTCAAATCTTATTGAGAAAAGATTAGTCCACTGGCATGAAAGCCACAGTAGAGTAACAGCCACATCAGGCAAAGAAGCTAGACACAAAATGCTAGAGTATCTCAATGGGTTAGGCAGCAGCTCTGGAGAAAAGTAATAGGTGATCAGACTTCGGGGTTCCGACCCGAAATGCCACCTATTCTTTTTCTCCAGTGATGCTGCCTGACCCACTGAATTGCTCCAGCATTCTGTGTCTACCTTCGGAATAAACCAGCATCTGCAGTTCCTTCCTACACATTCAGGCAAAGGAGTCACAGATTATAATGGTATACAAATCTGCTCCAGCTGATAGCCCAAAGCACCTAATGAATAACCTTTTATCAGAACTGATCCTATACTCGGCCAGTATTAAGAGATGTCATTGAAACAGAGGTCCTTCAAGGTCCCAACCTGAAACGTCACCTATCTATTCCCTCCACAAATGCTGGCTCACGTGCTGAGTTATTCCAGTACTTCATGCTTTTGTTCAGATATCTTTACTTGCTTGTCAGCCCAATTTTTATTTTAAACTTTAGAGATACAGTGTGGAAACAGGCCCTTTGGCCCACCGAGTCCATGCTGACCACCAATCACCCCAGACACCAGCACTATCCTGTGCAGTGGGGACAATCCACAATTTACAGAAGCTAATTAACCTACCCACCTGCACGTCTTTCGAATGTGGGAGGAAACCAGAGCACCGGGAGAAAACCCATGCAGTCACGGAGAGAATGTACAAACTCCATACAGACGGCATCCGTAGTCAGAATTGAACCCGGGTCTCTGGAGCTGTGATGCAGCAACTCCACTGTGGAAAAAAATAATATTTTTCCTTTTCTAATCGTTGAACCAATGGATAACCAAGGTGGGAGAAAATAATGGGGATAGGCGGAAATGTAGGGTTGGTGTTATGATATTAAATGGAACATCCTTGAGAAATCGAGAGGCCTCTAAATCATATCTTCATGGCATAATTTACTTGAAACCTGTTATTTTAATGACAACTTAGATCCCATATAATCATTACACACAGGTATTAATTATCATGCACCAGATCTATCCAAAGCTGCTGCCTTAACAATGAAATTCAGTGCTCAGAAAAAAGATGCTGGGAGTCAAATATTTAAACAACCATACAGCTTCTAACAGATGGACAGCTGAAATATCCAAATAAAGTTTCTGAGTCATATAACAAGGCCTAAAAATAGTGAGTGGAAGTTTTCCAAATTTTTTTGCTTGGAAGCTTTACGAGATAGTGCCAAGAAAAGTATCATAAAATGTAAAATATTCTTGTAAATTAAGACTTGTGTTGAAAAACAATGTTGAAGCCATAACTTATTTGTGACTCTCTGAGAGGCACTTAGTTAAATTATCATTGAAATCATTAGCAGTCCCTTTGTGACCTGAACAATATCAGATTATATAAAGTAGCATGTTAAGCTTGCCCAGAACTCAATAGTGTTGTTATGTTAGTTTAGTTTAGTTAATTTTGGAGATACAGCATGGAAACAAACATTTCGGCTCACCGAGTCTGCGCCAGCCAGCAATCACCCGTACACTAGTGTGTAGGAAAGAACTGTAGATGTTGGTTTAAATCTAAGATTTACACCAGCATTTAGTGTCTCTCAGTGGGACAGGCAGCATCTCTGGAGAGAAGGAATGGGTGATGTTTCGGGTCGAGTCTGAAGAAAGGTCTCGACCCGAAACATCACCCATTCCTTCTCTCCAGAGATACTGCCTGTCCCGCTGAGTTATTCCAGCATGTTGTGTCTACACTAGTTCTATCCTACACACTAGGGACAATTTATTAACGGAAGCCAATTGGCGTACAAAACCTGCAAATCTTTGGAATGTGGGAGGAAACTGGAGCAAGTCAAGTCAAGTCACATTTATTTATATAGCACATTTAAAAAACAACTCTCGTTGGCCAAAGTGCTTTACATTTGTTATAAGCACCCGGAGAAAACCTGCACAGTCATAGGGAGAACTTGCAAACTCAGTGCAGGCAAGATCGAACCCAGGTCTTTGGCGCTGTAAGGCAGCAACTCTACCGATGTGCCCCTGTGCCATCCCTATAAAATTGCACGTGGTCAGTTTCTCCCAGCTAATTCATGAGTGAGCTGATTGTTCCACATTCATGATCAGCCATGATCACAGTGAATGGCGGTGCTGGCTAGAAGGGCCGAATGGCCTACTCATGGACCCATTGTTTACTGTCTATTTTGAGAAACTACACTAGTTGACAGGGAAGGGTAAGGAAAAGAGGAATACTATCGGGCTATTATCCCAGAGGTGGGCAGGGAACTGAGCTGGGCTGGGTTGATCTGAGTAAATCCAAACAAATATGTTTCCCTCCACACCCTGTGGAAACAGGCTGACTACCAGGTGGCACCTTTGTCATCAGCAAGGAGCAGGAACAAAGAGAGATCTGAGACATTTGAGGAGATGAGAAGAGTTAACATGGAGATCTGGAATCATATTGGAACGGAGATGACCTTACAAACTGACTACATATCATCACAAGAATGGTTATTTCCACCAATGTAATATCTTTATCCTTGCCCTCCCTAAATTCATTGTAAGCTTAAACTGCCATCTGATTCCCACCATCTACCTCCAGAACTTTAAGGCAATCAAAACATCTTCTGCCCTTGCACAACAAAGGCCTAATTAGCCTGCTCACAAATCATACTTTATTAATTAATCTAATTAAGTTGCAACAGAATTTTAAAGTCCCAACCCTGTCATCAAATTCTTTCTATAACTCACCATCTCATAACTCTGTGATCTCTTCAGTCAAGTGTGTTTTATTGTCATATGCCCCAAAACGGAACAATTAAATTCTTATTGGTAGCTGCACGACAGATATATAAACTGATATGCTTTGCGTGACATTGGTGTGACAACATTTGGAATATCTTGTGCATTTCCGGTTGCCATGCTGTATAGAAGATCTGAATGAGCTAGAGAGGGTGCAGAACTCTGTAAATACCATACGAAACAACAAAATTAGAAGTAGATGGCGGCGCTGGCTTAACAGCTGTGGCCCACCTGCAGTCCGTCTGTTTTTTTTCTTTCGTTTTGTTCCTTGTCATGTTTTAGCTAATTTTGTTTTATTAAGTTGTGTATGTATGTGGGTGGGGTGGGAGAAACAATGCTTTGGCCTCTTCCTTCGGGGGATGCAACTTTTTCTTCAGTCGTATCCCCCGTCTCCGTCTGCGCCGAGGCCTAATGGCGGAGCTGGCGGCAACGGAGCTGTAGCGGAGGCAGCAACGGCGGAGACCTGACTCGGCCCTGGAGCTGTGGCAGCAGCAGCAGCAGCGGAGACCTGACTCGGCACCGAAGCTGTAGCGGCGGCGGCGGCAGCAGCAGCAGCAGCAGCAGCAGCAGCGGAGACCTGACTCGGCACCGAAGATGTAGCGGCGGCAGCGGCAGCGGCAGCGGAGACCCGACTCGGCCTCTGAGCTGTGGCGAGGCAGCGACCACCCGCGGAGTTTGAACCGTCGCCTCGGCGCAGAGGGAGAACAAAGAGGGAAGAGCCAGAGACTTTAAGATTTTGCCTTCCACCACAGTGAGGAGGTGTTTGGTGAACTCACTGTGGTGGATGTTAAATTTGTGTTGACTATGTGTTTTGTCATTTTTTAAAATTATATGTATGACTGCAGGGAAACAGAATTTCGTTCAGACCGAAAGGTCTGAATGACAATAAACAAATCTAATCTAATCTAATCTAATATAAAAAACAATCAATAATGGTGCAAAGACAAAAGCAATGCTCACAAGTCTATGCAATTTGAAGCTTAGCTGGAGGCAATGGTTATCGAACAGGAAATGTTGCTGCCAATTCGTACTGGTGTTCTGTTCATGAGGAAGTCATCAATCCAGTTTCTGAGGGACGGGCAGAGACTCAGTTCCCTGAGCTTGGTGACCAGTTTGGAGGGGATGATGGTGTTAAACACTGAGCTGTTCTTTAAGGGATCCTTCAAGGAATTTGCATTTCACACCCTCAACCCCACTCCAGACATACACCACAATTTTAGTCTCTTGGACATCTGCATGGTATTCTAGCCTGGACGATTCGATCACATAAGATGCAATGTGAACTAGCCAAACAGACACAAAATTGGCTTGGTGGAAGGAGTCAGAGGGTTGTTTTTCAGATTGGAGGCTTGTGACCGATGGTGTGTCATTAGTTTTTCATTGCTAAATCCCTGTTTTTTGGCATTTATTAACAGTTTGGATGAGAATGTAGGTGGTATGATTAATGAGTTCGCAGATGACACCAAAATTGATGGTGTAATGGACAGTGAAGTAGGTTACAACAGGGACTGGACCAAATGAAAAAGTGAGCAAAATAATTGCCGATGGGATTTAAGTCAGACAAGTACAAAGTGATGCTTTTTGAGACAGTGAACCTGAACAATAAAGTTGATGGCAGGACCCTGGAGAGTGTGGAACTGAGAGACCTTGGGATACAACCACATATTTCCTTGAAAGTGGCAACACAGTTATACAGGATGATGAAGAAGGTGCACGGTGGGTTTGCCTTCATCGGTTGGGGCACAGAGTACAAGGGTTGAGATGTCCTGTTACAACTTTGTATGACAGAGGTGAGACCAGATTTGGAGTATTGCATGCAGTTCTGGTTACCATGCTGTAAGAAAGACCTGATTGAAATAGAGAGGGTGCAGAAAAGATTAATTCACAAAGATGTTGCTGGAGGGCTTGAGTTGTAAGGAGAGACTGGATAGATGGGAACTTTTTCTCTGGAAATAAAGAGGCTGAAGGGTGACCTTATTGAAGCATTAAACCATGAAGGGCATTGTTTAGGTGGATGGTCACAGTTTTTTTCCCCAGAGTAGAGAATCTAAAACTAGAGGCCATAGGTTGGTGGTAAGAGAGGAAATATTTAAAGGCATCTGAGGGGCATGTTTTTCACACTGAGAGTAGCAGATATGTGGATCGCTTTGCCAGAGAAAGTGGGAAAGACTGGAACAATTATGAAGAGATTATAAAAGCATTTGAATATATACATGGTTAGGAAAGGTTTAGAGGAACATGGCCAAAATGCAAGATAATGGGACTGGCTCAGTTTGGCACTTTAGTTGGCATGGATGAGTTGGACCCAAGAGCCCATTTCTGTGCTGTTTAACTCTATGACTATCTCACATTTGATTCACTGGGGTGGCACAGATTTGCAGCAGTAGAGTTGCTGCCTCACAGCACCAGAGACCCAGGGCCAGATTTAGGTGAAGAGAGGCTCTAGGCTATTCCATTTGTGTGGCCCCTGCCAATCCCCCACCCCCACGATGAGAGGAAGACGGAAGAGTCCACCTGATCCACCAATATGCAGCCGAGCGTGGCCAATGAGATAAGGGCTGGAAAGCTGAGCTTTTTATTTATTGCCAGTGTTAGTGTCGAGTTATCGCCTTAAAACGCTATTATTCTGAATTGGAGGGCAAGGAAAATTACTGAAGTGTTGTTTAGAGACTACATTGCGTTGTGACAGCATATATAAGAAAGGCCTATGATAGTGTCAAAAATATTATACACCAGGCCCGTATGAAACTTTTCAAAAAGGTGGGAGGCATGGCAGGATTACAAAAAATGTATGTGAAATAAGTGCAACAACAACAACAACAACAGACATTTATTATCACATACACCAATTGGTGTCGTGAAATTTGATTTGCCATTGCAGCACACAAATAAAAATAAGACACAACATTAAAGAATTTAACAATAAACATAAAAACATCTCCCACAATGGTACCCACTGTGAGGGAAGGCAGCAAAGTCCAGTCCTATCCCCTGTTCACCCATGGTCGGGCCTATTGTGCCTCTGCAGTCGCCGCTTCAGCAGCCCGATGCTTCAGGCCCTCTCACCGGATGATGGAACTCCGGCATCAGAAGAACACTCTCAGCGGCTTGGAGTGTCTGGAGCGGCCGCTTCCTCCCCGGAGACCACGGCTCCCGAAGACCACGGGCCGCGCTGGTCTGAGCTCCGACACTGACGACCTCGGCGTGCGATTCCAGGCTCCACGATGTTTAAAGTACAGCGCGGCCCGCGGCTGGATGCCCGCAGCCACAGCTCCTCGGATGTTGGAGTCGGCGGTCTCAGCACTCTGGAGCCCACCGACCCAGGTAAGGCATCGCCCACTCCACGATGGTGCTTCAGTGCTCTGCCGCTGTTCTGGCAGGAAAACGCAAGGAAGGGGCGAAAATACGGCTCTGAGAAAAGCCGCATCTCCGACCAGGTAAGGACTGAGAAAAATAGTTTCCCCCTTTCCCCCCCCCCACCCCCCACACAAAAAAGACTAGAAGACCTCGAAAACAAACACTTTTAACTCATAACTGCACGCAGCACATATCACAAGCACGAAGCTCAAAGACCCTTGCGGCCAGCTTAAGGGCCCTGGAAGCTCTGGTACATTCTGAGCCTTATTTTGGATCATTTTTGCGCCAAATTTATGGCCAATATTTCAGAAATAATTTTGCTTGAGTCAAGAGTAATGAGTAGTTGGAATGGGATGATTGGGGTCATTGTTGTATACATTTTTTTTAAATCAAGAATTGAAGCTGTCCTTGTTTTAATAATCAAGTTGTACTGTAAAATTTTATGTAAAATGTTATAAAGGAGCATGCAAACAATGCAAATAAAATACTGTAAGTTTTTGCAGTAAATAAAACCATTTTTTAGAAAATGTTTTGTGTGTTGATTTGATTGCGTGTTACTGTTCGACTGTGTTAGTGTGTGCACATTAAAAATATGATGCAAAATAAAAGTCACAAACTATGGAATACATATTTTTCAGTATTGTTATCAAGGAAAAGAAAGCAGTTACAATTGTTTGATATTATTCATATGGAGGAGAAAATATAATTGCTCTAAAACCTACCTTAATTTTGCAATCTCACTAAAGATAATCCCCCTTTCCCTCTCCCTCTCCTCCTTCCCCCTCCCCTCCCTCCCTCCATCTCTCCCTCCCTCCCCCGCAGCGAGGCTCCGACTCCCACAGACAGCGAGCCCCCCCCGGGCCAGAGAAATGGGCACTCCGCAACGCAATATTCCACTACTTACCAGACACCTAGGATCCGCACGAGGCCCCCCCCCCCCCCCCCGCCCGGGCCCACCGGCCCGGAGAGACAACGTCGCCACTCCCGCTTCCCCCAACGCAATGGTCGCAATTTTTATCCCACTACTTCCAGTGGGCCAGAACCAGAAGTGGTAACCTAGCGATCAATTTTTTTTTTAGACACGAGGATTTTGACTTGGCTGAAAAAAACCCTTGGCTAGATTTTGAGGCCCTAGGCTTCAGCCTATGAAGCCTGTAGGTAAATCCGGCCCTGCTGAGGTCCCCCTAGATCTCGAGGCTCTAAGCTTAAACTTGTGAAGTTTATACGTAAATCCGGCCCTGACTGTGGGTGCTGTCTGTATGGAGTTTTACGTTCTCCCTGTGACGGTGTGGATTTTCTCCGGGTGCTTCAATTTCCTCCCACATTCCAAAGGCGTATAGATTTGTAAGTTAGTTGGCTTCAATAAAGATTATAACATTTTAGTTTACAGTGTGTTTGTTGGTTGGCATGGATTCGGTGGGCCGATGGGCCTATTTCCGTGCTGTATCTCAAAAGTTTAAAGTCACTCCAGCATTGGCTTGTATATGGAACAAACATACGGAGGAGGTAGTTGAGGCAGTTATTATCATAACGTTAGAAGCATTTGAACAGTTACATAGATAGGATAGGTTTAGAGGAATATTGGCCAAACGCGTGCAGGTGGGACTAGTGTAGATGGAGTATAGTTAGTGGAGTGGGCTAGTTGGGCCACTGTTTTCATGCTGTATGACTACGATGTTAATGTTGTAAAAAGTGGAGAAATCCTGCATGTTGAAAGGAAATAATTGCAAATAAGACAACATTCAATGCAGTGCCAAAAAATTCTCATCCAAATAACAGTTAGCTGATCTTTATTATGCCATGGATCTTCACCAGCCAGCTAAATTCACTTTATGTCAAATGATAAAGCGTGAAGATATAAAGATGATACTGCATTAAACATGATCTACAAATAATTTTTAAATTGTAATCTTTTTATTATTGTCTTCATGCATATACAGTATGAAATGTTCCCTGTAATTATAACTCAGTCATGAATTGTTTGTTTTCTTGTTTTGCATAAACTATTTGGAACATTGAATTAAGTTTGACATAATGTTCCATTATTTTTTAAGATAGCAGTGATGGTTTATGATCACATTCAATAAATTTAATAGCTAAAAGCAATTACCAGACAAGGTTTATGATAATTCCGCCAATATCAACAGAGCCTTACCAGAACCAGTTTAAGGAAAGTCATTCTCACAAGTAAGGTCACTTAAAAGTGATCTAAACACGAGAGATAATTTAGTTTAGTTTATTGTCACGCAGAGGAACAGTGAAAAGCTTTTTTGTTGCTTGCTATCCAGTCAGCGGAAAGACGATACTTGATTACAATCAAACCATCCGCAATGTGCAGATAAGGATAAAGGGAATAACTTTTAGCACAAGATAAAGTCCAGTAAGGTCCAATAAAAGCTAAGACAAGGGTCTCCAATGAGGTAAATGGTAGGTCAGGACCGCTCTCTAGTTGGTAATAGGATGGTTCAGTTGCCTGATAACAGTTGGGAAGAAACTGTCCCTGAATCTGGACGTGTGCGCAAAGTGAAAGCCTCTGAGAGGCATGAAACCAATATCATTCTTACAGCAGACGGCACAGAAAATAAAGACACTAGGAACTGCAGATACTGTCTCACAAAAAAAGACACAAAGTGGGCTGGAGTAACTCAACGTGTCAGGCAGCATCTCTGGAGAACATGGATAGCTGATTTTTCAGGTCAGGACCCTTCTTCAACTAGAATTTAGAGGATTGAGGGGGGATCTGATAGAAACATACAAAGTTCTTAAGGGGTTGGACAGGCTAGTTGCAGGAAGATTGATCCCGATGTTGGGGAAGTCCAGAACAAGGGATCACAGTTTAAGAATAAAGGGGAAATCTTTTAGGACTGAGCTGAGAAAAACCTTTTTTTACACGACAGTGAACCTGAACAATAAAGTTGATGGCAGGACCCTGGAGAGTGTGGAACTGAGAGACCTTGGGATACAACCACATATTTCCTTGAAAGCGGCAACACAGTTATACAGGATGATGAAGAAGGTGTACGGTGGGTTTGCCTTCATCGGTTGGGGCACAGAGTACAAGGGTTGAGATGTCCTGTTACAACTTTGTATGACAGAGGTGAGACCAGATTTGGAGTATTGCATGCAGTTCTGGTTACCATGCTGTAAGAAAGACCTGATTGAAATAGAGAGGGTGCAGAAAAGATTAATTCACAAAGATGTTGCTGGAGGGCTTGAGTTGTAAGGAGAGACTGGATAGATGGGAACTTTTTCTCTGGAAATAAAGAGGCTGAAGGGTGACCTTATTGAAGCATTAAACCATGAAGGGCATTGTTTAGGTGGATGGTCACAGTTTTTTCCCCCAGAGTAGAGAATCTAAAACTACAGGCCATAGGTTGGTGGTAAGAGAGGAAATATTTAAAGGCATCTGAGGGGCATGTTTTTCACACTGAGAGTAGCAGATATGTGGATCGCTTTGCCAGAGAAAGTGGGAAAGACTGGAACAATTATGAAGAGATTATAAAAGCATTTTAATATATACATGGTTAGGAAAGGTTTAGAGGAACATGGCCAAAATGCAAGATAATGGGACTGGCTCAGTTTGGCACTTTAGTTGGCATGGATGAGTTGGACCCAAGAGCCCATTTCTGTGCTGTTTAACTCTATGACTATCTCACATTTTATTCACTGGGGTGGCACAGATTTGCAGCAGTAGAGTTGCTGCCTCACAGCACCAGAGACCCAGGGCCAGATTTAGATGAAGAGAGGCTCTAGGCTATTCCATTTGTGTGGCCCCTGCCAATCCCCCACCCCCACGATGAGAGGAAGACGGAAGAGTCCACCTGATCCACCAATATGCAGCCGAGCGTGGCCAATGAGATAAGGGCTGGAAAGCTGAGCTTTTTATTTATTGCCAGTGTTAGTGTCGAGTTATCGCCTTAAAACGCTATTATTCTGAATTGGAGGGCAAAGAAAATTACTGAAGTGTTGTTTAGAGACTACAGTGCGTTGTGACAGCATATGTAAGAAAGGCCTATGACAGTGTCAAAAATATTATACACCAGGCCCGTATGAAACTTTTCAAAAAGGTGGGAGGCATGGCAGGATTACAAAAAATGTATGTGAAATAAGTGCAACAACAACAACAACAACAGACATTTATTATCACATACACCAATTGGTGTCGTGAAATTTGATTTGCCATTGCAGCACACAAATAAAAATAAGACACAACATTAAAGAATTTAACAATAAACATAAAAACATCTCCCACAATGGTACCCACTGTGAGGGAAGGCAGCAAAGTCCAGTCCTATCCCCTGTTCACCCATGGTTGTGCCTATTGAGGCCTCTGCAGTCGCCGCTTCGACAGCCCGATGCTTCAGGCCCTCTCACCGGATGATGGAACTCCGGCATCAGAAGAACACTCTCAGCGGCTTGGAGTGTCTGGAGCGGCCGCTTCCTCCCCGGAGACCACGGCTCCCGAAGACCACGGGCCGCGCTGGTCTGAGCTCCGACACTGGCGACCTCGGCGTGAGATTCCAGGCTCCACGATGTTTAAAGTACAGCGCGGCCCGCGGCTGGACGCCCGCAGCCACAGCTCCTCGGATGTTGGAGTCGGCGGTCTCAGCACTCTGGAGCCCACCGACCCAGGTAAGGCATCGCCCACTCCACGATGGTGCTTCAGTGCTGTGCCGCTGTTCTGGCAGGAAAACGCGAGGAAGGGGCGAAAATACGGCTCTGAGAAAAGCCGCATCTCCGACCAGGTAAGGACTGAGAAAAATAGTTTCCCCCTTTCCCCCCCCACCCCCCACATAAAAAAACTAGAAGACCTCGAAAGCAAACATTTTTAACTCATAACTGCACGCAGCATATATCACAAGCATGAAGCTCAAAGACCCTTGCGGCCAGCTTAAGGGCCCTGGAAGCTCTGGTGCATTCTGAGCCTTATTTTGGATCATTTTTGCGCCAAATTTATGGCCAATATTTCAGAAATAATTTTGCTTGAGTCAAGAGTAATGAGTGGTTGGACTGGGATGATTGGGGTCATTGTTGTATACATTTTTTTTAAATCAAGAATTGAAGCTGTCCTTGTTTTAATAATCAAGTTGTACTGTAAAATGTTATGTAAAATGTTATAAAGGAGCATGCAAACAATGCAAATAAAATACTGTAAGTTTTTGCAGTAAATAAAACCGTTTTTTAGAAAATGTTTTGTGTGTTGATTTGATTGCGTGTTACTGTTCGACTGTGTTAGTGTGTGCACATTAAAAATATGATGCAAAATGAAAGTCGCAAACTATGGAATACATATTTTTCAGTATTGTTATCAAGGAAAAGAAAGCAGTTCCAATTGTTTGATATTATTCATATGGAGGAGAAAATATAATTGCTCTAAAACCTACCTTAATTTTGCAATCTCACTAAAGATAATCCCCCTTTCCCTCTCCCTCTCCTCCTTCCCCCTCCCTCTCCCTCCCCCCCCTCTCTCTCCCTCCCACGCAGCGAGGCTCCGACTCCGCGCCACAGACACCGCAGCCCCCCCCCGGCCCAGAGAAATGGGCACTCCCGCAACGCAATATTCCACTACTTACCTGGAGTAGACACCTAGGATCTTCGGTAGACACGAGGCATCATGATTGTGTGGAGTGCAAATGGAGATCTGAACCCGCCCGGGCCCACCGCGCACGTGCGGATAGACAGCGTCATTTTGCGTCGCCACTGCCTCACTGGCTTCCCCCAACTGCGCAGGAGCGGATGGTCGCAATTTTTATCCCCAAAACTTCCAGTGGGCCAGAACCAGAAGTGGTAACGCAGATAGCGATCCAATTTTTTTTTTTTTCTCAGGATTTTTTTTACTCTGGGGAAAAAAACACCTTGGCTGGAAGCCCCCTAGATTTTGAGGCCCTAGGCTTCAGCCTATGAAGCCTGTAGGTAAATCCGGCCCTGCTGAGGCCCCCCTAGATCTCGAGGCTCTAAGCTTAAACTTGTGAAGTTTATACGTAAATCCGGCCCTGACTATGGGTGCTGTCTGTATGGAGTTTTACGTTCTCCCTGTGACGGTGTGGATTTTCTCCGGGTGCTTCAATTTCCTCCCACATTCCAAAGGCGTATAGATTTGTAAGTTAGTTGGCTTCAATAAAGATTATAACATTTTAGTATACTGTGTGTTTGTTGGTTGGCATGGATTCGGTGGGTCGATGGGCCTATTTCCGTGCTGTATCTCAAAAGTTTAAAGTCACTCCAGCATTGGCTTGTATAAGGAACAAACATACGGAGGAGGTAGTTGAGGCAGTTATTATCATAACGTTAGAAGCATTTGAACAGTTACATAGATAGGATAGGTTTAGAGGAATATTGGCCAAACGTGTGCAGGTGGGACTAGTGTAGATGGAGTATAGTTAGTGGAGTGGGCTAGTTGGGCCACTGTTTTCATGCTGTATGACTACGACGTTAATGTTGTAAAAAGTGGAGAAATCCTGCATGTTGAAAGGAAATAATTGCAAATAAGACAACATTCAATGCAGTGCCAAAAAATTTGCATCCAAATAACAGTTAGCTGATCTTTATTATGCCATGGATCTTCACCAGCCAGCTAAATTCACTTTTTGTCAAATGATAAAGCGTGAAGATATAAAGATGATACTGCATTAAACATGATCTACAAATAATTTTTAAATTGTAATCTTTTTATTATTGTCTTCATGCATATACAGTATGAAATGTTCCCTGTAATTATAACTCAGTCATGAATTGTTTGTTTTCTTGTTTTGCATAAACTATTTGGAACATTGAATTAAGTTTGACATAATGTTCCATTATTTTTTAAGATAGCAGTGATGGTTTATGATCACATTCAATAAATTTAATAGCTAAAAGCAATTACCAGACAAGGTTTATGATAATTCCACCAATATCAACAGAGCCTTACCAGAACCAGTTTAAGGAAAGTCATTCTCACAAGTAAGGTCACTTAAAAGTGATCTAAACACGAGAGATAGTTTAGTTTAGTTTATTGTCACGCATGCGGAGGAACAGTGAAAAGCTTTTTTGTTGCTTGCTATCCAGTCAGCGGAAAGACGATACTTGATTACAATCAAACCATCCGCAATGTGCAGATAAGGATAAAGGGAATAACTTATAGCACAAGATAAAGTCCAGTAAGGTCCAATAAAAGCTAAGACAAGGGTCTCCAATGAGGTAAATGGTAGGTCAGGACCGCTCTCTAGTTGGTAATAGGATGGTTCAGTTGCCTGATAACAGTTGGGAAGAAACTGTCCCTGAATCTGGACGTGTGCGCAAAAGTCAAAGCCTCTGAGAGGCATGAAACCAATATCATTCTTACAGCAGATGGCACAGAAAATAAAGACACTAGGAACTGCAGATACTGTCTCACAAAAAAAGACACAAAGTGGGCTGGAGTAACTCAACGCGTCAGGCAGCATCTCTGGAGAACATGGATAGCTGATTTTTCAGGTCAGGACCCTTCTTCAACTAGAATTTAGAAGATTGAGGGGGGACCTTATAGAAACTTACAAAATTCTTAAGGGGTTGGACAGGCTAGTTGCAGGAAGATTGTTCCCGATGTTGGGGAAGTCCAGAACAAGGGGTCACAGTTTAAGGATAAAGGGGAAATCTTTTAGGACTGAGCTGAGAAAAACATTTTTTACACAGAGAGTGGTGAATCTCTGGAATTCTCTGCCACAGATTGTAGTTAAGGCCAGTTCATTGGCTATATTTAAGAGGAAGTTAGATGTGGCCCTTGTCGCTAAAGGGATCAGAGGGTGTGGAGAAAAAGCAGGTAGAGGATACTGAGTTGGATGATCAGCCATGATCATATTGAATGGCGGTGTAGGCTCGAAGGGCCGAATGGCCTACTCCTGCACCTATTTTCTATGTTTCTTTGTTTCAGATCATGCAACTGGAAATAAATTAGACTAGCCATATTTATTGCAAACTAATGACACTCATTTTGAATATTTCAAGATCTTATTATAAAACAAAATGAACCTGGAGCAAAAGCAAAATATTATCTTGTAAAGACAAAAACAGGACAGGCTTCATAACTGCTTGAGGAATCAAAATGGTGAACCAAAAAAGTATTTTGTTCGAACAACATTGAATATAGAACAGGACAGCACAGCACAGGAACAGGCCCTTCAGCCAACAAAGTCTGGGACAAATATCATGCCAAGTTAAAGTAATATCCTCTGCCTGCACATGATCCATATCCTTCCATTCCCTGCATATCTACAAGCTTCTTAAATGCCCCTATTGTATCTGCCCCTACCATCTGCCTGGGAAATGCCTCTGGCACCTGCCACTCTCTGGAGAAAAGGAATTTGCCCCGCACATCTCCTTTAAATATTGCTCCTCTCACCTTCAACCTATGCCTTCTCACCCTGGGAAAAACATTCTGGCTATCTACCTCCCATAATTTTATATACTTCTGTCAGCTCTCACGTTAACCTCTGACGTACCCGCGAATAAAATCCATGTTTTTCCAAAACTCTCCTTTTGGCTAATGCCCTATAATCCAGGTAGCATTCTGGTGAATCTCGTCTGCACACTCTCCATATCCTTCCTGTAATGGGGCAAACAGAACTCCATACAATATTAAAAATGTTGCTAATAAAGCCCGATATAGCTGCAACATGACTTCCCGACTCTTAGATATTACCTATCTGTATTTAACTGGTTCCCTTTAGTCTGCTTCATGAACATTATTTTTATTGAGTAAAGCCTTTTATTGGTGCATTTTAAACCTTGGGACAATTAAACAAATCAGTATTTTTCACTGAACAGCCATGGCTTGCATTGGACTGATTTTTGACCTATGCAGGATTCATACTAATGAAAATATTTTGCTTCATGCACACTTCCTCATTTCAAAAATGCTGGAGAAACTTAGCAGGTGAGGCAGCATCTATGGAGCGAAGGAATAAGTAAACGTTTTGGGTCGAGACCCTTCTTCACCAGTCTGAAGAAGGGTCTCGACCCAAAACGTCACCTTTTCCTTCGCTCCATAGATGCTGCCTCACCCGCTGAGTTTCTCCAGCATTTTTGTCTACCTTTGGTTTTTCCAGCATCTGCATTTCTTTCTTAAACATTCTCTTGTTTCAAAAATCTTTTGGGTATCAACACACTTGCTGATTTTTGACGTGCAGCTCACACCAGAAAAGATCTAATGATGGAGACAAATGAGAGAGAGGTATTACATAAAAGGCGAAAATATATAATTACAGTACGACAGAAAACTTCATAATTACACAGAGACAGAGATAGATGTACATGTATGATTAGACAGAGTAAAGTGAATATATGATTACAAATGGAACACTGAAAGAGTAAGCCAAAATAAATTATACAGTGACAATGAATACATTTATAATTATTCAAAGAGAGAGCGTGTATATAATTACAGTGACACTGGAGCTTTTAGAGTTCTTACAGATAAAAACCGATGAACCCACACTTAAAAGTGTTAATGGAAAAATTCAAGCTAAAGCTCATTGTTTTAACTTCATGTGCCTTGGCTTGCAGCTTGTGGATAGCAATGGGCTTCACTGTTGTGATTAGTATTTCAAGTATGCTTTCTACATCGAAACCTTACACTTATCAACTCCCACCTGATTCAGTCCCGAATTTCAAGAATGATATTATTTTCAGGTTGCCACAAACTTTGACTCAGACACAAGCATTGAGGGCAACAGGATCCTGGCACTAAAATCAGTAAACATGCCATGCTACGGGTGACTAGTGGGAAAAGCCCTTTACCGTACCGCGCTAGGTACCGCGCTAGGTACAATCCTGACTACAGGTGCTGTCTGGACGGACTTTGTACGTTCTCTCCCTGACCACATAGGTTTTCCCCGGGTGCCCCAGTTTCCTTCCACACTCCAAAAGACACACAGGTTTGTAGGTTAATTGGCAATAGTAAAGAATGTAAATTGTCCATAGTGTGTAGGATAGTGCTAGTGTATGCAGAACCCCGATCGGCATGGACTCAGTGGGCCGAAGGGCCTGTTTATGCTCTGGATCTCTAAACTAAACTAAACAACATAGGACATCATGGTGTCTCACTTTGTAAAGTAGAGTATAATGTAGCATATATTATACTGTAGTGTATACTATACTATAGCATATATTATATTATAGCTTCACTGTGGATTGTCACCTTGTCGTGGTGGAGAAGCCTGTGTAGACCTGAGATCCTGCGAGCGATGCCGTCTGGAGCTGTGCTCCTGGTAGGGCCACCCATGGCAGTAAGGTCGAATGGGAAGTCTCTGACAAAGAGCAATCCAACCAAGACCTCAACGGTGGAACAGGCGGAAGACGATGGCTGACCTTAGTGGAGCGTCACAACGGCTGGGAAGGCGGATGAAGGCTGCTGCAGAAAAGGGTCTCCGATCGTCTTGGACTCCATTCCACCAGATCCTGACCCAGATCTGTCAAGGACCGTGGGGTGGCTGGCTGCCTGTGCACCAGTCTCCCTACTTTAAACAAAATCACGCACAGGCATCCTCCATATAGCACCCTGGGGGGGTGAAGGAAAACACCAAATGCAAACCTCCAATGCCTTGTGGCTATTACCTTATTCGGGAAAGGTGAAGACTGGATCCGGCAGAATACGCGGAGGAGGCCACCATTCAGCGGTCCAACGGGTAGGAAGATGGACCCAGCAAAGCGTAGCATTGCGAAGCGCAATTAGGGCACAATATTCACGCAGAACACTGGTGGATGTCCACTGCATCCTAACCTATCACCAACCGTTTTGACTATGTCTTGCCACTGGATTCAGATAGACAGGGACGAGAGAGTGAGGCTGATGATTTGCGCAACTCTCCCTCACTTTACTCCAAGTCAAGTGCAAGTCATGACTTCAGAACCCGTACCGTCCAACTAGGCGAAGCAAGATCACCACGGGAGCGCGTGCAGCTGAGAAGAAGCGCACAGCAAAAACTCTGAGGAAATGCGCCGCGCGCAAGGCTCGAGCCACCAACGTCTACTGCAGCACCCACCCAGCTGTGTCCCATATGCGGGCTAGCCTTCCGGCCCCGGATTGGTCTCACCAGTCACCTCCGGAACCACAAACAAAAAAAAAGTCATGGTCTTCTTCGACTACGAAGGACGAACAACAACAATATTATACAGATAAGGAACAATTCTTTCAATTCCCATTCCAGATGTCTCTCTTCCATGCTGCTCTCTAACAAAACAGAATAACTGTAGTCAACTCTTTTGAAATAGAGAGAGTCATTGATCCCACACTGAATGATGGATTCAAACGGCAAGATGTTGCAGATATCTGCAGCACCAGCATGGGTGAAGGGATGTTTAAAAGCTCTTTAGTTTTTTTTTTTAACTTAGAGATGCTATTCAGTGATAGCATGAAAATAGGCTCTTTGGCCCACTGGTAGACACAAAATGCTGGAGTAACTCAGCGGGACAAGCAGCATCTCTGGAGAGAAGGAATGGGTGACCTTTCGGGTCGAGACCCTTCTTCAGTGAGTCCACGCCGACCATCGATCACCCGTTCACATTAGTTTTATCTTGTCCAACTTTTGCATCCACTCCCTACACACCGTGGGGATTTACAGAGGACAATTAATCTAGAGACCCGCCAGTCTTTGGGATGTGGGAGGAAACTGGTGCACCCGGAGGAAGCTCACACAGTCACAGGGAGAAGATGCAAGCTCCACACAGACAGCACCCGTGGTCAGGATTGAATATGGGTCACTGGTGATGTAAAGCAGTGGCACTACCAGCTGTGCTGCTGCGCCCCTCCTGACTACCATTGTTCTATCTTTGCCGATACTGCAGATCATGCCTTACTCTGAGGTGGTAGTTTTCATCTGGAGCAGGTGGAAAATTTCAATCTTAAATAGCATTTCAAAATATATGTCAAAGATTTAGTAGAGAGAATTGTTTCTTGAACACACTGGGTGGATGGGGCCTCCCAAGTGAAATTTTTATTTCTCTTCTGTGGTTCGCCTTATTCTTATTGCTCTTCAATCTTTCGTACAAAAAGATTTTCTACTTTTCTACTCTTACATTCATATCTATGAGCAACTTAATTTTGCAGGAGCCCTACAGTCAATACTACTTCTTGCCAGGGCCTCAAAGTGAAATTCTTCCTGTCCTTCTCCTTATGAAATAAGAATGGTTAGCCTTTTTCTTATTTCTCTATGATCTTTCTCACGAAAGGATTTTCTGCTCATATATTCATATCTATGAGCAACTGATGTTTGCAGAAGCCCAACGGTCAAGTCAAAATCCATCATTACTTGTCATGTTGTTCACTTCTGGAAGTTTTAAAGAATACCCGAAAGCAAGGCAACATTAACCAGTGAAAATCAATCGACAACTAAACGGCTACTGGGTAATTTATGTACAAGGAGCTGGCAGGAGGTCATTCCTGCTGCTGAACAAATGTTTAGCTGTGCTGGGTTAGCTGGGGTTCTAATATCACCATGTCAATGTTAAAGCTATGTTGCAGGCTGCTTGACAGCATGATTTCCAGAGGGCATTAGCTACACACTGGCTAACACCTCACCAAAGGAGGAGGCAACTTAACAAATTCCACAAATATATGCATGCGCAGCTATCATTATTTTTGAACCAATAAGTATCATTGAACCATTTTTTGGCAAAAATGCTGCAAATAAATAAAATTAATGATACAATAAAGTTCAAAAATTCCAACGACTATCCATCCTGAATATAGTAGGATTGCTCGGAGATCATAGGAGTTAAGAATTTATAGAGAATTACATGTTAGCCGTGTTGTGGGTCTGGCAGAGTAGTCGCTGATTGTGGTAAGTTGTCAATAATATCTGAAGCAAAGAATCGTGTTCCTTTGCTTTGAGGCTGTTTTGTACATATAAAGTAATGCGAAAATGGTGCCAACTTAACATGGAACACAGCACAAGAAAAGCCCTTCAGCCCACAATATATATGCCGGACATGATGCCAAGATGAACTATTCTCCTCCGCCTGAACGTGATCCATATTCCTCCATATCTGCCTCCACCACAACACCTGCCAATGCGTGCACCACCTTCTGTGTTGAGAAACGTCCACCGCACTTCTTTAAACTTTGCCCTATGACTGGCAACGTCGTTGTTTCTTTCAAATAAAGTTTGGAGAGATGAAATGAGACCATTTTGCATCAGCCCACAAATTCCTCAAAATGTTTCTCAACAAAATGACACTTGCACTTGCAATTGATTTTCACGTTGGTCCTCAACCAGCTAAATGGAGGAAAGAGAGCACCACCTCCCAAGATATCCACTGCCTTCTTTGTCAAGGGGGATCTCATTGAAACTTACCAAATAGCGAAAAGGCCCAGATGGAATGAATCATGGAGCGGATGTTTACACTAGTGGCAGTCTGGAACCAGAGGCAATAGCCTCTTAATAAAAGGACACACCTTAAAAAAGGAGATGAAGAGGAATTTCTTCAGTCAGAGGGTGGGAATTTGTGGACTTCATTGCCACAGATGGCGGTGGAGGCCAAGTCATTGGGTATTTTAAAGGCGAAAATTAACAGGCTCTTGATTAGTATGGGTGCCAAGAGTTATGGGGAGAAGGCAGGAGAATGGGGTTGAGAGGGAATGATAGATCAGCCATGAATGAACGTCAGAGTAGACTCGATAGGCAAATGGCCTACTTCTTTTCCCATGACATGAACTTATGAACACATCCTGCCTCATTTGTATCAGAGTCTGTGAAACCTACAAAAGCCTCAACAGCCACCTCTAAACACATAGAATAAGAGCAATAACAAGTCATCCTGACTCTCAAGGAACTGCAGAGCAGACAACTACAATTTCGTGCCCAATGATTAATGCCCAAAGTGTGCTGAATAAGGGAACCTCAATAGACCTCAATGACAATGGTTCACTTTCCACACTGTGAATGATGTGACCAGTCATAGGATGTGATAGAAACATCTCATCCCTTCCGCCTTGTGGCGTCAACAAGATTTTAAACAGTATTTTTTTAAGAACCTGATGAAACTAATCACTTTTTAGCTAAAGCTGTTCTTCCTGCAGATGGGGAGTAAGATGAAACTGGCTAGTAATTGATAAACAAAGGACAAGTTTCCAGCTTCCTCATCATAAAGTCATTACAGGCATCAAGGACAGAAATAAACTCTCCACCAGCTCAACAGTGGTGAAAGTCACTGCATCTGACAAATTGGCTCGAGAACACAAAATTGATGGTTAAGCTGCCCTGAGAGCCTAAAATACGAGAAACTATAGAATTAATGACCATATATGGACAGACAATGTAGTGTATCTCTGCTCACAATGCATAATGTTGGATGAGGACATAATCAAGGTGATTCTAATGATGTGTGAAAAAACAATGGCAGTCAATAGAACCCAGACAAAGTACTGACATTCATCTGCGGAAGCACACTCCAACCAATAATTTATTGACTCAACTAGCGAGGTTAATCTGAAGAGAAAAAATATGTTGTAATTTTAAACTCTCTCACGCAGTAGCAATTTGAAGGAAAGTAAAAACTAAGAATGAAAATGGAGCCTAATTCAAGGGTCTGAAACTGTAGTTTGTTAAATATATTTGAACAGTTGATAGCATATTTGAATAGTTTAGTTTGGTTTAGCTCATTGTCACATGTACTGAGCTACAGTGAAAATCTTTTTTGTTGCGTGCTGTCCAGTCAGCAGAAAGACTATACATGATTATAATCAAGGGAAATATGTTTAATGTAAGATAAATTCTAGTAAAGTCTGATTGAAGATAGTCCCATGGTCTCCAATGTCGTAGATAGTAGGTCCGGACTGCTCTTTAGTTGGTGATAAGATGGTTCAACAAAGAAAAGCTGCTCCTCATGTAATTTAATAAAAATGTTTTCACATTTGTTAACCTCCTTGCCCTGTTATTTCAACTTGGACAGGAGTTACAATAAAAATGCCAAACTCCCTATGTTATACGACTGAATCTTATGTTGTACCAAATAGGCAAAACCACTGTCCCAAAATAATGTCACCATTCATCTCCCACAATCTCACTCATCAAGATGCCTTCATCTCTTTCAGTAATCCAACCTCATGATAAATTAAGGTTGGGCTATTGAAGGAGTGTGGAGAACTATCACCACACCTTTCCTGACCTGCCAATACTTCCCAAAAATACCAGCCTGGGGTTGTCTTTATACATTATTTAGGGGTGGCACAGTGGCACAGCTGGTAGAGCCACTGATTCATAGTGCCAGAGATCCTGGTTCAATCCTGACTTCGGGTGCTGTCTATGTGGAGTTTGCATGTTCTCCCTGTGACCGCTCGAGTTTCTTCCAGGTGTTCCGGTTTCCTTCTACATCCCAAAGACGTGTGGGTTTGTAGCTTAATTTTGCCTCTGTAAATTGCGCCTAGTGTGTCGGGAGTGGATAAGAAAATGGGACAACATAGAACCAGTGTGAACGGGTGAGCGATGGCCAGTGTGGATTTGGTGGGCCGAAGGCCCTATTTCCACGCTGTGTCTTGCAAAGCAAATTCCAATTCAAACTCCAAATAAACAGTGGGATGCAGTTTAAAGTTGGCCTGAACAAAGTGGAACAATATTGCACTAATTTCTGTATTTTTTAGCAATGGTTGGGTAATTCAACGTCTGACTCTTCAGCGATGTTTCATTTGCCCTGGATCTGTGTTTCCCAAAGTGGGGTGTTAGTCCCCCTCTGGGGGGGGGGCTGTGGGGTTATCTAGGGGAACAGGAGAAGGGCAGGTGTCTGTATGTACTTGACCTGCTTATGGGGCAGTTGTTCTGCCGTGCTCTCCACTGACCTTCACTCTAAAAGCATGCACTGTTGCTAATAGTAAATGGTATCTAAGGCTCTCGCTAAGTAACTCAGATTTTCAAAAGATTCAGATTCAGATTCAGATTCAATTTTATTTGTCATTGTCAGTGTACAGTACAGAGACAACGAAATGCATTGGCATCACTGGATCAAATTCATAAATTTTGTTAAATGAATGATACAAAAAAAGTTGTAATTGGATTTTGAATAAATGCACAATTAATTATTACTCTTTTGAATGTTATTGTTTTATTATCTTCCTAAGTGGGTCATGCAGACTGTTATTTCGCTTTTTATGGGGTAGAATAGGGGGCACGGAGGATGAGTTTACAGAGCAAAAGGGGCGGTGGCCGAAAAAGTTTGGGGACCACTGCCCTAGAATATTTTTTCTAACATGAAACTCTTCCAATCAAAGTCAACAGTAGTTCAATATTCAAAATTTGTCTGCAGCAAGATTTCCCATGCCACTGATCTGACAAAGAATAATTCTATATCCTCAAAGAACAATCAATGCTCCATAATCCCAACACACCTGAGACTTTGCTGCAATAGGATCCACGTTCATGCTGCATGTGTTGCTTCTTTGAGATCTATGCTCTTGCATCATCAAGTAGAGCCTCACATGTCCCTGGGTCCCTTTGCTGTTGAAAATCACGCCTACAATTTCAGTTTTGTAGCCTCACCATTATTCCATGCTATTGATAATGATCTCAGCCATGTCTCACAGATTCTTGCTCACTGCTGCACTAAGGAAGTCATCCAAACTCTATGCACAGAGAAGACTTCATCTACTTTTCCTTTAGAGTATGGGAAGTCATCCAAACTCTATGCACAGAGAAGACTTCATCTACTTTTCCTTTAGAGTATGGGAACAGATAGAGTGAACATTGCATTTGGCTGATTTGTATTTGGCTGCATTCGATCCTGACCTCGGGTGCTGTCTGTGCGGAGTTTCCTCCGGGTGCTTTGGTTTCCTCCCACATCCCAAAGACGTGTGGGTTTGGAGGTTAATTGACCTCAGAGAATTGCCCCTAAACTGTGGGGGAGTGTGAACCTGTACTATGACCGCACTCGTGTCCTTACTCACACCGCCCTAGAAACCTCCTGCTGGAATGCATGGCTATGGCCCTGATATCTCATCATTCCCGATTTTCACTACTCTACTCTTCTTAAATAGTGGGATCACATTTGCCATCCTCCAATTCATAGGAATTATTTCAGAATCTATTGAATTTTGGAAGATGATAACCGGAGCATGCATTACCCCCATAGCCACAGCTTTCAGGATTTAAAAGTCAGGTTCCTGCGATTTATCAATTTTCAGACTCATTAATTTCCCCAGAGTCAATGTTGTTACTATTTTTCTTTAATGCACAAAATGTAGAGGACTTTTGTTTTTCCAGTAGTTTGGGAGGGTTTTTTTTAATCCCTATTTCTCATCTCAGTCTCAAATGAGTCTGCATTTCCCCTCACTAGTCCTTTCCTTTCACATCCCATTTTGTACCAGTTGTCTGAAGAAGGGTTCCAACCTGAAACATCACCTATCAATTTTCAACAGAGGAGCTGCCTGACCTGCTGAGTTACACCAGCATTTTGTGTCTATCTTGTATCACTTTTCCTATTCTGCTTTTCTATCTTAATTTATTGCAAATCGTGTTTTATTTCCCTTCAACACTGCTCACCTCATTGAAACCGCACTCCCGTCCCCTGCAATCAACAATTCCCATTGAGGCTATTTGTCCACCACCTCTCTCTGTCCCCGGGTCACTCTCTGATTCATTACTCCCACCAGCCACGATTCCTCCAGTCCAGGCCATACCCAAACTTACAGTCTCCCTTGTGATACCCTAACTCTTCCTGGGTTGCTGCTTCTGCTGAAGAGTTGCCTAACTTGACAGGATGCCATATTTTTAACCCTTCCAGGCAAAGAATCGGGTTGTAAATAAAAAACATGATCATACAGAGTTAAATTCTGACAAAACTATTCTTTTTTTAAAACTGCACTCAGTTTTCTGAATCTAGTCACACTCATGATTCATACACAAGCAGATTGTCTCAATTGTGTACCTATTCCATTTTAAGAGAGGCGCAGTGGCTCAGCAGTAGAATTGCTGCCTTACAGTGCTGGAAACCTGGGTTCAATCCTGACTACGGTGCTATTTGTCCAGAGTTTCTACGTTCTCCCTGTGACTGCGTGTGTGGGTTTTCTATGGGTGCTCTGGTTTCCTCCCGCACTCCAAAGATTTACAGGTTTGTACATTAATTGGCTTCTGCAAATTGCCCCTCATACGTAAGATAGTGCTAGTGTACAGGGTGATCGCTGGTCGGTGCAGACTCAGTGGGCTAAAGGGCGTGTTTCGGCGCTGTATCTCTAAAGTCAAAAGTTTCCTATTACTTTCAATTACCTTCACATCGTACCTCATCCATGTTCTGTTTAATTCTCAATGCCTGTTACTTATCTCGGCTGCAGTGCCTTATTTTGCTCTGTAGGAAGCACTTTGCTTTTCCCCATTGTTACAGTTCATTCATCAGCTGGCTGCCCAGCACTCAAGTATATTTTAAAAATAGTCCTTGTCATCATTCATCATATGCATCTGATAATGGCAATAATTACTTTGGTGTCTATAATACAGGAGCAGTTTGTTGAATATTATGCATTTCGAGCGGCCAATACGTATCGATTCCATTTCAAAGGTTGTGAAGATTTCAGCCAAAATTGAATGTTCAGGGAATTATCAACCAACTATACGAACGTTAAAAATTATAGATGATAGATATCTAAAATAAACATACAGAAGAAATACTCAACAGGTCAAGCAGCAAGTGCAGGGGGAGAACGAGAGCTAATGTTTCAGATTGTGATCTTTCATCACAACTATTCTAATGTAAGTAATCAATATGATTATCTTTAAATCAGACTTTATCCTGCACTAAATGTTGTAACCTTTATCTGTGCACTGTAGACGGCTAGACTGTAATCATGCGCAGTCTTTTATTTGACTGGATTGCATACAAACAAAAGCTTTTCACTGTACCTCGGTACACATGACAATATTAAACGAAACTAAACTGAAAATGAAACACTCTCCAGAGATGCTGATCAGTTTGTGGATAATTTTTAGTATCTTTTGTTTTTATTTCCATCACGAGTTCATTCTTCATATTCTATGAATCAAATGCAAAAGTTCCGATATAAGAGCAACTCGTGGCTTCAACTATTTTCAATCAACTATTCACATTTTAAGGAGCAGATCGTGTCTGCAGATGCAAACAGGTTTTACCATCTATACTGCATAGTGAATAAATTGTATTAAAACACTATAGATTGTCATCTTTAAGGAGCATCCTGTTTAGTTTTGCAGTCTACTTTCATCAAATTGATATCTTCTGCAAACACCTTTTGATTATCTACTGCAGACCATTTATCAAGATATAACGCATAATGAAGCCCAGAATCACATTCCTGTGGGACCCCATTAGAAGCACATTCTCCATAATTTATTGACAAAACTCAGAATTTCACCTTTTTTCTGACTGCTGCTCTTTAAATAATGAGAATGTGCTAGATTTCACCTCGTAGCCACTTGCAAATTCATTTTTTTCCTTTGAAATAATAATAATAATAATAATAAATTTTATTTATTGGGCGCCTTTCAGACATCTCAAGGACGCCTTACGTAGATTAAATTGGAATAAAAACATATAATCAGAATAAAATAAATAATAAAGACATCACAGAAACACAAATTAAAAACAGAATTCAGTACAAAAACAAAAAATCAAAAACACAATGTGAAGAGAGAGCAGCGGCAGCTAAAACACGCCAGCATCCACTCTCCCTTCAAAGAGAAATTGAAAAGCTAATTATTTAAAAAGAACAGAAAATACAAAAGCCAAGAAAGCAGTTGTGAAGAGTAAAATGGGGTTATTGTTTTAGACCTTTTGTTGGAACAGGTCTAATGCCAGAGTTGAAAGCAAAATATGGCAGATGCTAAGTAAAATAAAAAATACTGGAAATACTCAGCCGGTCAGGCAGCATCCATGAATAGGAATTTGATTCATCATCTCAAGTTATTGCTGAATGACTTTTTCACTGGTACGAAACTGGGGGCATGATATCAAAATGAAGGCTTGTTTTCTTCTAATGAAAGGTCATCAAGCTGTGACCTTGATGCTGAAGCTAAAACTATGAGCCAGAATTTTCTCCACAGATGTCTGTGTTTGTGAAACACGGTCTGTGTTTGTGAAACATAACTGAGTTTGTGAAACATAACTATATTTCTCTCTTGATTGTTATTTTAACATGATATTTTCTGTCGTTTCTGGGGGTTATTTTTTATTTTCAAGTATTTGCAGTATTTTTGCTTTTGTATACAAATATAACAGAGGGTGTATGGAACGAGCTGCCAGAAGCGGTGGGTACAAAAAGAACATTTAAAAGACATTTGGACAGGTTCATGGATAGGAAAGGTTTAGAAGGATATGAGGCAAACATGGGCTGCTGGGACTAGTCATAGAGTCATAGTGATGCAGCGTCCAAATCTGCCCATACCAGCCAACATGTCCCCGCTACACCAGTCTCACCTTCCTATGTTGATATCCCTCCAAACCTGTCCTATCCATGTACCTGTCAAACTGTTTCTAGTGTAGGCGCAACATTTTCGTCGGCATGGGAAGTTGGTCGAGGGTTCTGGTTCTGTGCCATATGACTCTATAACCTTCTGTTTGTAGTTCCTTCTATTCATTAAATAAGCTGGCCACGCAAAAACAATATCACATTCTCCTTGCCTGCATGCAGTTATCATCATTCATGGCACAAAAAGTGTATGAAAGATCATTTAAAAGAATATAAAGTGCTGTCACCATCCCTTACATAATGTGAAAGGCAAGTGATGAATTCAGACAAGGCGAAATAGTGATTTACTGTAACTCGCTAGTTATGTGCTTTTCAGATGTGACTCGGTTTATCTGATATCAATATGACATACAATTAACAATAATTAGTCTGTCATTTTAGGTGCAGGAGGCAAAAAAAACCAGGAGCCATGTATGCTTTGCATGTATGTGGAAATCCAATGAGTACCGCAACTAATCCAAAGCCTGCATTACAAATTGTATTGTGTCATGAATATGAACGACTGCAGCAAATCATTTGTCTTGCCGATCCATGTTAGTGCAGTGTACACATTCAGTATGTGCTACTCTATGCGTTGCATCACCCTCACCTCCGGGCCGCTTTTAAAACCTTTACACTGTCAGCCCATCGCAGTGGGCTGCGGCCCTCGTGTCAGCCTCTGACTATGTCTGCTGCCACCATGGAATTTTAATCGGCAATGCCCACTTCAAGAAATGTCAGTTTAAGCAATCATGGGCAGCAAACACGGCCAGCAACAAACAATATTAAACCTACATAAGAGATTTACAAACAAATGGGAATGGAAATTTAGCAGACTGGGAGAGTCACATAAAACAATGAAGAGATACAGGGAGAGTAATATGAAAATGAACAAAAATGATCTGTGGTAGCTATCTGTGATAGCTAGAAAATATGGTAAATATATTAGAAGAGAATAGCAAAGAGGAATGCAGAACTATTAAAAATAGATATAAGTGGAACTACAATGAATAATAACAAAATATAAAATATTTTAATTGAGCATTTAAATGATTTCAACACAAGTAATTTTCAGGGACAGGATCCAATGCATTCCTGCTACTTTATGGTGTACTTAACCCTGTTGACGGGTTGAATTTCTGGGCAATGTTATAATGGATTTGTGCCTTCTCATCAGGGAATACTTGAGATGAAAGACACAGCACACACGCAAGGCTAAGGAATCTAGGTCAAGTATGATAGAGGATTGTATTTAATATTTGGGTGGAGAGAGACAGCAGTAGCTTCTAATAATTAATTTCCAATGAGTCACAGACAGATATTACATCCTCAAGCCGTATTACATTGCATTCCCCAATTATGTTGTATGCAAGTCCACATACTGCTGATTATTTATCTGCTTTGGTTTATTGCGGTTGCCCAAAGCTTCACTTGGGTTCACAGTGAAAACGCATTTGATGAAGAAAAATGAGAGACCAAAGTGGGCAATGATTTTTCAAAAAGGATAGAACAAGGTCAAATAAGAAATGAGTTGTGAATTTAAATGAAAAGATTTATTTATTCATGGGCTATGACCAGGGATCCTACAGTTACAGATGTCAAAGCTTTAACTATTACAATAAAGTATGTCAGAGAAATGAATCTGCTGGAGACATAAGGAACTGCAGATGCTGGAATCTTGAGCAAACACACAAAGTGCTGGAGGAATTCAACAGATCAGGCAACATCTGTGGAGGGAAAGGGCAGGCAATGTTTTGGGTTGGGACTTCTTCAGACTGATTGTCATAGGGGGAAGAAATCTGAAAAAGAGGGGTGACGGTGGGACAAAGTCTGGCAAGTGATGGGTGGATACAGGTGAGGGGGGAGAGAGGGTTCATGGCAGATGCCTGGAGCAAGCGACAAAGCAGAGAGGTGAAAAGGAGGCAAAAGGGGTGACAGATAAGGTGAGAAGAGGAGGAGTGAAAGGTAAAGGAGGGAGGGATGTGGGTTGAAGAAGAAAGGGGGGGGGGAAAAGGGGGGGGGGGGGGGGGAAGATAAAAGGGGAATGAGCGACTGGAAAGGGAGATGAATTTAGGAAGGAGGGGTATGGATCCACTACCCAGTCCAAACAGTCTAACCCCAGTCCTGCACCTTCTTGTATTCTACCGGTCTCAGCAGTGACCTTCCATTGTATAATTCAATTCTCATTAGCTTGCACAAAAAACAGTTTGCCAGCATTGTACAAAGCCCAAAAATGACCCACTAATTCAGATAAATCAATTTTTAACAAAAATGGTTATACTTTTACGTGTTAAGCATTCAGTTATCAACCCGGTTGAAGCTAAAAAACTTTTTCAATTGATATTACCCATTGGCTGCCAGGAAGATTGCAGATATAGCTGTGACCCAATTTAATGCACCATATAACTAGGAAATTTAACGTCAATTATTCCTTGACGCGTCTCAAGAAAATCAGAAGGTCTGATTAGAACAGATTGTACACCACCTAGTGTGCAAATGTAGACACTGCATCCCAATCCTCAAGAATATTCAGTAAATGCTCCTTCCCTCACCTCTGTCCACCTATGGCTTGCCCAGCTGCATCCTGCCTCACACTTTCTTCCCTAGCTTTCTCCCCCTACCCCCATCAGTCTGAAGGAGGGTCCTGATCCAAAGCATCATTTGTCCATTCCCTCCCCAGATGCTGGCTGACCCATCGAGTTCCTCCAGCACTGAGGTTTGCTCATGGTTCCATATCTAGTTTCATGTGTCTCCAAAGCTTCAACACCCTAGTGCACAACAGGCACAATATAACAAGTCAATAGAACAGGCACAACACCCTTTCTTGCTTTCGATCTTCCCTTGTAGAGTGATTAGATGATATGTTAAACTTTTTACTGTGGATATGGGTGGATAATTATAGTGTGGAGAGGCTTTGAATTCCCAGGAGAACACTGTTGCCTTCAGGGATCAGTCAGAGGCTGAGAAAGTCAAGGTGAACTTGTCACTAGCTGTGTAAATGGAGCTGGGTGCACTAAAAGTGGGCGGCACAGCGGTGCAGCTGGTAGACCTGCTGTTTCATAGTGCCAGAAACCCGAGTTTGATCCTGATCTCGGATGCTGTCGGTGTGGAGTTTGCACGGTCTTCCTGTGACTGTTTGGGTTTCTTCCGGGTGTTCCGGTTTCTAGGTTATTTACCCTTTAGAAAATTGCCCCTTGAATGCAGAGCGTAGACGAGAAACTGGGATAACAAATTCAAGTACAGTTCCTTCCCAGCTGTTATCAGGCAACTGAACCGTCCTTTCACCAGCTAGAGTGTGGTCCTGACCTCTCATCAACCTCATTGGAGACGTTTGAATTATCATTAATCGGACTTTATCGGATTGGAACTTGCACTAAAAATTGTACTCTTTATCCTTCATCTTTACACTGTCGATGGCTTAATATTAATTAACGTAACAAAAGCTTTTAACTGGACCTTGGTACATGTGACAATAATAAACTAAACTATGCTGTATGACTCTATGGAATTCATTGCCACAGAAGGCCAGTCAATGGAAATTTGTAAGGTGGAGATTGATAGATTCTTGATTAGTACAGGTGTCAGGAGTTATGGGGAGATTTTGGGAGAATGGAGTTGAGGGGAAGAGACAGATCAGCCATACTTGAATGGCGGAGTAGACGATGGGCAGAATGGCCGAATTCTGTTCCTATGACTTGTGAATTTATGACAATGACTCTCAACCAGTGTGAATGGGTAATCAATTGGCAGCATGGACTTGGTGGGCTGATGTTGTTTCCATGTTGTATCTCTAAAACCAACATGACCTAAGTTGCCATGTAAATTGCATTGCTGCTGACAATACAGCCACAGAAAACACGCTTTACCTGTCGCTAATCAACAAGTAGAAGTGGGAAAAATGTAGCCCACTTTGTTCCAGCAGCTCCGTGAACATTCGAGGCAAAGGGAAAAACATCAATTTATGATACCGGGTGATGTGCTTTCGCAGCCTTGCAACTGGGAACGCCTGGTTTACCTTCCCATCCAGTGCGATTTGCAGGTAAAAAATAACATCCATTTATTGCTACCCATTTTCAATTTTCAATCCTGTGTCGCTGAAAAAAGAGCAGCACAACATGAAAGAATTTATTGTCGAGGTTGTTCCCGGAGCTTACCAAAGAGTTATATGGTGCGGAAACTGAGGTGGAGGGAGGGATGGAAAAGATGCAAGGAATTTCTGATCAGGTAAAGCTGAGGGAATTAGCTGTTGATGAAGCTATCTGATTGATTAATTAGGGAAAGAAAGCACAAAAACAACAAACATAAAAGCCATGAATTCAGAGCCAAAGAAAATGTTCAGCAGCTCAGCCACGGTGACGGAGAGAGGGAAAACCGAGATAATTTTACCGTTGAAAGATCTTCAACAGAAATGAAAAATTGTGAAATAAACAGAGTGTCCTGGTCTTGCTTTCCAGTGCAGGGGGCCTCACTCCAGCATATTCCGTTCCAAAAGCACAGCAACGTGGCACAGTGGCACAGCTGGGAGGACATATGGCTCACAGTGCCAAAGACCCAGGTTCGATCTTGATCTCAGGAGCTGTCTGTGTGGAGTTTGAGTGCTCCAGCTTCCTCTCACATCTCAAAAATGTGCAGGTTTGTAGGTTAATTGGCTTTGGTAAGATTGTAAATCGTCCCTAGCGTAGAGGATAGGTATAGGGTGATCGCTGGTGGGCACGGATTCCGTAGGCCAAAGGGCCCGTTTCAATGCTGTATTTCTAAAGTTTAAATTCTCAAGTAAAGTACTAATATCAGCAAACCGTCCCCTGATACAGTAGGCCATAATTCCTGAAGAAGGTGGGCAATGCAGTGGTACAGCTGGTGTCTCACAGCATCAGAGACTCGGGTTCAATCCTGACCTCTGGCACTGTCTACATGGAGTTTGCATATTCTCCCTGTGACTGCATGTGTTTCCTCCGGGTGTTCCGGTTTTCTCCCACATCCCAAAGATGTGTGGGTTTGTAGGTTAATTGGCCTCTGTAAATTGCCCCCTAGTGTGTAGGGAGGGGATGAGAAAGTGGGATAACATAGAACTAATGTGGATGGATGGTCAGTGTGGACTCAGTGGGCCGAATGGCCTGTTACCATGCTCTATCTCTAAACTAAACAATGATCATGTCTTTTTGCTATGCTGAGGGAAAATACAATTTCACAGTGCACTATGGGAAAGGCAATGGAAGCCGGTGAAATGGACTATAGATGGGAATGATGGAGGAATAGGAAGGTAATGCAAACAATAATGAGCTGGAAGAAGACAAGAAAGGACAAAGATATCAGAGAGAAGCAAAGAGAGGAAACAGAATGTTGGCTTTCCAGAAGGGTAGTGTGGAAATGAATGACTAGAGGTCCTTGGAAGTAAAAGTCTAGCTTTAAGTGGCAGCATATCAGTTACATAGAAACATAGAAAATAGGTGCAGGAGAAGGCCATTCGGCTCTTCGAGCCAGCACCGCCATTCATTGAGATCATGGATGATCGTCCCAAATCAATAACCCGTGCCTGCCTTCACCCCATATCCCTTGATTCCACTAGCCCCTAGAGCTCTATCTAACTCTCTCTTAAATCCATCCAGTAATTTGGCCTCCACTGTCCTCTGTGGCAGGGAATTCCACAAATTCACAACTCTCTGGGAGAAAAAGTTTTTTCTCACCTCAGTCTTAAATGGCCTCCCCTTTATTCTAAGACTGTGTGGCCCCTGGTTCTGGACTCGCCCAACATTGGCAAAATTTTTCCTGCATCTAGCTTGTCCAATCCTTTTATAATTTTATATGTTTCTATAAGATAACCCCCTCATCCTTCTAAACTCCAGTGAATACAAGCCTGGTCTTTTCAATCTTTCCTCACATGACAGTCCCGCCATCCCAGGGATCAATCTCGTGAACCTACGCCGCACTGTCTCAATCACAAGGATGTCCTTCCTCAAATTAGGAGACCAAAACTGTACACAATACTCCAGATGTGGTTTTACCAGAGCCCTGTACAACTGCAGAAGAACATTTTTACTCCTATACTGAAATCCTCTTGTTATGAAGGCCAACATTCCATTAGCTTTCTTCACTGCCTGCTGTACCTGCACGCCAACTTTCAGTGACTGGTGTACAAGGACACCGAGGTAGTATTAGACTTTATTAAGTATGCAATTGTAAGATAATTATTACCAAAGTGTTTAATCCAGAAAGATTGTTTCCTAACAACACTCACACAGATTGTGTCCTTAATCCGAAAGGTTCCGTTTTTTTCTAAACACTGTCAGCTCGAGATTTTGCATGCAAACAATGCAATAGCATTCCAAATAATATAAGCAGAAGTGTGACTCTCACAAAGAGTTATTTATGGTGCAAATGTACTTTCAGTGAATGAAGTACAAAGTCACAAAGTGATGATGTCTGTGCTTCATGTGTTTGAGCAGATCACAGACTGTCTTGTTCCCTGTTTATCTCTACAGCCTGTAGCAATTCATATCGATGTCTAACCTAATTCCTTTTAACCCCTTATCCAGGGAGAGCTAACCTATTTTACTAGCTGAAGTTTTGCAAGAATGCATTTTTACGCCAATTACATGCTCTAAATTATAATTAGGAAAACATACATGTGGTTTGATCAACTTATCATTAGTTGGCAGCATTATTAAAGCATTCATATTAGAGGGACAGGCACAACTACAAATGATGCTCTCCTATTGTATGACAAATCTTCAAAATATAAAATCAATTTCATTTGTCTGAGCAAAATTTTAAATGAATACTAGACCAAGTGCAGACCCAGTGGGTCTGCTCCCCAATGCAAGATTCCACCACTCACCTGTTCCCCCAACGCAAGCTGTTCCCCCAACGCAATATTGCACCACTCATGCATATCCCCCAACTGTGCAGGCGCGGATCATTTCTCCTCACCCACAGCACTCGCTCCTCCTCCTCGTCACTCCCCCTCATCAATCTCTAGAGAGGGAGGTGGGTAGAGAGGGAGGGGTGGTAGAGGGGTGAGGGTAGAGAGGGAGGGGGGGGGAGAGAGAGAGAGAGGGGGCAGATAGGGAGGGGGGTAAAGAGGGAGCAGGAAGGGGTAGAGAAGGAGGGGAGTAGAGAGGGACAGGGGCAGAGAGAGAGGGGGGTAGAAAGAGGGAGGGAGGGAGTAGAGGGAAAGGGAGGGGGATAGAGTGGGGGAGGAAGGGTAGAGAGGGAGAGGGCGAGGGAGGGCGAGGGAGAGGGGGTAGAGGGGGAGGAGTAGAAAGGGTGGGAGTGAGGGTAGATTGGGAGGGAGTAGAGAGGGAGAGGGAGGGTAGAGAGGGAGAGAGCGAGAGAGGGAGTGTAGGCATGGCAACCACCCTCCCTACCCCCTCCTCTCCCTCAATCCTCCCACTCTCCTTCCTCACCTCCCCAGGATCTTTCCCCTCTCCACCCCACTCCCCACCTCCCTCTACCACCCCACTCTGCACCCCATCTCCCACCTCCTCCTCCCCTTACTCCCATTCTCTGCCCCAGCACCTACCCATGTCGTAGAGCGGCGCCAGAGCCTGGTTCTTGTACTCAGCCCAGCCCTGACTGTAGACTCCAGCCGTCAGCTCGGCCACTGCCTTGGCTCCAGTCCAGGCCCCGATTACATCTCCGGGCTTGTCCCTGACCCCGAACCTAGGCTGATCCTTGGTTCCAGCGACGGTTTCTTTCTCGGCCCCGGTCAGGGCCCCATCTCAAGCCCCGGGCTCGGCCCTCACACTAGCTCCAGCACCAGGCTCGGCTCCAGCCAGGTCCAGTCCCCAGGCTCGGCCCTTGGCACCACCCTCTCCACCAGATACCGCCGGCAGCAGCCACCACTCCTCGTTCACCGCGAGCGCTGGAGTGCCCCTCCCTCACGGAGTGTTCCGCCCTGCCTTGCAAGTGCATTGTGACATTACTCGGATATTTTTTCCTAAAGTGGTTGAAGAAATCAGGCGGTTTTTAGCACTTCAAGGATTAATTACTTCGGAAATATAGGTGGGAAAGCGACGGAAAGATGGTTATCGCCACATCGGGAAAAATGTGAGTAGGAAGAGTGAAAATAGGAAGGCTGTGGCCTAGCGCTTGGACGAAGATAGGAAAACCAGATTGACACATCGTGGGCTCATCGTGGGCACAAACAAGACAAAGACCTTTAGCATTATACTAGAATAAGTGGACATGTTCACAGGGGAGGGCTGGTCCCCCAACGCAATATTCCACCTTTCCACCAATTCCAATATTGCTGGCCAGTGGGAGGGGGGGGACTTTCTGAAGCGCTAGTATGGGTGTTGTGGGCAGAAGGGACTGGTTTCCTGAGGGCTAGTATGGACATTGTGGGCCGAATGAGTTCCTGGGCTGGCAGCTCAGTCACTCAGGCCTGGTGGGCTGGCAGCTCAGTCACTCAGGCCTGATGGGCTGGCAGCTCAGTCACTCAGGCCTGGTGGGCTGGCAGCTCAGTCACTCAGGCCTAGTGGGCTGGCAGGTCAGTCACTCAGGCCTGATGGGCTGGCAGCTCAGTCACTCAGGCCTGATGGGCTGGCAGCTCAGTCACTCAGGCCTGGTGGGCTGGCAGCTCAGAAACTGCCAGAAATTCTGCCCAAAAGAGATGAGAGACTGTGAGAGAGAACGGGGAGAGGGTGGAGAATCAATTTTAGGCATTTTTCATTTTTTCTGCTGATCACAGCAATGGAGGAGGAAAGTCTACCCTGGCCTGGATCTCACAGGGAGCAAATGAAGGGAGGGAGAAAAATACTGGGATGAGGTTTAATACTTACTGATGGGCCAAAGGGACTCCTGGGCTAGTACATGCTAGTAATAGGGGGTCTTGTGGGCTGAAATTAGTGGTTTCAGGCAGGCCAAACAACACATTTAATTTAATTTCCAATTGCATTGCAGTTTCAAGCACAGGGCAGGCCAAATAGCTCATTGCATTTTCATTTCACTTCCATTGCCATTGCAGTTTCAAGCACAGGGCAGGCCAAGCCAAACAGCTGATTGCATTTCCACTTAATTTCCATTGCCATTACACTTACAAGCATAGGGCAGGCTTAAGCCAAACAGCTGATTGCATTTTCATATTACTTCCATTGCCATTGCCATTTCAAGCAAAGGGCAGGCTCAAGCCAAACAGTTAATTGCATTTTCATATTACTTCCATTGCCATTGCACTTTCAAGCACAGGGCAGGCTCAAGCCAACCCGCTCATTGCATCTTCACTACATTTCCATTGCCATTGCAGTTTCAAGCACATGGCAGGCTCAAGCCAAACAGCTCATTGCATTTTCATTTCATTTCCATTGCGGTTTCAAGCACAGGGCAGGCCCAAGCCAAACAGCTCATTGCATTTTCACTTCATTTCCATTGCCATTGCAGTTTCAAGCACAGGGCAGGCCAAACAACTCATTTCATTTTCATTAAGGGCTAACTTATCATTTATTCACGTACGTTGCATACTCACAGTGTTCTGTAGTTTCCCAAGTCAGACACTGTCATGACCTCTCCCTCACCATCTTGCAGACTGAGCCAGACACTTCTGGGTTTTATAGACCCTCCCACCAGAAGGGGTGTGGCCTTCATGGCGGTGATTGACAGGAGAGAGAATCTCAAGGTTTTTTCCGGATAAAACCCACATGGTCACAGGGGGAAGATACAAACTCTGTGCAGACAGCATCTACAGTCAGGATTAAAACAGGGTCTCTGGCATTGTAAGGCAGCAGCTTTACTGCAACCCCACTATGCTGGGATATTGGAAATGCGGGAAAACAAGCTCATGTGCAGGTTTCTTGGAAGTCACCTGGGATACATGATCATGGGGGAGTGCCGCGACAGTCATAAGGCCAAAGTTGATAAGCCAGAATTAGGCAATTCGGCCCATCAAGTCTACACCATTCAATTATGGCTGATCTATCTCTCCCTCTAAACTCCATTCTCTTGCCTTCTTCCCATAACCCCTAACACCCGGAATGGTAAGATGGATTCTAAAAAATCCATTGTGGGCTTTGCTGGCAGACTGGTGAGAGGGAGGAGGGTTGGCGAGGAATCGGTGGAGCCGTTAGTAGCAGAGTGAGACCCTGGAGCAACCCTGTGAAGAGAGACTGTTGGAGCAGCCTAGTGCAGATCGAGACCATAAGACCATAACATGGGAGTCCTGGAATGTGTTGCCAGGGACGGTGGTCGAAGCAGATAGATTAATGGTATTTTAAAGTCTTTGGGATAGGCATATGCATATTCATTGAATGGAAGAATATGAGTTATGTGCAGGTAGACAAGTGATTACTTTCAAACCACGTTCGGCATAGACATTGTTGGCCCAAGGGCCTGTTCTTGTGTGTAGGAATGAACTGCAGATGCTGGTTTAAACCGTAGACACAAAAACCCATAGTAACACAGCGGGACAGGCAGCATCTCTAGAGAGAAGGAATTAACTCCCCCTCTGTGTTTCATCTGGTCCAGTGCGAAATCTCCTCACGGTATGTTTACTTTGAAGACTTTCTCCTGCTCTCTGCGACGAGAGTTCTACAGCTACCTCTCTCGCTGCTCCCCCTCTGTAGTTGTTCATGTGTTGTATGCAATGTTCTAGTGTATCTACTACCATCAAATGCCATGCCAGATTCAAGAGTAAAGGAAGCATCCAAATGAAAGCTGTGGATGGCTAAGTCATGATTCACGAGTCAGTAAACATTCTGTGGAGAGCAGCTGTTGCTGTGGATTTATTGGCAGTCCAAGGGAATAGTGGTGGTTTGAAAAAGTGCGACTGATAAAATCTTGTCTTCCCACAGGCAACCGAGCAGCCAGTTTAGCAAGTGAAACAAAAACGATGGAGGTATTCAGTACTGGAACAACACTTTTCAGCTTCAGTGAATTAAAGCTTACAGGAGCAAACAGTTTATTTAGTTAACTAAAAAGAGAATTGCTGGTGATGAGTTCACTTTTACCATTAACATCCATCACTATTGATCCCGATCCCATAGATTTCATTCAAAAAGGAGCCCAGACACTCGTAATGATCTGCAATAAACTAAAAAATACTAATACATACTCTATGATGGCCAATTTTCTGCTCTCTCCATTCAAGCTTACACTGAGAACAAAACTAAACATCGCTGTGTCTCTGGAATCAATCTAAGCAGCCATAAGGAAGAGGACGATTTCCTCAAAACAAGCTTGGTTGATAATTGCCCAATCATTCATAATCCAGCAGATGGCAAGTTTAAAAATAATACTTACATTGCTTGACTTCAAATTCATGTTTTCTAAGTAAAAGTCACTCAATTTGTAACCAAACTCACAAAACCAAATTCAAATTTAAAGCAAATGCTAAGAAATCTGAATTCTGTAGCTGAAAATCTCTGAATTTTTATAAACATTGAATTCGTTGAAAGCTGTGCAACAAATACATAAAATTATATTGTAAATAACAATGTGGACACATCTGTCTGTCTGTCTGTCTGTCCGTCCGTCCGTCTGTCCATCCGTCCATCCTTACGTCCGCCTATCTATCTATCTATTCCCATGTGATCCTGAAATTACGGCAAAATGATACACGATTGCGGTAAAACTTTTTGCACCACCTTACTCACCGTTATCCTGTGGTGGTCTGTATCAAGTTTCGTTCAGATTTATGTTATATTTTACAAGTAAATCGTAATTTTTTACATTAGAAATTTACGGTAAAGAAAAAAATAGCAACTTTCAAGCCCAGCTTGCAACAAAGTTGCAACAAAGTTGCAATTGAGGAACACTCAGTCCTTCCAGCAAGTTTTTAGCTGAACAGGAAGGGGAGGGGGCAATTGCATTATTTTTTAAAGTCCTCGAAGCAAGGGGAGAGGGAGGCAGTGCTGGGTGATACACCCCTGCACAGTTGGGGGCTATGGGTGAGTGCTGGAATATGGGGGGACAGGTGAGTGGTGGAATATTGCATTGGGGAACGGCTGCGTTGGGGAATGGGTGAGTGGTGGAATATTGCAATGGGGACGGGTTGCGTTGGGGGACCAGGACTCCTGTGAGGGCTATGGGTTAGTGGTTGAATTTTTATTGGGGCAATGGGTTGCTTTGGGGGTCCAGGACTCCCGTGTGACCAACGGGTCCCACTTGGTCTAGTATGTTGCTAAAACTCTCATCTTGTTTCTATCTATCTATGTTTATGATCCCATGTGATTATGGACCTATGCCAAAATGGTACACGATAGCGCTAAAATGTTTGCACCACCTTACTCACCATTTTGTTCAGATTGATGTTATATTTTACAAGTTGTTCATAATTTTTAACTTTAGAAATTCAAAGGTTAAGATGAATTTAGCAGCTATTGGCATCAAGAACCATTGCTGGACAACTTGCAACTTTGTTGCAATCCAGGAACACTCAGTCCTTCCAGCAAGTTTTTAGCTCAACGGGAGGAGGAGGGGGCAATTGCATTCTTTTTTAAAGTTCTCAAAGTCAGAGAAGGACAGTTGGGGGCTATGGGTGAGTGCTGGAATATGGGGGGAACAGATAAGTGGTGGAATATTGCATTGGAGAAACCAGTTGCATTGGGGGGCCAGGCCTCCCGTGTGGGCTATGATTAAGTGGTGGAATATTGCGTTGTGGAAATGGGTTGCATTGGGAGACCAGGCCTCCCATGTGACAGGGACCCAATGGTTCCCTCTGGGTCTAGTATATATTACTAAAACTCTCATCTTGTTTGTTTGTTTGTATATATGTGTGTGTGGAAGAGTGTGTGTTCCCGAAAATCAGCCAAAACAGTACATGATAGCTTCACAATTTTTGGCCCACCTTAATCACCATTGTCCTGCTAGCAAGTTTAGTTCAAAAGGATATTATATTTTACAAGTTATTGACATTTTAAATGTTAAAAAATCACGTTTCCATTTGCTCTGCCTGTCAGCCACGTTCGACGTCACAATGACGTCACAATGGGCTCCCAAATTTCTATTTTTTAAAATCGCCATGTTTTTCTTTCGTGTGTACTTGCCTGGCCTCACAACGGGGACCCAACAGCTCAACGGATAAGTTTCCTTCTGCTTTACAAATGCCTCCATGGGTCTTCTATTCACCTTATTAACTTTAATTTAATTTCAGCCGTCAACGGCACAACTTTGAACGTGACAGCCGCGCATGCACAATTTGGTGGAATAATGCGTTGGAGGAGCGCGCCCAATGGGATCACACTTGGTTTAGTTATATATTACTTATTGTGTTTATGGGCCAATTAAACTACATGAAGTAAGAATTTCAGTTCAGTTTCAGTTCAGTTTATTGTCATGTGGCCCGAGGTATAGTGAAGAGATTTTTTTGCGTGTTAACCAGTCAGCAGAAAGGCAATACATGATTACAATCAAGCCATTTGCAGTGTTTAGATACATAAAGGAACAACATTTAGTGTAAGGTAAAGCCAATAAAGTCCAAGGGTCACCAATGAGGTAGATGGTAGTAGTAGGACTGTTCTCTAGTTGTGTTAGGATGATTCAGTTGCCTGATAACAGCTGGGAAAAACTATTCCTGAATCTGGAGGTGTGCGTTTTCATACGTCTATCCCTTTTGCCCGTTGGGAGAGGGAAGAAGAAAGAGTGACCAGGGTGCAGCTCATTCTTGATTATGCTGTTGGCCTTGCCGAAGCAGCGTGAGGTATAAATGGAGTCAATGAAAGGGAGGTTGGTTTGTGTGATGGTCTAGGCTGTGTCCACAATTCTCTGCAATTTCTTGGGGTCTTGGATGGAGCTGTTCCCAAACCAAGATGTGATGCATCCTGATAAAGTGTTTTCTGTAGCACATCTGTAGAAGTTGGCGAGAGTTGGTGGGGGCATGCCGAACTTCCAAAGCCATCTGAGGAAGAAGAGGTGTTGGTGTGCTTTCTTGATCGTTGCTTCAATATGGGTGGTCCAGGAGAAGCTGCTGGTGATAGTGACTTGTATGAATTCGAATTTTCAACAATCTCTATTTTGGTGCCATCAACGCAAACTGGGGTATGTGTATCGCTTTGCATCGTGAAGTCGATCACAGTTTCCTTCGTCCTGCTGACATTGAGAGAAAGGTTGTTTTCTCAACACCAGGACACAAGATTCTCGATCTCCTTCCTGTACTCCGTCTCATCCTTATTTGATATCAATCCCACAATGGTGATGTTGTCTGCGAATTTGAAAATTTAATTAGATTTACATGGCTGCACAGTGGTACGTGTACAAGGAGTAAAGAAGCGGGCTGAGAAGGCATCCTTGTGGAGCACTTGCGTTAAGGATTATCGTAGAGGGTGATTTGTCCCCTATCCTCACTGATTGGGGTCCGTTGATCAGGAAGTCGAGGTACCAGTTGCAGAGATTTATGCTAACTCCAAGTTCCGCGAGTTTGGTGATAAGCTTGGATGGTATAATAGTATTAAAGGCAAGGTCTATGAATAGGAGTCTGATGTTCCATTGTTGGTAAATATGATAATTAAACACTTTTAACTCTTGACTCTTGACTAAATAGCACACCTACAACTAAGTGAATAAGAAAAGTGCACCATTCAGGAATGAGCCAGATTATGAGGATGAAAGACTAACAATCAGGCCCTTCAATGAAGGGCAATCAGATGGTTGGGAACCCCTTTGGCGGTTTGGTGCATTGTGAAGGAGGAATGTGGGGGTAAAAGTTATTGAAACATGTAGGATCAGGGACAGATTGTTCTGCAGAAGAACACTGGGATGTGTGAGTGAGAGCAATTTGTAATAGATGGTGGAGATTGCAAAGAACATATGGTATTAATCGAAAATAGACACAAAAAGCTGGAGTAATTCAACGGGACAGGCAGCATCTCTGGAGAGAAGGAATGGGTGATGTTTTGGGTCATGACCCTTCTTCAGACTAGTTAGGGGTAAAGGAAACGAGAGATATAGAAGATGATGTAGAGAGATTAAAGAACAATGAATGAAAGATACAGTATATCAAAAAGTAACGATGATAAATTAAACAGGTCATTGTTAGCTGTTTGTTGGGTGAAAACAAGAAGCTATGCGACTTGGGTGGAGGACGGATAGAGAGAGAGGGAATGTCAATGCTACCTGAAATTAGAGAAATCAATATTCATACCACGGGGCTGTAAGCTCCCCTAGCGAAGTATGAGATGCTGTTCCTCCAATTTGCGTTTAGCCTTACTCTGACAATGGAGGAGACCTAGGACAGAAAGGTCTGTGTGGGAATGGGAAGGAGAATTAAAATGTTTAGTAACCGGGAGATCAGGTAGGTTCAGGTGGATGGAGCGAAGCTTACCTTGTTGGTGCCATGTGATGGTGCCATATTGACGATCTTTCACTCCCCCATGCAAGTTTCTAAAAGGAGCACGATGGTGCAGCAGTAGAGTTGCTGCCTTACAATGCCAGGGACCAAGGTTCAATCCCAACTATGGGTGTTGGCTGTGTGGTGTTGGTATGTTCTCCCTGCGACCACATGGGTTTTCTCCAGGTGCTCCAGTTTCCTCCCACACTCCAAAGACATATGTTTGTAGGTTAATTGGCTTCGGTTAAAAAAATTGTGACTTGTCCGTAACGTGTAGGATAGTACTAGTATATGGGGTGATTGCTGCTCGGCACAGACTCGGTGGGCTGAAGGGCCTGTTTCTGCGCTGTATTTCCAATGTATATAGTAAATTCTGAAATAGAGAGCACTGCACAGGAAATTACATCACTTGGATGCATCAAATATTTAAATTACATTAAATAGATGAGAGCAACTCACAAAGTAAAAAATTACACTTTACATTTCTAGAGCGCCACCAAGAGATGAAGAAATGATCATCATATTTTTGTCGCACACGGTGCCTTTTAAGTTGTGTAGAATGGAAATTATCATATTGGTAATTGAATTTCTAGGTCCATCTTTTATGCTGAGTACTTCAAGGAATGAAACAGTAGTTTTAACTGTAACTTTACTATGAGATAAAGATATAATATTTAATGCTTGAATAAGAAAATTAGGGTGCACCTAACCATTCCCTAAAAAATTGGTATGCAGCAACTGAAAATCAAAAAGGAGGGAAGGCACTCCATTTTACTCATGTTCCACCTGATGACATTTTAACATGCACCCACAGCAGGATGACGAGCCTACACATTAGAAATCTCCAATTCTCAGGTACAATTGAACAGAACATGCACCATGGCCCTCTTTGGGACCCAAAATGTCACTTATCCATGTTCTCCAGATATGCTTCCTGACTCGCTGAGTTACGCCAGTCCTTTGTGTAAACCAGCATCTGCAGTTCCTGGATTGTACTTCAAAATCTCTTGCTCAGAGTTGTTCTAGTTAAGCATCCTCACTTGCTATACCTCCCTGAAATTGGCTCATCCTTCTCCATCACAAATGTAACCTTCCAGACTGGTCCAATGTTGAAAGCAGAAAAATATATAATAAAATATATATAATGTTGGAATGTTGACTCTTAAGGACTTCAGATGTCTTTACTGTCAACATTCTGAAGAGGGAAATACAGGCAAAATAATGCCCACAATATATTATGTCCAACATTATTAATATTTTATAAATGACCCAATTATTTTTGCACATTGCAGATTGTATTGCCTCTAAGCAATATACTGTATATTTCAGTTGAACCTTAGTATTTCTCCTTTGACATTTGAATTAATTAGCAAAATTATTATCATATTTTTTTCTGAATAAGCTTTCAGGGAGCCTAGAGGGCTTTCAATTATTTCAATTCTCATTGATGTCTTTTGTGAAATATGAAATACATGTGGTACTGTCACTATGAATTATCTGAAAGAAATGACTTTTTACTTTGATGATTTCCAATAAGCCAAAAAACCTGAAAATGACAACAGCTTGAAATGGAGGCACATGACTAATGATTCATCTTAACAACAATCATAGTTCTTTCAAAGATAAACACAAAATGCTGGAGTAATTCAACGGAGCAGACAGCATCTCTGGAGAAAAGGAATAGGTGACGTTTTCGGTCGACCTGAAATGTTACCTATTCCATTTCTCCAGAGATGCTGTCTGACCCGTTGTGTTACTCCAGCTTTTTGTGTCAGTTTTAAACCAGCATCTGCAGTTCCTTCCTACACATCCTAGTTCTTTCGCAAACTATAGTTCTTTCGAAAACTGTAATTCTTGAGAACGTTTGCTTCATTCAAATGTATCTCTTGTTAAATCCCTTTTTTTTAAATATTCCTCTCCTTTTTAGCTCATTCTTCAGCTCAAGGCAGACAGGATTACTAATAAAATGTCTGCCCACTATGTGGAAGGAAACAAAAAGTGCCAGCAATAACTTTATCATTATTAGTTCCTCTTCTTTTATGAATTACATTATACGGGTCATCATGGTGTCGAATTCCAATGGATAATATTGCATTAAAGAACCAGAATGTTATATCACAAGATCACAAAGGCAACAAAAGGGCGGCATGGTGGCGCAGCATGAGAGTTGCTGCCTTACAGCGTTTGCCAAAAAAAGAAATGCAAAACATCTCAAAGATTGAAACTTAACGTGGAATAAATCAGCCAAGGAATATATTACATGATCGGATGATGGCAGCAAAAGCAAGCACTTTTAACATACCTGAAGTGTGCATAGCCTCCCAAGATACTAAACAGAATCACTAATGATTCCTCAAACGACCTCTGCCTCTCATTTACTTGTAGGTTCTTGATGACTCAAGAGCCTGATCCTAGAACCTGCTGAAGGTGCATATCCTTCCTTTTATTTCTCAATTCGATTTTAGACAAGGTATTTCAGCAAAGGCAGCTGCCTGATATAGGATGTATTACCATAAAGGCCAATTAACTCATTGTAATATCCAGCTAGTGGTGTCTGTACCTGCGCTCATGTAGCAGATCTTCTGGTCATCAGTGAGCCTCTGACCATGTGTGATTTGGGAACAGATGGCTTGCTTGGGAAAATAAGAATCTGACATCCAGGTCTGGTCCTGCAGAATTGGTACATGAAGAGCATTGACTGAATCATGCTGGCTTCAGTGAAGTGGCCTTCCTACTGAATGTACAAGAGATAGACACAAAGTGCTGGCGTAATGCAGCGGGTCAAGCCACATCTCACAAGAAAAAGGATGGGTGATGTTAAGGGTCACCAAGAAGGGTCCTGTCCCAAAATGTCACCTATATACCTTTTCTCCAGAAATGCAGCCAAAATGTCACCTATTCCTTTTCACCAGGCTTTTGCAACACTGAAAGTTTACTCTCTAGAGTTTTATATAAATGGAGAGAAAAAATATTCACCAATTGCCAAGGAACTTGCAAATTCTAATGGCTTACTTATCCTGAGAGAGACAGGTTATTCAGGTGAAGGTCAGGTAACAGTGGAAGCTGGAGGGGACACATTGTTCAGGAAAGGAAAACACACGGAAAACAAGAACAGCCATGATGCTAGCTCACAGTCAGCTCACAAATGTCTTTAAATAGTTTAAAGCCAAACAACTACCACATATCAGAATAATATTTATCGGAAAGGGGGAAGTTTAAGGGATGTCAAAGAAATATGCAAAATTATGTTTCAATGGGGTTTTTTTAAAAGAGGGAGAAGAAAGGTGAATTTCACGGAGTTCTAAGAAAAGAGTCTACATATCTGAAAGTGCTATCACTGAAGATGAAAGGAGAGAATGAACAGATAGATCGTTACAGCTGAGCTCCTGAAGAATAGAAAACTGGTTAGAGTTAAGTCGCAGTGATGAAATGGAGAGACTCAAGGTTTTCAGTCTATTAGAGGACAGTGACAATATGGTGCCCAAGCCCAAAAGAATGCAGTGATCTCTAAGCACAATTTTGTTTAAGATGGAGATACAAGAGACTGCAGATGCTGGGATATTGAGCAAATACAAACTGCTGGAGGAACTCAGCGGGTGGCGAAGCATTCTTGAGAGAAATGGACAGCCAGTGTTTTAGGTTGGGACCTTTCAGAAGAAGAAGTCTGAAGAAGGATCCTGTCCCGAAATGTCAACTGTTCATTTCCCTCGATGGATGCTGCCTCACCTGCTGAGTTTCTCCAGTAGTTTTTTTTAATATGACAAGATACCTATATGTATATTGATCAAATATTAATATCTTGACAATACCTTAAAATCAAATAAAACTGGGCAATCAAACTGACATAAATTGTTCAAGAAGGAACTGCAGATGCTGGAAGATCGAAGGTACACAAAATTGCTGGAGAAACTCAGCGGGTGCAGCAGCATCTATGGAGCGAAGAAAATAGGCGACGTTTCGGGTCGAAATCCTTCTTCAGACTGATAAGACATAAATTGTGCTCTTATTTTCAAATAATCCTGCCTTTTCCTAGACTAGGCAGAATATGTTATCTACACTATAAACCCACTGACTCCCATGGCTATCTGGACTACACTTCTTCCCACCCTGCTTCCTGTAAGGACTCCATCCCCTACTCCCAATTCCTCCGTCTACGCCGCATCTGCTCCACGGATGAGGCGTTCCACACCAGGACATCTGAAATGTCCTCATTATTCAGGGAACGTGGGTTCCCCTCCTCCACCATAAATGAGGCTCGCACCAGGGTCTCTTCCATACACCACAACACTGCTCTCTCTCCCCATCCCCCCACTCGCAACAAGGGCCGAGTCACCCTAGTCCTCACCTTTCACCCCACCAGCCGTCACATACAAAAAGTAATCCTCCGCCAGTTTCGCCACCTCCAACGTGACCCCACCACTCGCCACATCTTCCCATCTCCCCCCATATCTGCCTTCCGCAAAGACCGCTCCCTCCATAACTCCCTTGTCAATTCTTCCCTTCCCTCTCGTACCACCCCCTCCCCGGGCACTTTCCCTTGCAACCGCAAGAGATGCAACACTTGTCCCTTTACCTCCCCCCTCGACTCCGTTCAAGGACCCAAGCAATCGTTCCAGGTGCGACAGAGGTTTACCTGCATCTCTTCCAACCTCATCTATTGCGTCCGCTGCTCTAGATGTCAGCAGATCTATATCGGTGAGACCAAGCGGAGGTTGGGCGATCGTTTCGCCGAACACCTCCGCTCGGTCCGCAATAACCAAGCTGACCTCCCGGTGGCTCAGCACTTCAACTCCCCCTCCCACTCCGTCTCCGACCTCTCTGTCCTGGGTCTCCTCCATGGCCACAGCGAGCAGCACCGGAAATTGGAGGAACAGCACCTCATATTCCGTTTGGGGAGTCTGCATCCCGGGGGCATGAACATCGAATTCTCCCAATTTTGTTAGTCCTTGCTGTCTCCTCCCCTTCCTCAGCCCCCCTGCTGTCTCCTCCCATCCCCCAGCCTTCGGGCTCCTCCTCCTTTTCCCTTTCTTGTCCCCGCCCACCCCCGCCCCCGATCAGTCTGAAGAAGGGTTTCGGCCCGAAACGTTGCCTATTTCCTTCGCTCCATAGATGCTGCTGCACCCACTGAGTTTCTCCAGCTTTTTTGTGTAACCTTCGATTCTCCAGCATCTGCTGTTCCCTCTTAAACGCAGAATATGTATTATTTTGTGCAATTAAAATATCAAATTTTAACTCAGGTTTAGATATACTGTAGTCTTCAAATTAGGTTCTGACTTAATCATGTCACATATTGGATGTGGACATATTTATTAAGCGCATTACAGAATATGATTCAACTGGATGCACTTATGCAAAATCTTGTCGTGCAACACATGAAGTAACAGTTTTTTGCAATAAATGATTTAGGATAATATATACTATTCCAGAACTCATCAAGGACAATTAAAAGCATAATTTATACCGTAATTACTGACTTATAATACTAAATCAAAGCATAGCTTCAAACAATTCCTCAAATTATGTTTTTAATGCTGATTTTTCTTGAAGCCATGGTAGCAAGTAGTTGAAAGCATGATAGAAATGTCAATCAAACTAATCATTGTAACTAACTCATGGTTCATTAAATATTTATGGAAAGCTAAATGATCAGAATATTATGCTTATATATTTGCAGACTTTGCCTGCATCTATTTTCAGTGATACGTTACAGAACATCGTTGTACTCTGTGGACTGCTCGATTGTAATCATGTATAGTCTTTCCGCTGACAGGTTAGCATGCATCAAAAAGCTTTTCACTGTACTTTGCTACGCATGACAGTAAACTAAACTAAAATAAATTAGAGATATACACAATAAGCTGGAGTAACTTCTGCAGCACAGGCAGCACCCCTGACAGAAAGAGCAATGGTTGGGCCAGGCAGCAGCAGCAGCAAGAGCGGAAATCCTACTCAGAAACATCGACAAGAAGATGAACCCACAGTGGTTGAATTTATAGATTACATTTTGATTTTTATCTTTTCATAACAAAGAGATGATTTTGAGAGACTTAAGACCAAAAAAAAAATGATTTTAGATATTTTAGTCATCATCTAAATTCTCGATGTCAAGGTTGTTCCTAATTGTGTATCAGACAATAATTATCCATAGCAGCACAGTTTACATGATTATCGATTGAAAACACTTCGAAGTGCCCTGTCTCCTACTTTCAAACGGACTTCAAGGATAAAAAAAAGTGCTGAAATCGCTCAGCGGGTGAGGCAGCATCCCTGGAGTGTATGAATAGGCGGTGTTTCTGGTTTTGTTCCTTCTTCAGACTTCAAGGATACATTTTTTTCAGAACAATAGGGATGTTAAACTGAATATTCCACTGGGGTTTGAGAGAAATTATCTTCATGGCGATGATCAGTGTAAGCATCAAGTAAAAACAAGCACTGTTCAGCAACTTTCACCTTTTTTTCCATGTAATGAAGTCTTTTTATTTTGTGTTGTTATTCTATTGTTAGTTGGTAATGATAGAATTGCAAGACCTTTTTTTAAAGGAGCCTCGCACCTTTCTACCACTTTAATGTGGATGAAATAATACATAAAACGCAATCAGTAATGTACAATATTACGATGAAAATCTAACATTTCCACTTCATAGATTCATTCTATCTGGTGGTTTCTTTGCCTGTTGTGAATTATGCAGTTCTGTTTGGAATGGAACTTCACTAGTAGTTGATCAAGTCTCTTTACAAGTTGTGTTCCCCTTCATTACACCCATTTCAGAGCTGAGTATTTTCTGCACTTTGTGTTTTGATTTTAGATTTCCAGAAACTGCAATTTAGTTTTATTTTCACATCTAAAGCCAAATGCTAATGTCCATTATTCAACATCAATATTATTATTTTTTTTTTATATATCACTGATTTTGTTGGTGTGGAGGAGAATATCTAACTGCAGGGTTGTGGATGGTGTGGTAAGGTGTGGTAACTGAGGAAGGGTTTGATTGTGAGGGCAGGGCCATTGACCCTGAAGTGAGGGAACAACAGATAGACTTCCGGGAGACATTCATGGCTCCGCCTTGGCTATCAGCAACATGTGTAAAGGAATTTCTTCTGGATTTAAAATCAAAATCTGCAGATGCCAAAAATCTGAAGTAAAAACAGGTCAGGTAGCAAGTTTGGAAGTGAACAGTTCAGGTTCAAGAGTTTTCATCAAAACTGGGAAAGATAGAAAATAGATTGCAATTTTATGTTGCAAAGAGAGTGTAATGAATCGAGTCGTATGCACGGCAAGATATAACACACTTATTAAAATCCACTTACAGCATTGCTCTGCAGGACACTGCAGTAACTAGCAGCTACTCAGACTGAATTACATAGGGAAGCTTTTGTTAATATAAATTGCATATTAGGCGGAGCAACTACTAACAAGCACTACAATTGGTTAGTAGGGAATAACCAATCTACATCTTTCCTTGTAAAAACAAAATGAAGCATAGATACGTGGAAACACGGTGGCTAAACAATATAGTAGTCGGAACTTTAATAACGCATATGGGGAAGTATAGATAGTTACACAAAATCACCGTATCTAATGGGTGGCTACTGATCCGTCCGGCATGTATCCAGTACGATTCCGCATCTCCTCCTTTCACCGATGAAGTGACTGGGGAGGTAACCGAGGATGTGACCGGGGACCGACCGGGTGGAGGTGGTGAAATAGGCGAGGTAGGCGCTGCGTGCCATGGGGAGGCCGCGGGGGGCACAGTCTCTGATAGTTGTAGATTGGCTATTTCCTACTAACCAATTGTAGTGCTTGTTAGTAGTTGCTCCGCCTAATATGCGATTTATATTACCAAGAGCTTCCCTACGTAATTCAGTCTGAGTAGCTGCTCATTACTGCAATGTCCTGCAGAGCAAGATTTTAATAAACATATGTTATATCTTGCCGTGCGTACGACTCGACTCATTACATGGTGTCAGAAGTGGGATTTGAACCCAGGATGTGGATTCGTACCGCACACGTGCCGGACTGATCAGTAGGCCACCTTTAGGTATGGTGATTTTGTGTGACTATCTATACTTCCCCATATCGTTATTAAATTTCCGGCTACTTCCCCATATGCGTTATTTAAGTTCCGGCTACTATATTGTTTAGCCACCATGTTTCAAGTCGCTAATAAAACATTCTATCGGCTTGCCAACTTGTTGCATACGAGCATAAAACTTGGTACGTTCAATGATATAGTTCAAGGGGAGTCACACAACTGTCTAAACTTTGCAAGTAGGACAGCAGGTCATCAATCGTTTCTGCAGGCACTTGGAACAGCAGGCTCAAAAGTAAAACAATCCGTATGTTTCATTGCCTCAGGACCAGCCAGGTTCAGTAACACAGAAGCACGTACATCTGGAGGAACGTTGCGATGAACAATGCAAACCTAGTGAATGTAGTCGCGCTCGAAAAGGTGCCAGCATTCAGCAATGTCAGAATCAAAGATCAGAGGACTAGGACGGCAAGACGAGTTTGCTATGATAGAGATAACAGGCACATAAAACAAATATAAAAAACAAATCCCGATAAACATGAACGGAGTAGGTAAGACTCACTTCTTGACACCATGTAATGAGTCGAGTCGTACGCACGGCAAGATATAACACATGTTTATTAAAATCCACTTACCGCATTGGTCTGCAGGACATTGCAGTAACTAGCAGCTACTCAGACTGAATTAGGTAGAGAAGCTCTTGGTAATATAAATCGCATATTAGGCGAACTACTAACAAGCACTACAATTGGTTAGTAGGAATTAACCAATCTACAGAGAGTAAGGAGGAGGCTTGATATGGCAAAGGGGATGTACCTGATAGTGTGTTGGACAATTTACAGAGCCATCTGGTTAAAAGATTAATAAGTGTAGTTTGAAGGAAAGAAGACATCGAGTGCTGGAGTAGCTCAACGGGTCAGGCAGTATCTCAGTAGAACATGGATAGCTGACGTTTTGGGTCGGTACCCTTCATTAGGCTGAATGGAAAAAAAACATGCAAAAGGATGTGTAAAGCTGTGAAAAGTAACCCAGTTGCCAAAACGTGCAAACTAATGGAAAATACTGGAAATGATGAGTAAATCAGGCAGTGGATGTGGAGGGAGGAAAAAAACAGTTAAAATTACAGATTGCAAAACAGGCTACTTCTGATACAAACTGAAAAAGCATCTTCACTGAAATGTCTCAATGCTACAATGCAAAGGCTTCCGCTTATCTAGACAGAAGATGAGGTACTCATATTTTCATACAACGAGAGGAGGCATTTGAGTTCATTGCATCAATGCTGTCTCTCAGCTCATTCCCATCAATCCCTCTCTCTCATTTACTTCTCACTAGTCTATTCTCTCTCCAATGCTCATCAACTTCACACTAATTCTCTTTCCAGGCAACTATGCCAGGGACGATTACAATAGCTAGTTAATCTACCAACCAGTCCATCTTTGGATTAGGAGAGGAAACTAGAGCACCTGAGGAAAGTCTATGCTGACCCAGAGTGAAATTGCAAACTCCACAAGGACAGCACCAGAGGTTAGGATTGAAGTTGGGGTCACTGAAGATGTGAGACAGCAGCACTACACACTGCGCCACCATGACAACCTGTTCCTCAAGACTATATTTGGGCTTCATTGGGACAATGTGGAAGCCAACAAATTGCTATATTTGAGCCATTCTAGCCATATTAGCACATCTGCTGCTGTCTGTGTTTAGTTTGCACGTTCCCTCTGTGTCAGTGTGTATTTCTCTCGGGTGCTCTAGTAATATTTATGTGCCATTTGGCTAACAGATATCCTACAATTTTTCCCTCTCCACAGTCATTATCAGATGTTTCCAAAGATGTGCTGGTTAGTAAGCCAGCTATATTGGAGTCGGATGTTAGGCAACTGGAAACTCAGGATCACCATAACAGAAAGGGTTTCAGTAAATTTATAAGCTGATCTTGGTTTCTCTACTGTCGAAGGAACACATGGATTCAGCTGCTTGCACGCTGTCTATTTCTTGTATTTTGCCAAATGGAAGGAAAATAATGCAAATCAGTTGCTGAAAAGCACCCAGAAAACAAAGCAATAAGATTTCCTTAATCAATTTCTTCTTGAGTGCATCAGTATCTCCAAATGAAATGCCTACTGCGAGCATGACTAATAATGCTGCTCATTAAAAATCAGTGAATGCAACTTCAGTAACTAACAGCTTTCTCAACATGTATGCAACAATAGAGGGAAACCGTTTTTCAGTCACTTACCTGGACGGAGATGCGTCTTTTCTCTGTGTCGCATCTTCGCCCCTCTCACGGCCTACCAACTGGATTGGCATGGCCTTTTCGACTGGAGACCGGCCCAGAGCTTCAGCAGCAGGCGCGGTGCGGAATTACCATCACAGAGCCTGGGATCCTTGTCGTGGATCGCCACTGTTGGTGCTCCGATCGCGGGGCATGATGACTTTAACATCGCAGAGCCTGGGCTCTTTTGGCGAGGATCCCTAGTGTTGGTGCTCCATCCAGCGGGGCCTATAGACTTCAGAAGCCGTGGTCTCTGGTAAGAAGCGACCGATTCAGGAACTCCAAGCTGCAGAGTGTGTTCCGATCCATCCCGACATCGGAGTTTCGATCATCCCGGCAAGAGGGCCCGTACATCAAGCCGTCCGTAGCGGTGACTGCCAAGCATGGGGGGGTGAGAGTAGTGTCGTTGGGGCATGTTGGTTGGCATGAGCAAGTTGGACCAAAGGGCCTGTTTCCATGCTGTAAACTCAATTACTTTATTGGAAAACCAAGGCCTTATTTAATATTTGGATCAACATATACACATGTTGGTATTCCCCTTCAACAGGGGTAGACATGAATAGGTTTTCTGGCTGATGTTTGGAACGTGATTGAAATAGGGATTTATACCATAGGTTAGGCTGCAGTTCATACCTCGGTGACTGCCAATCACCACCACCCCCCCCCCCCCCCCCCCCGGACACTTATTATTATTTATTCAAATCGTTTGCTATGTCGCTCTTCAAGGGAGATGCTAAATGCATTTTGTTGTCTCTGTACTGTACACTGACAATGACAATTAAAATTGAATCTGAATCTGAATCTGAGTTGAGTTGAGTTCCAATCTTCCAACGTACTTCCGCTGCAGATGCTGGACTTTTTCTCTGTAACGGTAACGTTACAATGTTGGAAAACTTTTTCCAAAGTCTCCAAAGTTCCATGTATAGCTTGATGGTACTTCATGTACAGCTTGATCTGATTAGATTACACACAAATTAAAGCTTTGGTACGCATGACAATAATAAACCAATACCAAAACCTCTGCATGTAACCAATTATCCAAATCAATCGTGTTCTTTTTCTTTCAATATCAGAATCCTCAAGCAACACTCTCAGGAGGATGTGGAAGGCCAGGGGTTCCCAACTTTTTTCGGCCTGTTTACCCTTGGCAGCTTTTCAAAAGTAAATTGATCCCCACCCTGTTTTGCTCAGTAATTTGAGTTTGCACAGTAGAGAGCATGCTGACCGGTTGCATCGTGGCTTGGTACGGCAACTTGAGTGCCCTGGAGAGGAAAAGACTACAAAAAGTAGTAAACACTGCCCAGTCCATCATCGGCTCTGATCATCCTTCCATCGAGGGGATTTATCGCAGTCGCTGCCTCAAAAAGGCTGGCAGTATCATTACAGACCCACACCATCCTGGCCACACATTCATCTCCCTGCTACCTTCAGGTAGAAGATACAGGAGCCTGAAGACTGCACAACCAGGTTCAGGAATAGATACTTCCCCACAGCCATCAGCCTATTAAACCTGACTCGGACAAAACTCTGATTATTAATAACCAATTATCTGTTATTTGCACTTTATCATTTATTTATTCATATGTGTATATATTTAAATTATAGTATATGGACACATTGATCTGTTTTGTAGTAAATGCCTACTATGTTCTGTGTGCTGAAGCAAAGCAAGAATTTCATTGTCCTATCAGGGACACATGACAATAAACTCACTTGAACTTGACTTGAACTTTAACTCACTTCTACCATAATAAAGCAACAGACAAAGGGGAAATTTTAAAATACTGTTTTTAACAAATCCAGAATTAAGAAACTCCTACCCTCTGGGTAGGCAAAATTCACCCCCGGTTGGGAACCCTTGTTCCAGACCCTTCTTGGAAAGTAGGATGTACATGACTGAAAGAAATTCAAAAGATGAACATATTTTGATAATATTATGGAGTGCTCAAGCAGTTGGACAAGTATGAATGTTTCGTAGGGCTTAAATTATGCTGAGCACACATTTTTAACATGTAATGACGTAGACAGTCAAGTTCTGGACAAATGCTTTACATTTGGAAGGTAGGCTCTGCTTGAGGGAATTCAATAGCTTCTAGCATCAGTGAAATTGAAGGTTTTGGTCACCAGCTCCGCATAGCACTGCCTTTGTCCCGCAATATCCAATGCATCAACATTGATATGTCAAGATAAAGGTTCACCATAAACTGGTTCCCCTGATAAGAGATTCCTCTGGACTCAATACTATAAACCTATTTGCTGGGCAAATTAGATGGTAACACAGCTGTCAAGTCTGTTTTGTTTAGCTGAGACCATTATATGTTTAAAAAATCACCTGCCTTGACCAATATGGAAAGCACGTGCATTTTGTTAAAGAGTCTGTGTGAAAACTGTGCAATTGTCTATGTTCCAAATGAGCATTGCATGACAAATGACTCTATTAACTCATTCATGTCTATCCCCGTACAAAGGGAATACCAAAATTTGTTTGTGTTGATCCAAATACCCACTAAATCACGATTTTCCAATAGAGAATCATTGAGTATGAGTGTTTCGTAGGGCTTAAATTATGCTGAGCACACAATAGCTTGTTTTACGTGAAGGGCATGACTTCAGAATTAAGGGACAGAAGTTTAGGGGTAATATGAGGGGGAACTTCTTTACTCAGAGAGTGGTAGCGGTGTGGAATGAGCTTCCAGTGGAAGAGATGGAGGCAAGTTCATTGGTATCATTTAAAAATAAATTGGATAGGCATATGGATGAGAAGGGAATGGAGGGTTATGGTATGAGTGCAGGCAGGTGGGACTAAGGGAAAAAAAGTTGTTCGGCACGGACTTGTAGGGCCGAGATGGCCTGTTTCCGTGCTGTAATTGTTATATGGTTATATGGTTATATGGGTGCGGTTGGGGGAAACGCTTTCTAATCTCTTACTTCGACGGAGATGCAATTTTTTTGTATCGTATCTCCATCCACACTGCGGCCTAACATCGAGGAGTTGGCAGCCTTTGCTGGAGACCGATTTTGAGAGCTCCACCCCGGTCGCCTGCAGACTTACCATCGCGGAGCTTGCGATCCCTTTGCCAGGGGTCGACCTCGGATTTCCAACTGTCGGTGCTTGCGAATTTAACATCAAGGAGCCCGCGGTCTCTGGTCGCAGGGGTTTTTGATCGCCCCGACACGGGAGTTTCGATCGCCCCGACGCGGAAGTTTCAATCGCCCCGAAGCGGGAGTTTCAATCACCCCCCGACGCGGGAGCTTTGACTGCCCTGATGCGGGGGCTTCGACCACCGGCTGTGGGAACTTCAATCGCCTCGACGGATGGTTTGACTGCCCTGACCACGGGAGAATAAAGAGGAAGAAGCTTGGACTTTTTTGCCTTCCATCACAGTGAGGAATGTGAGAATCCGCTGTGGTGGATGTTTATGTTAACTTTTATGTAGTGTGTCTTTGTTTTAATATATGGATGTATGGTAATTTACACATTTGGCACATAAATTTGGAACATTTGGCACCTAAATTGGCACATGTGACAATAAAAGGCCTTTGAAACCTTTGAATCCTTTGAGTCATACCTGCCTATCCTATGTGACAAATAACTGGCACGTTCTACTTATGCAAAACTGATTGTTCATTTTCACTAACTGCACAAAAGGAAGATTATTGAAACTTACACATGAAGATACTGAAATTCAATCACATTGCATTGAAAACACAGCGGTGTGCAATCTAATCTCAAAATAATCATTTTTATTAGTACAAAGGCTGCAAATCAAAGTGCAGTTAAATTCAGTACGTGAATACCATTTTTGCCAAGACTGGGTTTTAAGTACGGATTATCTTGTGTATAATGCCTTTTCATTACTTTCAATCATTAGTGTGCTGCAAATAGTCTCTCATTCATCTGACTAATATTTTCTATTTGCTTTATTTACACGAAAAATACTCCAACTAGTGACGTTGTACAAAAAGGAATCTGCTTTAAGGCTGGACATGCCTTGCACGGAATCAAATTTAATTCAGAGGACTGATGCCTGCTGTGATCTCAGAAAGACATTTTGTGCAGAGGCAATTCATCTTATTGTTTATATTGCAGAGCTTCAAACTAATGTACTACTTTTCAATAATAAATGAAAAAATACATGTAATTACATTTTGTACGGAGTAAGGAACAAGCTCGGGTTCGCAGAAATTAAATCCGTCTCAGCAAGTCAAAACAGCTCTAATAGCATTTCTGACAATCCAGTGACACTGTTAAGAAAATGGTTCAGATGAAAAAATAACTAGAACCCAAGATTTCTCCTCATCCCTTCATTACTGAAAACTCTGCAGTCTTCCATTGCCTCGCAATCATGGCATGTTCATCCTGGTCAGACCATACCAACAATCCCAGGTTCAGGCTTGAAGCTTGCTAGGCAATAGATCAGCGTGCTCATAATCCTCTATCCAGAAGATTGGAGGAAACTCAACTGCAGGTATTAGATTGTACACCAGCAGCAATGAGATTGAACATTGGCTTGGAAAGATTCTTGAGAACATCGCAGCTCCCAACATTGCAGGATTTCATCATTACCACAGAGGTATTAGATTACATTTTACGCTTGAAACCCTAACCGGATATGAATCTCTAGCCTTCTAAATGAAAGAGTCCTGTCATCTGAAAAGTCATTTAATTTCTTTCAACTCCATGAGTTTTGCCAAAGATTGCCAGTTATGTGAATGTTGTCTTTTTAAAACTGCTAATTATTATCATAAATGGTGGAGTAACTCTTCTTCTTCTTGTGTATGGCGTTCACAGCCTAAAGTTGTAGGACAACTTGTTCTATTTGATCTTATTTGATTGTGCACGCCAGGTTGATTGCATTCGTCAAAACAGGGCAGACCATGTGAAGGTTGCAATCTTCCACCCCGTGGAGTAACTCAGCATCTGTGGAGGGAATGGATCAACGAGGTTTTGGATCGGGACTTCTTCATACCGATTTTAGTAGGGAAGGGAAAGTTGGAAAAGAGAGGTGGGGATAGGGCAACGCCTGGCAAGTGACAGGTGGATCTAGCCAGGCTTTGTACTGCCCTCACGGTGCACATTAATATCACTTGCAATTTTTTAATCAAAGTACAATTTGCTAAGCAGGTGACAAAATATGACGAAGATTAATAAGAATATGTCAACCTCTTTTTTGACCTCAGCCCTTCCACAATGTACCACCATTACATCCCTCACGAGGATTAGGATGTACTGGTTCACCTTTTCCCCTCCAGTTCATTCACAATTTTAACCAGCTCCAGTTAGCATGCACTCACATGCCACTTTGTCCCCCATGATCAAGGATAGTGTCTGCAATGTGTTTGGGGGGGATGTTTGCCATTTTGAGCTCAGTTTCCGTCAAACTGATCATAATAGAAACATAGAAACATAGAATAGAGATGCAGGAGGAGGCCATTCGGCCCTTCACGCCATTGTGATCAGGGCTGATCATCCACAATCAGTAACCCATGCCTGCCTTCTCCCCATACCGCTTGATTCCACTAGCCGCAAGACTATCTCACTCTCTTTTAAATTAATACAGTGAATTGGCCTCCACTGCCTTCTGCGGCAGAGAATTCCACAAATCGAATCTCAGTTTTAAATGGCCTCCTGTAGTGGCCTGGATGAGGTCAGGAAAAGGCCAGACGCCAGGCAGGTTCAAACAGTAGTCTTTAATCACAGACTGTGGCCCTTGTTTCTGGACTCCCCCATCATTGGGAACATTTTTCCTGCTTCATAATATTCTATTGTTTTCACCAATGCTGGCACAAACACAAACACGACCCATTAAGTAACCAATGGCTCAGCTCTTGCCGATGGAGCTCAGTTACCCACAATCACCATTCACATTCCTCTAACATTCTCTCCTGCCTGGTAACAAGGTAAACTATATTGCATCCATGTGCTTATCCAGAAACTGATTTTGAAATTCTACAAAACCCATGGATGCTGGAAACCCATCGCATCACATATTCTCCATCCTGCCATCTGGGAAGAGGTACAGGAGCATTAGCTGCAAAACCAGCAGGATGTTCCTCAGCTTCTTCCCGCAGGCTATAAGACTGCTAAACGGACTTTGCCCCCTGCCAAAGTATCGCGCACCAACCACCAACCTGGACACACTGCAGCAGAGCCACTGTCGTGCCGCTGCCGATCGGAACGTCTGTTGATGTTTAGTAGAGTGTTAATTTGTTCATGATATATGTATTTTTATTTCTATTTATTTTTAATGCACACTGAATGGACACTGGTTGAGCAATGTTTTTTTGTTTCCTCTGGGTATGTGAATACTCAGGAAATGACAATAAAGATATACAATACAATACAATACAATACCTGAACATTAAAATAGAAAATGCTAGAAACGTAACAGGTCAGCAGTCTTTAAATCTTTACACTAGTCAGCAGTCTCCTTCAAGCTTTGTTGCTGGGTGGTATATCACTACACTCTATGTTCTTCCTAAATCACAGCAGCAATGTTGGTACCTACAGGGCTTCCTTCTCTGTGCAGTCATTTTTGTATTGCAGGTATCCTAACAGAAAAAAAACATTTTTAAGCAGCAATTTCCCACCTACAGCCAAGGGGAAAAAGTGCTGGAGTAACTCAGCAGGTCATGCAGCCTATGGTATATGTAACCGCAGGAGATGCAACACCTGTCCCTATACCTCCTCCCTCTACTGCGTCCAAGGCACCCGACACTCTTTTCAAGTGAGGTAGGGGATCACTTGCACCTCCTCCAACCTCATCTACTTTATCCGCTGTTATATATCGGCGAGACCAAGCGCAGGCTTGGTGATCGTTTGGCTGAACACCTCCGCTCAGTCTGCCTAAACCTACCCAATCTCCCGGTTGCAATACACTTTAACTCGCCCTCCCATTCCCATACTGACCTTCTGTCCTGGGCCTCCTCCACTGTAAGAGTGAGGCTCAGCGCAAATTGGAGGACAGCACCTCATATTTTGCTTGGGCAACATTTTTTTTTGTTCTTCAGTTTCTCCTTACAAGGAGGGCCCATTCCCCCTATGTGATCTTTCTATCTTGATGGTCTCTCATTAGTCCAAACATTTTCCAAACTCTTGCACCTTGTTTCCTCATGTCAAAGATGTTCTCCTTTTCAAAAACACTTGAAAGCTATTAAAGTACGTAATTTAAAAACATTTTTTTAAGTTATATTTAATTAAACATGTTCAAGCAAACATAAATTATTTACTTAACAAGATGTAACTTGCCTGTTTTCACACAATCAAATTTGTATTTCCAGTGAAATTGAAACAACAGCAAATGAAGATAGATGTAGAATGAGCTGCCACCAAGATAAGAACTACACTGGCACAAGAGACTGTAGATGCTGGAATCTTGAGCAAAACATAAGGTTCTGGAGGAAGTCAGCGGGTGAGGCAGCATCTAGGAAGGGAAAGGAGGGAATGGACAAGATAAGAGCTACGTAAGTCTGCAACTAACACAGAGGTTTATTACCAAGTCTGACCCTTACATCAATATTCACAATTTATGAGATGCTGCATACAACATTCCAAATAAATAGCATATTTTCTCTTCTGTGCTGTAATATTATTAATTTACAATTGGCTAAAATTATGGCAACATTGACCTTTCTCTTAGCATGAATTGACTTTGCCTTGCATTCTTTGAAATAATTTAGCAGGCAGTATAAATTTATACAGATGGAATTTTGTGCCTAAAGACAATTTTGAAGCAACAAGAAAACTTATAGATCTTTAATTTCTTTGGATTTTATCGGCAAATCATCAATAGCTGCTTGCATTAAATAATATGAAAATTGTTGATTGAGTCAGACCAATTTACCAGTTTACCAAAGGATAACCGATAGTTAAAAGGTAACTCAGAAATCGCTCTGGATGAAACTGTCATTAAATTATACAACATCCAGAGAAATAGCAATCAGACTGTCAGGCATTTTAAGATCTTATTAAATGTAGCATAAGAGAGATCAACAAAATCCTGTATAATAATTGAAAAACTGTTGAAGGCGAATAGATTTGCTCCATGGTGATGATCTCCCTATCTGCCAAATACCAAAAATGATTAGACACTCAAACTCATCTTGAAGTGGTTAGAGGTTCACACTTCACTGAAGAGAGGTGCTAATTATGTGAAAGGGGAAAACTGTTTCCAGGGAAATATGAGAAATGCAAAATCAGGTTTAAAGAAATAAGAGAGCATTTAAAGATAATCGTAGCGTTGAAAGGAATTAAGACAGAGACACAAGGAATTACAGATGCTGGAAGCTTGAGCAAAACACAAAGTGCCAGAAGAACACAATGGGTCAGACAGCATCTATGGAGGGAAGAAAGGTTCTTACCCCTTAACACCGCTTGTCCTTTCCCTTCACGGATGCTGCCTGACTGCTGAGTTTCTCCTGCAATCTGTGACCAATTCAGGAATTATGTTTTTACAAAAGTGACCAAAGCAGCAAAAAAATATTGTTTTTATTAAATACAGAAATAATTAACGAGAGAGGTAAGCTGAATAGTTTATGCAAGAGAATGAAACTGCAAGAAAAGATTATGATAATCAAAGGAAGTTCAAAAGTGCAGAATCAATGTCACAAATGAGTGGATACTAGGAGCAAAACTAAAAAATAGAAACAACTTGCATTTACAAACTTATTTTAACATATTAAGATATTCATAACAGCTTCACAGTGTGAAAAACAAATGCTCAGCAATAATGGGAGGCTTTCAGAAGCTGAACCAAAACATGTATAGGAAGGAATTGCAGATGCTGGTTTATACCGAAGATAGACACAAAATGCTGGAGTAATTCAGCAGGTCAGGCAGCATCTCTGGAGAAAAAGAATAGGTGATGTTCTGGGTCAAAAACTGAAAAAGGGTTCCGACCTGAAATGTCACCTACTCTTTTTCTTCAGAGATGCTGCCTGACCTGCTGAATTACTCCAGCATTTTGTGTATTTCCCTCTCTTTCACTTTTTTACTCCAGAATTTTGTGTCTATCTTGAGCCAAAGCTTAGTCAGCCAGAAAAAAATAAGGGCACAGCTACAGTACATTGTAAGCCTAGATAGGCAAAGTGAGCAAAGATCATAAAAGTGAAAGAGAGGGAAACATGTTAATTTTAGATTTGCAATAGGAGTCAGTACGGAAATTGGTAACTGAGAGCAAATGGGAGACGAGGATATTGGAATTTTGAATGGAGTGGGACTTTAATTAATGACGTCTATTTAACACATCGACTGCACGGGATCTCAATGGCATTTATATATCTATACAGTAACTACCATTCATTTTCACTTTATCTATTTTTGTGTCTTTTCCTCATTAATCATGGTTTTGAATATTATTCCAAGTCAAATTATGCATTATTTGTCAGAACTCTAAAATCCTATTTTCATATTATAGCCTATTATTAATATCTTGCTAAATAATCATCTAATTTATTATTTCCCTCTCTTTCACTTTTTTAAACAATTTTTAATAATCCAAAGGCCAAACAAATATTGTTGGCTAAAGAAGTGAATTGAGGATAATTAAATGAGATAACAGCATAATGCAAAGATATACTGCAAAAAGGACACAATTAATTGCTTTAAACATGTGTGAAAGAAAAGAACCATGTTCATAATTTTAAGGATTGATTTCTGGTTTATTTCCAGCTGATTATATACACAAAGTTAAAAATGCAATCATTCTTCTTGTTCGTGCAAACTTCAGGAATCATGCCATAGTATTGCATGCTTACAAACAAGATGAGAAATTCTTGTAATTAATTTATAGGGTGAGGGCATCATAGCAAGGCTAGTAATTATTGCCCGTCCTCAAATGTTCTGGATAAGGTGATGGTGAGCTGACTCTCTGAACATTGGCAGTCCTTCTTGTGGCATTGCTCCAATAATGATGTTGAATGAAATAGTCAGTTCTGGGATTAAAACCGAGTGCCTAATCAAAATGGTGTTTGATGCAGAGAAGAAAGTGCCGATGATGCCATACGCCTCCATTCTCTGTCCTTCTTGATCATATATGAACGCTTAATGTAGTTGGAATGGCAATCAAGTGGGCTGCTTTGTTGTACTCAGCTTTCTGAATGCTATTGGAGAATACACTATCACAGTCCTGATGATGAAGAGTCTTTAGATTGTCTCAGTCAGTCGCAATAAGAAACCCATCCTCTAACCTGCTCGTGTACCTACTAATAGACACTCTGGATAACAAAATGATGTGATAAGAACACTGCACACTGCACTTGGAGCTTCTGGCAAGTCTGGTTGTACTGCAGACCTGTACCACAACATTTCCCACAGCAAGATGTTCAATGAAGAGAAATAACACTTACAACCAATGACAATGTGGGAGGTTGCTGAGATAGCCACAGAAAGGGACAGAGAGAGTAAATGGAATTAGCTAAAATTAACTAAAAACAAAATAAGAATTAGAGATTAGAGAGCAAAATTGCAAGAACTTCTACAACTTTATTAAAAGGAAGGGAGTAACATTTCTATATAAATAAAAGTCTCATCTTGACCACTTCCTGTATATTGCGCTGCATATTGATTTTAGAACAACTGCTACCCTATATCACTCTGATTTTTTGGCTATCTTACTCACAGTCCTCCTAAGGCAGTCCCGAGGATTTTTCCGATCGATGAAAAATGAAAAAATTATGAGTGTTTAAAAAATCTTAAGATCAGCTGATTGGTCCTCTCGTCTGTCAATCACTATGATGAAGGTAACGCCCCTTCCGGGGGGCAGGACTATAAAACCCTGGATGCCTGGACATGAGTCAGTGACTCTGGAAGATCATGAGGGAGAGGCCACAACTGTGATTTTAAGCTGTCAATTAACTGAACTGTGAGTCTGCAATGTACTTGCAATAAATGATTTGTTAGCCCTTAATAACAATGCAATGATTTGTTTGGCCTGCCCTGCCTGTGCTTGAAACTGCAATGCAAATTTGGAAATGAAATGACAATGCCATGAGTTGTTTGGCCTGCCCTGCATGTGCTTGAAACTCCAATGCAAAATTGGAAATTAAATGACAATGCCATGAGTTGTTTGGCCTGCCCTGCCTGTGCTTGAAACTCCAATGCAAAATTGGAAATGGAATGACAATGCCGTAAATTATTTGGCCTGCCTTGCCCATGCTTGAAACTACAATGCAAAATTGAAAATGAAATGACAATGCCATGAGTTGTTTGGCCTGCCCTGCCCGTGCTTGAAATGGATTGACTTGACTTGACTTGAAATGGATTGCCTTGACTTGAAATGGATTAACTTGACTTGAAATGGATTAACTTGACGTGAAATGGATTGAAATGGATTGTTGGACCTACACTCACGGAACTTGACTTGACCCACAACACCCATGCTAGAGCTCCAGAAATCCACCCAACTGGAAAATTGCTTAAATTGGATACCTAGGAAATCTAAATTATGTGTACAGAGAGTTAAGGGCCTGTCCCACTTTCCCGAGTTACTCACGAATTCTCCCGAGTTTTCCCCTTGATTCAAACTCGGAGAATGTCCGTAGCGAGTCCGTAGGAGCGCGTAGATATTTCCTAGCGGCTCGTAATGCCAGTCGTAGGTACTTGGGGCATCAGGTAAGTTGGGACGTTTTTTCATGTTGAAAAATGTCCACGAGTAAAAAAAGTAGCCCCGAGTACCTACGGCTAGCTATTACCATAATTCTCCGAGTTTGAATCAAGGGGAAAACTCGGGAGAATTCGTGAATAACTCGGGAAAGTGGGACAGGCCTTTTAACGTAATTTGATTACGAGTAAGGTCAAATTTATATCATTTTATGGAATCTTTTTTAGTTTGTTACTAGTAAAATCAATGAGAAGGAACAAGTGAATGGAGAACATGTGAATTTTCAAAAGAGTGCAAAGTTGCTCCATTAAGCAAGAATCTTATGTTAACATATTCATATGGATAAATGGATTGGATAGATAAGCTGTAGAAAATAATGGGTCTTGGTCATCACTGATGCATCCATATTGGGCTCTATGGCCTACTGCAGCTTTCATTTCTGATGTCTTTGATCTTCGAAAAGCATTATTGTATAAAGACTAATTAGCAGCCTGCCAGGTTCAAATAATAGTTATTGACAATGTGGCTTAATTAACAATGTGGCTGATGTACATTACGCACTGATCCTGTTTATTCTGTTTCATTCCATTCCACGTATGTACCCTATAGAGAATGATGAGCACCAATGCACCAATATGTAAATGGACATCCTGCTCCTGCAACTCCAAATGAGACCAAGAACATCTGTGCTCTGGAACACAATCGCCAATTAGTTCACATCCATCACACACCTTTCTGCCTTGGACATATCATTATTCCTTCACAAATGGCAGTTCTACCAAAAAGCACTATTTACAGTGAGCAGCAACCCCACAAGTATGAGACCAATTATAAGAAAAAGTCTATCAGGAAAATGAAAGATGAATAATAATAATAATAATAATAACTGCCTCATTATAATTGCTAAATTACAAAAACAATAAAAATCCGAAACACATTGTTCTTCAGATGCTTTGAGTGTTTTTCAAAGTCCTTTCCATTTAACTAAATAGCACGCAGTATAAACAATTCAAAGAATCAATAATTCCCCCAAAACTTTGGCGCACCATGTTTGTGCCAAGCTTGACAACAATCTAACAACCTCCAAAGTAAAACTAGCAAACCTTCCTGCAAGGAATGTGTAGGACTGAACTGCAGATGCTGGTTTACACCAAAGATACAGTATACACAAAATGCTGGAGTAACTCAGCGACATAGGCAGCATCTCTGGAGAGAAGGAATGGGTGACGTTTCAGGTTGAGTCTGAAGAAGGGTCTCGACACAAAACGTCACTTACTCCTCTCCAGAGATGCTGCCTGTCTCAAGGAGTTACTCCAGAGGTTTGTGTCTTTCTTCCTGCAAGGATATCAGTGGCACTCTATTTTAGGCGCAATGGGTCCTACTAGTACAGGTCCCATCTGCACTGAAAGAGCCCAATGATTCAGGTATCTAAAGCCCTCCCTCTGCCACCAGTTCTTCAGCTATAAATTTCACCGCATGATCTATTTATTTCCTCATCAGCATGTAGCACAGGTAATAATCCTGAGATTTCTACCAAACACTTGAAATTTATTTTGCAAGACATCAGCCCTCTTCCTGCCTATGGCGTTAATATCAATATAGAATTTACATCAAATGTTCATGAAATATTTTCGATTATAATAGCCAGGAATTGATGTAAATGTTAATATTCAGAAAGAATTCAAGATAATTTCTCAAAAAGAATACCAGGTTTCATAAAAGACAAGTGTTATACCTGATTTGTTCCTTAATGATTTGACTGGAGTAATTAACCAGAAGCAGAGTGTGTCACTGAATATTCTGCTCCTGCAGAAATATGGTTACACAAAAGAACTGCAATTTTTTTTAATTCATTTTTCAAAATGGAGGTATCACTGTCAAGAACATCAATTTTTGCCCACTTCAAAATGCCCTTTAGAAAGTGTTGGTCATACACCTTCTTGAACTGCAGCAGTCCTTATTTTGAATGTGCTACTGCAATATTATTGACTGGGAAGTTCCAGGATTTAGACCTGGCAATGATAAAGGAATGGGAATATATTTCCATGGGGGAAGAATGGTTGTTGGCGTTTGCATGTGGCGGCAACTCTTGTCCTTTTTGAGGTTTGGGAAGTGCTAAGTGGGACGAGCCGTGTCACACAGAGTATGAATCTTCACCACAATGATCCAGATGTTGTCTGGTCCCACAGCTCAGTTCCCTCTGGCATTTCTTGATATCTCTTGAAGTGAAATAAATTGATTGAAGAGCAGCTTCTGTGATTATGGGGATCTCACGAGGAAACCAAGAGTGTTATCCATGAGGCAACATGGCATCACATAACGTTATGAGTGACTAGCATTCACGCAGGCTTCATTAACTGTGAAAGTCATTCAGACTTATTATTGTATACCAACTTGAAATGAAACAGGGAATATTAATTTCATAGCATTCTAAATTCACCAATGAAACATGCAGTGAACATTTCATTCCCCACTGTTAATCTGCTAGCTACAATTTAATGAATTATGTATGATTCCAACCATGATATGTTTAACAACGGTGGGGAAAACTGCATCACAAAGAGGAAGTTGTATTTCTACCACAGTACTCCATAGATACTTCGCACAGGTTAAATATAAATATAAAGTGTTATCATCCTCCATGAAGGAAGTTGAGTGCAAGTTACACAATCAATTATTTTTCCATTCTGCCTGCAATGTGCTTTAGGTTTTGGACTGTTCATGAATAAGTCTGCATTTATTCAATAAGATTGCTCTTGAAAATTACACCAACTCTAATTTGGATTTGCATTCTTCTTTCTGGTGATCCCTTCCAGCAAAAAAAGATGATGCCACGTTTTTATTAAATGATGAAGGCCATGATCTTCCATTAAAAAATTCTACCTCAAAATTCACTTTCTCACTCCAGTCCCATGTAACGCACAACTGCACACCATAATTGAACCCAAATCAACAATCAACCAGTAGGGATGCAATGCTGAGGCTTTACAAGGCACTGGTCAAACCACATTTGGAGTTTTGTGAGCAGTTTTGGGTCCGAAATCTGTGGAGGGATGCACGAGCTTTGGAGAGGATCCAGAGGAGGTTACAGGAATGATCCCGGGGATGATTGGGTTAACGTATGATGAGCATTTGACAGGTCTGAGCCCGTACTCGATGGAGTTTACCAGGATGAAGGGGATTCTCATTGAAACTTATTGAATAGTAAAATTCTTGGATGGAGTGTATGTGGAAAGGATGTTTCCACTAATGGGAGAGTCTAGGACCAGAATGCACAGAATCAGAATAAAAGTATATACCTCAATAAAGGAGAACGAGGAATTACTTTAGCCAGAGGGTGGTGAATCTGTGGAATTCCTTGCCACAGACAGCTGTAGAGGCCAAGTCATTGGGTATTTTTAAAGCACAGATTGACGGGTTCATGATTAGTAAGGGTGTCAACGGTTACGGGGAGAAGGTAGGAGAGTGGGATTATGAAGGAAAGATAGATCAGCCACGATTGAATGGCAGAGTAGACTCGATGAGCTGAATGACCTAATTTGGTTCCTATGACCTATGAACTTATGACACCATTTGCATGGACATGGGAGTAGCAAATGAATTTAAACCCACCGTATCTGCCAATCATCAATCACGCATACACATCTATGCCAAAGATGAGGTGTTCCATATCAGGACATTCGACATGTCCTCATTATTTAGGGAACGGGGATACCCTCTCCCATCATAAATAAGGCCCTCGCACGTGTCTCCTTGGTTACCCCGCAGCTGGGAAAATATCACAAAATCCTCCAAATTCTATCAATGTCAGAGTCCTCACCCAGGGCAGCATTTCCAGCATCAAGGATCCATGGATATCCAGTCAAAGGTTTGGGGGAGAAGGCACGTGAATGGGGTTGAGAAGGAAAGATAGAACAGCCATGATTGAATGGCAGAATAGACTTGATGGGGCAAATGGCTTAATTCTGCCTCTATGATTTGTGAACTTATGAGCTCCGGTGAACAGGCCACATCATTTAAATGCCTGACAACATAGATAGTGAACATAGACATAGAACAGTACAGCACAAGTACAGGCCATTCAGACCAAAACATGTGCCAAAACATGATGCCAAGTTAAAATTAGACTCCTCTGCCTGCTTGTGATCCATAAATCTCCATTTCCTATATAACCATTTGTCTATCTAAAAGCCTCTTAAACACCATTGTCATATCTGCCTCCTCCGCCGTGTTCCAGGCACCCACCACTTTCTTTGTAAAAGAAAAAAGGTTGTCCCAAACATTTTCTTTAAACATTCCCCTTTAGGCCTTAAAGGTATGCTCCTTCAGAGGGTTGTAGGTATATGAAACGAGCTGACAGAGTAGTAGTTGAGACAAATACAGCAACAATATTTAAAATATATTTGGACCAGTACATGGATAGGAAAGGTTTGGAGGAAAATGGACCAAATGCAGGGAAATGGGACTAGCTTAGATGGGACACCTTGGCCAGTATGCACGTGTTGGGCCGAAGGACCCGTTTCTCTTCTAAACAACTCTAGTCCTTGACATTTCCAACCTGGATTAAGGAATCTGAATGTCCACATTATCCATGTCTCTCATAATTTTTTTTTTAACTTCTATCGGGTCTTCTGTCATCTTCAGAGAAAACAATCAAAGTTTGCCCAACAAAGTTAGCTAATACCCTCTAATACCATGCACAGTGGGAATCATTTTCTGCACTCTCCAAAGCCTTCCCATCATTCTTGTAATGGGCCAACCGGAAATGCACACAGTACTACAAATACAGCCTAACCAAAGCCTTATCAGTTGCAGCATGACTTTATGACTCTTATACTCACCAGATACCAGATTCATGAAACAGACAAACAATTTTCTGAACTCTGCCATAGCAAGATATTACTAAGTCAACATGAAAATGATTCAAGGAAATGATCCAAGGATATTTTCAAATGATGAATAGTGTATGCTCCCCACTGACTGTCAAAAATCCCTGGGTCATGACCAATGCGCTGAGAGCCTTAAATCTATGCATCGGGTGCACAGAAAAATCCAGTGTAAATATATCCCAAACTACCCACCTGTTTGGTAAGTCAAGCATACCTGCCTCACATGTGGCAGAGTCTGCAAGCTTCATCAGTCCCCAGGAACAACCTATGAGGAAGGAGAGGAAGATGAAGTGAAATGGCTTCATTAATTTGTGACTTCATAACAATGGTTGATTTGTTTAGACTACTGTTCAGAGCTATATTTTATAATTTCAATATAACTGAACTATGTTGAATGATAAATCTGAGTTCGTCTCGGTAATTTAGTTTCTGAAAGACATCTGGAATCTACTGGAAAAAATATTTATCTAAAACAGTACTTTATGTGACAGTCATTAACATTCTGAGTACAGATGAATCAGTTATTGGTTCTACATATTACATTTTAAAAGGCATGAATAATGCATGGAAACAAAGGTTGAAGTTATAATTTATTTATTGAAATGTGAAAATCTTGTCAAGAAGATGGTTTTGGTTGATTGTTGGACATTATTCTTTGATGGCATATTATATATGTACAGCTGTGACACACGGCATGATTTTAAGGGCATACAGTAGCTTATCCAACTAGGGTAAAAAAGAAACAAACTAATCTAAAATCTTGTCCAGATACATAACATGATTGTTCGTATTCTAGTTTCAGGAAAGAGGTTGCCTTTGCAATTCTGGTCCTTCATGAATTGTTACCATATTTGACTTTCAAAGACGCTTCTCCCTTCAGTACTGCTTAGCTTTGCAAAACATTTTCAATAACTCGAAGTGTTAAGGAAAGGACCCTGTAACTATTTCAAACATCATTCATGGAGTCATACAGCACTGTAATGGGCCCTTCTGCCTCACTCGTCATGTTGACAAAGATGCCAAGTCTACGATAATCCCATTTGCCCCCGTTTGGTTCAGGACCTTCCCCATCCAGGTACCTATCAAGGGATACGGGGAACAAGCAGGACTGGGGTATTGATTTTGGATTATCAGCCATGATTATATTGAATGGCGGTGCTGGCGCGAAGGGCCGAATGGTCTACTCCTGCACCTATTTTCTATGTTTCTACCTGTCCAAATGTCTTTTTAATATTGTTATTGTACCTGCCTCAACTATTTCCTCTGGCAGCTCTTTCCATATACCCACCACATTCCGTGTGAAAAAATTGCCACTTACATTCCTGAGGTGCCCCTAGAAGGCCTGTCCCACTAACGCAATGTTTCAGCGACTGTCTTTGACCTTCAAGCTCGAGGGCACTTGCCTGAAAAACCTCAAGCTGGATCGACCGTCAGCGATGAAACCGCGTGCCAGATCGACCATCTGCATACACATATACACATATACACATATACACATATACACACACACACACACACACACACACACACACACACACACACACACACACACACACACACACACACACACACACACACACACACACACACAACACACAAACACACACACACACACACACACACACACACACAAACAAACACATCGCAAAGGCGGGGCCAGGGAGAGCGCTGTCTGCAATTCACACCCGCGATGAACAGGAAGGTAAAAGACGGCTGGCACAGTCCTTTAGAGAGTGCGGAGGGGGGTGGGGGGGGGGGGGGGGGGAGAGAGAGAATATTGTGTTTCATATAATTTACAGTCATTCAGACTTGGCACTGAGCCATTCCTTTGTTCTACTAGTCCATACTTTTGTAGAGGAACGACTCCATTTTAGATTTGACTATTAGCTCTTTCAAGGGGATATCTTATAGTATACAAAATCGTGAGAGGAATAGATTGGGTAGATGCACCAAATCATTTGCCCAGAACAGGGGAATCGAGGACCAGAGGACATAGGTTCAAGGTGAAGGGGAAAAGATTTAATAGGAATCTGAAGGGTAACTTTTTCAAATAAAGGGTGGTAGGTGTATGGAACAAGCTGCCTGAGGAAGTAGTTGAGGCTGGGACTATCCCATCATTTAAGAAACAATTAGACAGGTACATGGATAGGACAGGTTTGGAGGGATATAGACCAAGCACAGGCAAGCGGGACTAGTGTAGCTGGGACATTGTTGGCCGGTGTGGGCGAGTTAAGCCGAAGGGCCTGTTTCCACACTGTATCACTCTATGACTTTATCTATGACTCTAACTAAACTAAAATAAACGAAAATACACTAAATCTATCCTCCCTCACCTTCTACCCATGTCCTCGAGATCTTGATTTTTTTTTTCCCTGTGGAAAAAGATGTCCATTCACCAGGATTTTATACAGGTCCATAGGATCACCCCTCAGCATCCAAGGCTCCAAGGAATAAAGTCCGAACCTGGCCAATATCTCCTTTTAGTTCTGACCCTAGTATCCTGGCAATATCCTTGTAAATCATCTTTTGGGTTGGTTTTTCCAACATAATAGCATCTTTCTTTCACTTGTGATCAAAATTGAACACAATATCCCAAGTGCAACCTCAGCAATGTGTTGTACAATTGTAACATGACAACCCAACTTCTATACTCAATTCCCTAACTGATTAAGGACACAATGCTTCTTCACCACTTTGTCTACATGTGACACCACTTTCAGTAAACTATGTAAATGCTTACATCCTTTTGCTCAGCAACACTCCCAACGGACCTACAATTCAGCGTGAATCCAAATATAAAACACCTCACACTTATCTGAATTAAATTCCATTAGCAATTCCTTGGCCCACTTGCCCAGCTGATGAAGATCTTGGTGTAATTCTTGATAACCATCTTCACTGTACACGATACCACCTACTCGAGTGTCATCGGCAAATTTACTGAACATGTCTTGTACATTCTCATCCAAATAATTAATAGAGATGACAAACAGCAATTTGTCCAGCACCGATTCCTGGGGTGATCACCGTGATCATTAGTGGCACTCCACTAGTCGCAGGCCTCCAGTCCGAAAAACAACCATCCACCACTCTCTGCTTCCTACCATGAAGCCAATACTGTATGCAGTTAACTAACTCTCCATGGATCTCATGAGATCTAAATTTCCAGAGCAGCCTACCAGCCAGAACCTTATCAAAAGCCTTGCAGAAGTCCCTGTAGGTTACAACTGTGATCCTGCCCTCATCAATCTTCTTGGTTCCTCTTCAATGGACCCAATCAATTTCATGAGTTGCAATCTCCAACACACAAAACGATGCTGACTATCCCTAATCAATGCCTGTTTCTCCAAATGTATGTATGTCTTATTCCTTAGAATACTCTTCAATTTACTTTCCTACCACCATGTTTGGCTCACTGGTCTATATCTAAACATCAAAAAATGCAAATAATAAGGATTCTTTGCATTTTACTTCAAACATTTTGAAAAACTTGTTATGTTCTCTGGCAATTGGCAAGCTATTTTCAATGGACCAGCAGTCTAAATGCAATTGAGGATGTGTTCATTGTAATATTCGTTCTTGGTTGTTTTATCTTCTAAAGAAAAATAACCGATCAATGAAAACTTATATCGAGTAAAAAATGACGAGTAAAAAATTATATCCAGTCCATTCAGTCCTTCAAGTCTATTCCTCCACTTGATTAGATTATTCAAGAATTGTCTCAACCCCTTCTTCTGTTACATCTTTTGATGTCACAATCTAACAAAGATCAATCATAGCCTTGAAAATTTCAAATGATGTTGCATCCAGCACCATGAAGAAGCTTCTTGATCCGAAAAGTTACCCGTTCCTTCTCTCCAGAGATGCTGCCTGTCCCACTGAGTTACTCCAGCATTTTGTATCTATCATTTTGAGGAATTTGTATCAATCCTCCCCTCTTCAATAGCTAGCTTAGATTTTAAGATTTTGCCTTCTTCTGCAAGATTGCTCTTAAAACTTGACCGCCTCATTTTTATGGATGTCATAAGTGTAAATGGTGAGCCTTTGATACAGCACACCAGAATATGAAAATTTAGCAGCCTGACAGCCTCAGAGCCAAGAGCAAGTATTAGTAAAGAAGCAAGCGTAAACCATACTAAGTTATCAAGTTATGGAATTAAACAATATGATATTTTCCAAAGGCCAGATAGCTCTGGGTCTTTGCAGATGATGAGACAGAGTACAGGAAGGAGACTGAGAACCTTGTAACCTGGTGCCAAGACCTTTCCCTCAATGTCAGCAGACAAAGGAGATTATGATCAACTTTAGGAAGCAAACCCTGGCACACATTGATGGCGCCAAGGTAGTGATGGTTGAAAGCTTCAAGTTCTTAGGGGTAAATATCACCAGCAACTTGTCCTGGATTAGCCATATTGAAGCAATGGCCAAGAAAGCACAACAATGTCTCTACTTCCTTAGAAGGCTTAGTAAGTTCAGCATGTCCCCAACAACTCTCACCAACTTCTCCAGATGCAATGTAGAAAGCAATTTATCAGGCTGCATCACAGCGTGGTTTAGAAACAACTCCATCCAGGACCACAAGAAATTGTAGAGAGCTGTGGACGTAGCCCAGAACATCGAGCAAACCAACCTCCCTTCCATTGACTTCATCTACACTTCATGCTACCTCAAAAAGGCCACCAGTATAATCAAGGACAGGTTTCACCCCTTCTTCACCCCTCTCCCATCAAGCATGAGGTACAGAAGTTTGAAAATGCATACACTCCAGATTTTCTTTCAGCTGTAACGATGCAACTGAACCATCCTAACACAAACTAGAGACCGGTCCTGGCCTCATTGGAGATCCTCAGACTATCTTTAATCTGACTTTATCTTACACTAAAAGTTGTTCCATTTATCTATCCATACACTGTGGATGACTTGATTGTTATCATGTACAAGTATGTAGCAATGTTACAAAATTTTGAGATTTTAAAAAATCAAGTCTGCGATTTATCCCATCAGATAAAGCACAAAAATAAGTTTAATTTGTCACCTAATTCACTTTCATATCTTCAGTATTAAAAAAGTTATGGCCATTTTCATACTCGGAAATTAGCATCTTGTTCCCTATTGATTTTCCATTGACAACACAAAAGCTGTGATCGAGGACAGTGAAATGGCCATAACTTTCTTAAAAATTAAGAGAACTGAAATAAATTTTCAGTTATTATAGATTGAAGCATTCTGAAACAAATATGAAACAATCTTACTTGGATGACCTGAAATTAAAGCATATAATTAGTTAGTTACTCAATTGTAGCTAATTCCAAACTTCAATTACTAGATCTAAACATCTAATGAAATGAAATGAAATGATTCCATTTATTGTCATTGTCAGTGTACAGTACAGAGACAACGAAATGCATTTTTAGCATCTCCCTTGAAAGGGAGACACAGGGCGTCGCGGTGTGCCCGCGCCTGCCGCCATTCCATTACAGGCAAAGGTGGGTGAAGTGTCTTGCCCAAGGACACAACGACAGTATGCACTCCAAGCGGGATTTGAACCGGCTACCTTCCGGCCGCCAGCCGAACTCTTAGCCCATTGTGCTATCTATCCATTACTTAAGAAAAGATAAACATTTTTAAATAGCCTAAGTGTCCAAATAACATTCACAAATAATTCACAATAAAACATGATTTTTAAATCTCATTTACATTAATTTATTGGCCAAATGGAAGGAATTTAGTGTTCAATTGCTGTAAATGAATGGCCATTTAAATCAGCTTTCAAGTGGGATCCTGTGGAACTGTGAAACGCGCTGGTTTAGAACGTTCCCATTGCGGTGAATTTGTACCCCAAATGCCCAGAAAAATACTGCGGGATTTAATGGGGCTACTCGCAACATAAAACTTTGTATAAAGGGATCTTAAGAAGCCTTTTTTAATGTAAAAATAAACAACCTACCTTCCGTTGTCCCCTGTATGAGATCCATCCCGTTGTCGGCGGTCGCGGGTTTAGAGGATAATTTTTAACCTACTATAACAATTAAATTAACTAATTAAATTTAAAAATAGCTCCAGCGAACGAATCTCCCAGCGATGTTTCATCAGCAACTAAGTAGGCTGAACAACCTCGATTTGAATAGCCTAGGGAAAATCGCGTTTTAAACCCGCCCCCCTCTCAACGGCGCCAAAATCGCGCACACGGGCTTGGACAGATCTGCAGCGACGCTTAAGGTAGGTTTTGCAACATACCTAATGTATGGTCTTTCTACTGACTGGATAGCATGCAACAAATAAGCTTTTCACTGTACCTCATTACACATGATAATAATAAACTAAACTAACCACTGACTCAATTTGCAATTTAACCCCTTTGGAAATCCTGTACTAGCTCTCCCAAATCTATTTGCACCTTTGATTTCCAAATCCTCTCTCCATGTATAAAGCAGTGTGCACCTCTCTCAACCTCTTCCAGGTCCTTCTGCAGACATCCTGCTTAATCAACGCTACGTGCCCTTCCACCTATCTTAGTACCATCCATAAACTTGACCACAAAGCCATCAATTCCATCGTCCAGTTCATTAACATGTAACATGAAAATTAGAAGACACAAAACTGACAACTGCGGAGCGCCACTAGTCACTAGTAGCCAACCAGAAAAGGCCCCCTTTAATCCCATTCTTTGCCTTCTGCCAGTCAGCCAATCTTCTATCCATGCTAATACCTTGCCTCTAATACTATGGGTTCCTATCTTGTTTAACAGCCTCTCGTGTGGCACCTTATCAAAGACCTTCTGAAAGTATAAGAAACAAAATCCACTGACTCTCCTTTGTCTATCGTGCTTATTACTTCCTCAAAAATTTCCAACAGATTTGTCAGGCAAGATTTCCCCTTCACAAAACCATGCTGACTTCAGCCTAGAATGGACACAAAAAGCTGGTGTAACTCAATGGGTCAGACATCATCTCTGGAGAAAAGGAATAGGTGATGTTTCCAGTCAGGCCTATTATGTTATGTGCTTCCAAATACCCTGCAACCTCATCCTTAATAATGGACTCTAAAATTTTACCAACCGCAGAAGTCAGACAACCTGGCCTATAATTTCCTTTCTTTTGTCTCGCTCTTTTCTTAAACAGTAGAGGAACATTTACAATTTTCAGTCTTAACTCCAGTGATTCTTGAAAGATCACTATTAATGCCTCCACAATCACAACAATGCTACCTCTTCCAGAACCCTTGGGTGTAGTCCATCTGGTCCAGGTATCCACTTCAGACCTTTCAGTTTCCCAAGCACATTTTCCTCAGTATTAACAACTGCACTCACTTCTGCCCCCTGACTCTCTTGAATTTCTGGCACATTACTGGTATCTTCCACAATGAAGACTGATGCAAAACATTTATTGTTAATCTACCATTATTTGTTCCCCATTACTACTACTTTACAGATCCTTCAGCAGCACTCACAGAATTCATGGTGTTTGGTCAAACAATGCACCGACTTCTGAAGAGTCTCTGCTATCTCTCTATTAGATTCTTTATATTCTTCCCTTGGGTTTTATCCATGATGATTTAATCATATTGTTTTATTGTCATTTTGTTTGAACTGTTTATAGTTGTAAACTCCAGAGAACGCTTTATTAAATATGAAGAAACTTTAAAGCAATAGCGGTGTGGCTGAGCTCAGAATGGCTGCGTGACGCTCTGCCAGGCACACACAAAAAACCTCCCTTTTTAACTCAATCTCCAACCCCTGCCCCTCAGTCACGCGCTTCTTCCGACTATCCGATGGCGCCACAATAAAATATATGCTAAAAACTGATTAGTCAAGGCATTTATTATGCAGAAATTAGTTTCTTTTATTATCCTAAGTTAACAATCTAAGTATGAAATAAGATATTAGAAGACTTCAAGTTTTGTTGTGTAACTTCTATTATATTTTTGGTATTTGCAACCCGAACAGAGGGGGAAATATGCATAGCTAAGTCTCTTTCTTCAACTTGCCAACCCTGCTGAAGAGACAATGTAAATTGTTCTGCTTGTGAAAGTTTGAATGTTCACATGTGGAAAAATAAAGATGTTAAAATTGAATTTAATACCCTGACTATGCCCTTGGTCTACTGTAAATTGGCATTCTCATAAGAGTATATTAATATAATAAAAATATGATATGTAAAGTAAGTAGAAAAGTTAACAAAATCTGAGTCCTGTGTGGCAATATTGAATGCTTTATTTATTAATTATCTTCACAAATGGGTAACAAATGATAATGCATTCATCAATTTTCCATATTTGTCCTATCCACAGAATTTAGTTGTAGGCTGTCTTTCCCATGCTTCTCAATCATTAAGTCTCTTCCTTGTATTTGGCTGTATCTTTACTTACTGGACTATCTTGCTTCCTAAAATATGTCTTACATATGCAAGTGATGTTTCTTCCACAATTGCAAAAAATCTGATGTTTCTTTTGAACATTTTTCATTTTTTTCCCATTTCAATAAATACACCTAATGTCTCGTTGAATAATTTAACTCGCTGCCACCGGAAAATTTACATTTAATAATGGAAAATAATGTATCTGTCCGTAGGCGGTAATTAATTGCAATAACTCTTTTTTTTTTTTTTGCTTTAATATCCATTATCAATGCTAACCTTTCATTCATAGTTAACTTTAGCAGGTTTTAATTACTTCCATATATCCAAAGCTGCCAATACTGGTTTAAAGCAGTTAAACACTTAAGAGCAATAAACACCAATTATTAATAGTTGGGCGTTTTTTAAGTAGCTGTGAGACCTTTTGAGTGGTTTTAAGTATGGTTAAGCACATTTGTGATCACCATTTGAGTGCATCTACAATGTTTAATATGCCTAATGGCATTATTGGGAGTTATTCAATTAGATGTTATAGCAACATTTCAATGATGAATGACTATCATTATTTTGTGATTCTACTGAGTTAATTGTACACGATAAAATAGAGAGGAGGGTGGATGGGTATTTGTCCACCACGGACAACCACATCACATCCCAAGTTGTACAGAAAGGAAAGTTGGCATCAGCATTGAAAATCTAGATGTGTACTTTTTGACAAGAATCAGATTAATAGACAGAATGAGCAGTGGGACTATAGTCTGAGTTCTGAAAATTGCTTTGTTCATTATGAAAACTAACAGGAAACCTTAGTCAGATTAATTATTAATATATCCCCATCAAAAGATAGCATTTGATGTGCTTGGCCAGAAAAAAGTAGAAAAGCACAAAAATACCATGGTTATGATAGTATCAAACAACAATTGATTGCCGTGGTTGAACCTTGCAAATTATAAGAGATTGTGGACTTAAGCAAAATGGGATGCAAAAATAACAGATTAAATATAAACACAGCATCATCTTCAATAATCTCTGCACTGAAGCACACATGGAAGATGGTTAGTTTAGTTTATGATTGGAGAACAAAGAGTCAGACACAGACATGATCCCCAACAGGCCAAAGACAACACTGGAATGAAGAATATTTCAATTGTCATTCACTCATGCAAAAGTGGTTATCACTGGTAGGACAACAACAGAAGGGAAATATTAGAAATGGATTGTGTGGTCAAAAAAGCTTAAATGAAGAATGCTATTTAAAAATATGATACTTTCTTAGTCAGAGACAGAACATCAAAAGACTGAAGATGCTGGAAATCTGAAACATGGACAGAAACGGCTGGATTGAGCAATCAGAAATCAGACAGTAAGTGTGAAAAGAGAAACAGAATTGGCTTTTCACATCAAAAGTGTTTAACATCAAAATGGAAAACAATTTCTACCAAAATAGGTGATTTCCCTCAGGCATTTAAAGCTTAAAGGTTTATGGATATGAACGTTTTAGAGGGATAGATGTGAAACGCGGGCAGGTGGGATGTGTAGATGCGACATCCTAGTCTGTTTCTGTGCTGTATGTCTTCGACTCTATTAATTGTCCTTTAATTTAAGTTGTAGAGACCCAGCTTTTGAACCATAGATTGCTTGTGGAAAAAAAATATTACAGTACTTTCAGAAAGGGAATTGGAGGATTTTGAACTAGTGATACGGGAGTCAGGCAGAAGCCTAGACATGTAACTATCAAAGCCCGGTATCTCAATATTGGTGACTTGTAAACTATCTTGTCTTGGCCCTCTCTCACAAATACTTCAATGGTCTCCAATAATGAAAACATGAAAATATGTACAACCATCTCTCCTTTCAATCACTCTCCAACAAGCCTGAAGTCACTGATGATGTGTTTTCCTGTCACTATATGACAACTTTCTTGTGTGATTAGTGTACGACTCTGACAGTATTGTCAATATCCAATACGTCGTTGCCGGTTTCCAATCAACATTGTATGAGTATTCACGGCAATAATTGTTTGCTTTGTTTTCTTCTTAAGATGCCAGTACAAACTACAGTCCTATCCAATCAAAACAAAAATGTGCACGTGTAATTGGTACCTGACATTGCAAGGTCATCAACACATGTTGTTCTATAGAATTGGTCAGGGGAGAAGGAAACAAGAGATATGGAAGGATAAGGGATGAAAACGGCAGATCACAGGTTGTTCTTGAACCAGGCATAAGTGTTCTCTGGCTCCTGTGCCTTCTTCCTGCTATTAGCACCATCGGAGCTTCAGGTTCCTAGACGTGCATGTCACCAACAACTTGTCCAGTGCCAAACATAATACTTCGACCAAGAAAGCACTGTCCTACCTCATTGTTGCCCTTGCATTTGTTTTATCTGCACTTTCTCTGCAGCTGTAACAGTGTGTTCTGCACTGATTATTTTTCCAATGCATTACTTGTTTACTTGTGCATGGCTTGATTGCACTCATGTACAGTGTGATTTGACTGGATAGCATGTAATGTTTTTTCACTGTGTCTCAATGCACATGACAATAGTCAACCAATACCCAAACCAGAGGTGACAATTACACTTTATATAGGAATGTGTTCAATAATCTCATTAATCTTTACATAAAGAATCTCTGGGAGCATTAACCACATATACAACCTTTCTGCATCAGAATGGATTTGTTGTCGGTTTTATAATTTGCCAAAAAGATGTTCGAAATACACTCCCAATGCACTGAATTAATTTGCTTTGATAATTGTAGATTGGCTATTTTATACTAGCCAATTATAGTGCTTGTTAGTAGTGACACCACCTATTATGTGCTTTATATTATCAAGAGCGTGCCTAAGCTAGTTAGTATGAGTTGCAGCTCGGAGATGTAATGTCTGCAGATCCTTGCTATAAGTAGATTTAATAAACATGTGTTGTATCTTGATGTGTGTTTGAGTCAGCTCATTACATGGTGTCAGAGAGTGAATCTAGCCCACTCTGCTCATGTTTATCAGGTTTTATTTTCTTTTGATTATTTTGTGTGTTTATTATCTCCATCATGGCAAATTCATGTTGCCGTCCAAATCCTCTGATCTTTGATTCTGACATTGCGGAATGATGGCGCCTTTTCGAGCGTGACTACACTCATTATGCTCGCATCGTTCATCACAATGACCCCCCCTCCGATGTGTGTGGCTCTGTATTGCTTAATTTGGCGGGACCTGAAGCAATGAATCGTGCCGACAACTTCACTTTTGCGCCTGCTGTTTTGGATGATAACGGTCCGGTCCGAGTGCCTGCTGAGACAATCAACGACCCTGTGGTTTTGCTCAGAAAGATCAGAGAGCTGTGTGACCTGCCCTCAAACTACATTATTGAAAGGGCCAAGTTCTATGATCGTTTACAGCTGGTCGATGAACCAATTGAACGTTTTATCAGTGATTTGAAGCACATGGCTGCATGCTGTTGATTTCGTGAATTACGCGATGAGCTGACCCGAGACAAGCTTGTTGGAGGAATGCTTGATAGCAAGCTGCGAGGTGAGCTTCTTCATAATACTGACTTAACTCTTGAACAAGCAGAGCATGCCTGTCTGATTTCTGAGAGAACATCTCCCCACACTGACTCTGTGCTCTTCGGTTACCGTTCGCAGCAGAGTGTCAATCTTACAGACTTCTCCTCTCGCAACCCCCACACCGAATCTGCTGTTTGTTGTCAAAATTGCAACTATTTCCATGCTACAGATCGTCAATTCTGTGTTGCCTATGGGAAAGCCTTAATTTCTGCAAGAAATTAACCACTTTGCTCGGTGCTGCCATTCCCGAGTGACTCCTGAAGCTTCAAGGAGCCTGCACCTGCTTCAACATGAGCTAACTGATAATGACTTGTCATTCCCCACTCCGCTCTCAGAGAGGAAAGATACCAGTTCTGCCATCCACTCTCATCTCCCTTCATCTAATGAGCAACTTGACCCTGAGGTAACCATGTTTGTGAATAACAGGCCTTTGATCGCTAAGGTTGATACTGGCGCCAAATGCAACATCATCTCATTAAGAGTTTTAAAAAATTCATACTGCTGAACATATTGATAAGGCCTCCGCAACGTTTCTGGCTTACGGGGTAGAAGTTCTACACCCACTTGGACATGCTGATTTAAGGTGCACCATAGATGAACAGACCCATACCTTACAGTTTTATATTGTTGAGGGAGATTCAGAGACTTTGCTTGGTATCAATGCGTGGTCTAGGCCTGGTTTACTTTGGCCACGCTGTTCATAAACTCTGTCTAGCTGACGGGCCCACTCAAACAGTTCTTTGTATTGAGAGAGTAACTGTTAACGATGAGCTTGGCAAGTTGCCTATCAAATACCACATTGCTGTTGATCCCAAAGTTACTCCTGTGGTTCCGAGCGCCAGATCGTGTTCCCTATGCCGTGCGTGACAGAATACACAATGAACATGGTTTCCATGGGTGTTATTACTGAAGTTACTGACCTGTCTGACTGGGTTCCATCATGGTGGTTGCAACAAAGAAAAGCAAGGAGATCGTATCTGCATCAATCCCAGAGACCTTAACACTGCCATCAAATGCCCGCATTACCCAATGCGAACGACAGAAGAAGTTGCTGCCCAGATGGGCAACGCAGCAGTATTCTCAGTTCTGGATGACAAAAGCTAGTTTTGGCAGATTCCACTGGACCCAGACTCGTCCAATCTCACTACGTTCGGCACCCTCTTTGGCCAATACAAATTTCTGAGAATGCCCTTTGGCATCAACTCCGCCAGCGAAGTTTTCCAGCGCACTATGGAACAATTGTTTGCAGAGTACCCATGCACCATCATTGTTGATGATACTCTCGTCTCTGGATGCAATCTGGCTGAACATGACACCAATCTGAGGAAAGTACTTGACCGTGCCAAAGACATTCAGCTCAAACTCAATCCCCTGAAGTGTAGGTTTTGAGTTCAAGAGGTTACTTATGTCGGACATGTTTTCACAAGTGATGGTCTCAGACCAGACCCATAGAAAGCTGCAGCTATCAACGAAATGCCTGTTCCTACTGACGTTGTGAGTTTACAAAGGTTCCTCAGAATGGTCAACTACCTGGGGAAATGTATTCCCAACCTCAGCGACATATCTGTAGCAATGTTACAAAATTTTGAGATTTAAAAAATCAAGTCTGCAATTTATCCCATCAGATAAAGCATAACAATAAGTTTAATTTGACACCAAATTCACTTTCATATCTCAAGTATTAAAAAAGTTATGGCCATTTTCATACTCGGAAATTAGCATCTGGTTCCCTATTGATTTTCAATGGACATTACAAAAAAGCTGTGATCTTGGATAGTCAAAAGCCCATTTCTTAAGGAAAGATTAACATTTTTAAATAACCTAAGTGTCCAAAGATTATTCACAAATAATTCACAATATAACATGATTTTTATATCTAATTTACATTAATTTATAGGCCAAATGGAAGGAATTTAGTGTTCAATTGCTGTAAATAAATGCCCATTTAAATCGGCTTTCTAGTGGGTTCATGTGGAACGCGCTGGTTTAGAACGTTGACATCGCGCTGGATTAGTGCCCTCAAATGCCGAGAAAAATACTGCGGGATATAAAAAGCCCAAAATGAACTATTCGTTATAGATAATTTGATATACAGGGTTATATATATGCCCCATTTAATGTAAAAATAAGGTACATACCTTTAATTGTTTGCTTTATAAAACCCTGGGGCTGCGAGAGGTTGCGGAATGAGACAGTAATTTTAAAATTATTATAACTATTATTCGAGGCCTATAAAACTAATAATACCTTTTGCGACCAGGTCTTGCAGCGATTTTTCGTTAATGATTTACTAGGCTGAACATCTGCGATTAGAACAGCCTAGTAAAAATCGCGTTTTAAACCCGCCCCCTCCAAACAGCGCCAAAATCGCGGACATGGCTGAGGGCAGATTCCCAATGACGATTCAGGTAGGTTTTGTAACATACCTAATATCTGCCCCGCTGCGAGAATTGACACACAAGGTCACTGCATGGTCCTGGTATCCGCTGCATGGTCCAGTAACTCCAAAGCCGTTTCAAGCCCTTTGCGTATGCCTCCCGCACGCTAACTGACACTCAACAGCGTTACGCCCAGATCGAAAAGGAACTGCTCGCAGTGGTTTTCGCCTGCACTAAATTCAAGGACTTTATCTTTGATAAGTCTGTGACTATCGAGACTGACCACCAGCCGCTGGTCACCATTTTGAACAAACCCATCCACGCTGCCCCAGCACGACTACAGCGAATGATGATGCAACTGCAGCGGTTTGATTTCAACATCATCTATAAGAAAGGCAAAGACATGCACATAGCAGACACCTATCCAGAGCCCCGTGCAAAACTAACGAAAAACAACATTCTGAACGGGACCAATTCTCAGTAATGAAGTGTTTTGTTTGTGCCAACTGATTGTTTGAGCAGCCTAGCAAAACACACGGCTGCTGATGAGACTTTACAATTGCTGTCTGCAGCCATCCGGCGCGGCTAGCCAGACAAACAACACAACACCCCGCTCGAAATACGCCCATTATTCCTAGTTCACGACGAACAAGTATTACAGGATGGAATTATAGTCAAGGCAGTGGTTCCTGCAGCCCTCCTGGACAAATACTTTGACGACATCCACAGGGGCCAGCCCGTCATGGAGGCAACCCTCCAAAGGGCGCCAAGCATGTTTTACTGGCCCGGAATGACCAAATACATACGAGAAAAAAACAAAGTTTGCGCCATCTGCAAAAGCCTGACGCCACATCAGCAAAAGCAGCCTTTACTGCCGCACCCAATCCCTCCTCTCCCGTGGTCCACGTTAGTGACCGAAATCTTCGAGTGACATGGGAAACACTGTCTGGTTCTTGTTGACTCTTACTCAGGCTGGTTCATAATTGATTTGAAGCAGTTATCGAGGAGTTGCAGCGTCACCTCTCCGTGCATGGCTCTCCTGCACGTATCCAGTCCGATAACGGCAGACAGTTCACCAGCCAAACTTTTAAAAACTTTGCAAAACGATGGGACTTTCAACATATCACCAGCAGCCCTGAGGTCCCACATTCCAACGGACTCGCCGAACGCACAGTCCGAAGTGCAAAACAACTCATGGAGCGGTCATACCTTGCCAAATCAGTCGTGTACCTGGACTTGCTCAACCTTAGGAATATTGCACGGGATCCCATACTGGGCTCTCCAGCCCAACAACTGATGTCTCGCCAAACCCATGCTCCTCTGCCTGTGTCCCAGCAGCTTTTGAGCCACAAGTTCATTCCCCGCCTGCAAATCAGAAGCAACTACAATTCAAACGTGACACGCAGAAACACTTCGACAAATCTCGCACGTGGACAAATGGTCCGTTTCCAGGGAAACGAGGGATATGCACGTCTGGGCCACATCCATGGCCCTGCCAAAGAGTCGCACTCTTATCTGGTCGAAGCGGATGGAGTCATCTACTGACGCAACCGTCAACATATCCTTCCTGTGAAGGAACCGAGTCCTGCGACTCCATATCCTGATCTCGTGTTTCTAATAACCTCGCACAGTCGGTCCCGCGTCCCCACTGACACCTATCATTTCCACTGCGGTCTCCCCGCGGCGTTTGCCGACTAGCTCGCCTATCTCGTCACCCTCCCTGCCTGTCGTCTCACCGGTCATTTCCCCATTTCCCTCCCCGGTATCTTCTCCAGTAAAAGGAGGTGAGGCGAACTCATACCGCACATGGGCCGGACGGGTTTGCAGGCCACCCGTTGGTTATGGCAATTTTGTGTAATTTTGCAAATGTATTATTAACATTCCACCTATATTGCTTAGCCACCGATACTTCTTTTGTTTCTACAAGGAAAGATGTACATTGGTTATTTCATACTAGCCAATTATAGTGCTTGTTAGTAGTGACTCCGCCTGTTATGTGCTTCATATTATTAAGAGCTTGCCTACGCTAGTTAGTATGAGTTGCAGCTCGGAGATGTAATGTCTGCAGATCCTTGATGTAAGTAGATTTAATAAACATGTGCTGTATCTTGATGTGTTTTCGAGTTGGCTCATTACAATAATTCTCACTTAAGTGTCTTGCAATATTTCACTATGTTGAAGGCACAAAATAAATACATGATTATTGTTAAATTGATTGATTTCATTACTGTGATGAAAAATCTTGAAAAGACATGAGCTTATACATATACAGAGCTTATACATAAGGTCTGGCTTGCATCAACATTACTTATACTCTCATCAACTTTTCTAACTACTATTTTTGGAGCTCTTTTTAAAAAAGAAAGATTAGGACTATCGTATCCCTATTGAATCAGCCTCCAATATAAGAGAGCAGATTCACTGATTAGAATTAGTATGGTGGCCATTTTGGCACTGCTCACTCTACCAGACTCAATGCAACTGTGACTGCTAACTATCTGCATAGCTCTCATAGTTTTGGTGCACGCGTGTTGTTTCAATCACATTAGTTATCATATGGTGAAGCATGCTAATGCTGCAGTCCTTCCACTGTTCTTGAAAGCTGTGGAGACTGACGTTTATCATTGTGCAAAGCTTACTTGATACTCATGTTGGCAATCTAGAACTCAACAGTGTGTTGACACTCTCAATTTAAATAATCTAATGTTAAGATAATATTTGCCATTGCATTTGTACCAAGTGCTGATTAAAGTAGGCATTGTTTGATATTTCCAGATCTTATTACTGTTAGTGAAGTTAATATGTGTGATATTTGTTAAAAAAAATGAATTTACCTTCATTCCAAAGCTTTAGTAAAACATTGCTTCTCCCAAACACAAATACTGTTGCCATCAATACAACATAGTATAAAGAACAGAGCACAAACAAGCTGAAAAAAGAGTGAGGAACATGGACAAAAGTGCTGCCAGCAAGTCCTCTCCACAAGGGCTTCAATGAAGCATTTGTTCAATGTTCACCTTAAGAAGTGGTTCTACTTCAGTAAAGAGTTGCTGATTTAAATATTCTACAACTCGGCCACAAAGCAATTATAGAATAGTTTTGCAGTGAATTTTAAGATCATGGCCATGAACTTTACAACTTCTGGCTTTTTCCAATTTGCAGCAGAAGATTTCCTCAACACCTCCAATTGCAGCAAGCTGTTTTCGGCTGCAAATGAGAAGAATTAATAGTATTCTATGAATATGAATAGTTTATTTCGGTCATACATTAAAAAGAACAAAACTTTACAATCTGTGTGAATATGAACCAACACTGTATCCATTTCACACAACGTTCACATAATCAATGACCGAAAAAGGAATAGGCTGAAGCCACAAAGCTTATTTTTGCCTATCCTATACAATCCATAAGATAACCCAGAATATCTGCATTACAAAGGAAAGAAAAAAAATAAAATTTACTCTAAATTGTAATCCTTACTTATTTTACATTATAATCCTTAATTATTTTACATTTTAAGGCTTTTTTGAAACTCGACAGAGAGCTACAAAATTTCAACTCATCACTAAGCCCATTCCATAATTTGACTCCCAAAACTGAGACCCATCTATATTTTACATTGGTTCTCACTTTACATGTTTCAAAAATACACAACCCTCTTAAATTATAATGTCCTTCTCTTTATTTAAAATTGTTTTGAATACTAACAGGAAGGCTTTTATTCCTAACTTGGAAAAGTATTTCTAATGTCTTTACATGCACAATATCCAAAAATTCTCCTTTGACAGCGAGCAGAAGGCAGCTGGAGAAATGCTGCTTCCCAATAACATTACGTGTCAATGAATACAATCATAGTACTTTTTGTGCAGCACATACATTCTACAAGACGACATAAGCAGAAAGGAGTCCACTCTGAGAATACAACTGGTCTGGCAATATATGGTAATATGGTCACGTGGTGGTCATTGCATATAGTATCCTGAAAGCAATACATGTATTAATTCTGTGCCAGATCCTTGATCCATACATATTTAATCCATTAAACAAACCCAGGAGGGCCTGCACAAACCATGGAGGGCCTGCCACAATGACTATACAGGTACTTGCTTCTCTATTAAGCAGCTCCAGTACGACATCAAAATGCCCGCAACTAATGCCATATTACCACTTGCAGTACACTAAAATATGAGCATAAACACTGCGTAAGGTGTACATCCAGCAACTAGAAATGGGTTAATTGTGAATTGTTTTCCAGTGTATGTTTGCCGGCCATTCCCAATTTAGCTTCTGTAACATTCAGGAAGTTTAATTAAAGATCCTACAAATAATTAAGTATCCACATCTCCCTGGCCTTGCTCGCATCTTGTCGCGAATATCAGGAAGAAGGCACATGTGCCAGAGAATCCTTATTGCCTGGTTCATGAATAGCTTTTCCCCATCAAAACACAAACCTCAGTGGGTCAGGCAGCATCTGCAGAGAGAAGGGATAGATTATTTTGGGTTGAGGCCCTTCTTCTGACATAGGAGTATGGGGGAGAAAGGTGGAAAAGAGATGTGGGAGACGGGATAAAGCATTGCAACTGATCGGTGGCTAAAAGATGGTAAAGTATGCAGTGCTGAGGAAACATGCATGGTTGTCATAGTGAGTCCAGGTCAGAACATGGTCAAACAACAGGAATCACAGATGGCATGCAGAAAGAGAGGGTCTCACATAACTCTATTGGAGAGACAACTTCTTCAAAGTATAATTTGAGGAGATTTCTGAGTGAAGCAATAAAATGGGGACACAAGAAATTGCACTTTAGAATTGGAGCCGCAGGCAACCGCCAAGAGTGAGGTGGGTCATCGGAGAGTGGGGTAGGCGATTGGACTGCGAGGTGGACTGCCAAGAGTGAGGTGGGCCGTTGAAGAGTGAGGTGAGCTGTCGAGGAGTGAGGAAGGCTGTACGGAATTTGAATGTTCTCCCCGTGACCGCGTGGATTTTTTCCAAGATCTTCGGTTTTCTCCCAAACTCCAAAGACATACAGGTATGCAAGCTAATTGGCTTGGTATGAATGTAAATTGTGTGTAGGATAGTGTTAATGTGCGGGGATCGCAGGTCGGCACGTTCTCGGTGGGGGAGAACAAAGAGAGACCATTGGGGACTACATGGAATATTTTGTCACTTTGTCAGAGCCCTATAGGTGGTGACTCTTTGCATACTTTGTATATGGTATGCAAAACAATTTCGCTGTGACATATCACATGTGATAATAAAGTATCAAACAATCAATGCTGGAATCTTGAGCAAAACACAAAGTGCTGAAGGAACTCAGCGGGTCAGGCTGCAGGTCTGGAGGGAATAGACAGACCACATTTCAGGTCGGGACCCTTATTCTGACTAATAGGAGTAGGGGAGGGAAAGCAGTAAGAGAGGTGGGTCGAACAAAGCCTGGATCTTGAATTGACCTGCAATCACTTACCTTAGAAGCAAACTACAGTGGAAATTACACTGCTAATCTTACACCATGCAGTTTGGCTTACCCTATCATCATTTAGTTTACCTTGAATAACTGATATTTTATTGTACATTTTTTTTGTTGCGTTATTGTGTTAAATGTGCCCGTATAGCTGCAACAAATAAAAATGTCATTATCCTGGACCCAGTGCATATGAAAATTGAACATTCATAGTCTGAAGAAGGGTCCTGACCCGACAAGTCATCTATCCATGTTCTCCAGGAATTACTCATGCATTTTGTCATTTCTTGGTAAACCTGCACCTGCAGTTCCTTGTTTCTACTCTTGACTCTTGATATAGAGCAAATAAAAAATATATCTTGAAGGGTTTAAGATGCACTCACATGTTAGCAGGCTGCAGTTTCTTTATGAATGGATGAATGCATGATTGAATGAATGAATGAGTTGAAGCTTATTTCAGGACCTGCTATTTACAATGGCTTGCTCCTCTTTGCCATTTGCTGTCCTCCACTGTCAGCCCAGCGCAAATTGGAGGAACAGCACCTCATATTTCGCTTGGGCAGCTTATACCCCAGCAGTATGAATATTGACTTTTCTAACTATAAGTAACGCTGTCTTTTCTTCCTCTCTCTCCATCCCTCCCTTTCCCAGTTCTCCAACCAGTCTGACTGTCCCCCTAATCAAATGTCATCTCTGAATGCTTCGATGCCACCTTCTATGAGCTAACAATGAACTATGTAGGAAGGAACTGCAGATGCTGGTTTAAGCCGCAGATACAAGGCTGGAATAACTCAGCGGGTCAGTCAGCACCTCTGGAGAAAAGCCCCCAAAACGTCACCTATTCCTTTTCTCCAGAGATGCTGTCTGACCCGCTGAGTTACTTCAGCTTTTTGTGTCTAACAATGATCTATTCTACATTTGCCTTGAACTGTATGCCTTTTGATCTCATTTTCACACCTTACCCTTCCTTATCTCTGTGTCTCCCTCTCCCCTGACTCTCAGCCTGAAGAAGGGTCTCGACCCGAAACGTCACCCATTCCTTCTCTCCAGAGGTGCTGCCTGCCCCACTGAGTTTCTCCAGCATCTTTTCCTAGCTCTTCTGGAGTAAGCATCTTGCCCTAGATCCGCTGGAGTAAGGGGGCAGGCCTGGTTGCTAAGGGCCGCTGCGGCCGGTTGCTACGAGGAGCTTGAGCCGCGCGGGATTGTGGGGGCGGGAACGTCACGGCGGCAACTTTCAACGACAAGACGGCGGAGCGGCCGCGGGCCGGGCCTGGGCCTGGCTCAGGAATCATTGCCGCTGGCTCACCTCCCCGCATCTTGGAGAGCGACAGGACAATGGTAAGAGACATCATGAAACGGCAGGATTGTGCATATGGTTGTTCTCGGCCCCAGGTGTCCCGAGCAAGGCGTGTTTCTGAGCCAAGTGTTGTGGAGTAAATCGTCTGCTTTCACCTGTCGTTTTCACCTTGTCCCCTCCTTATCTCTGTGTCTCCCTCTCCCTGACTCAGTCTGAAGAAGGGTCTCGACCAGAAATGTCACCCATTCTCTCCAGAGATACTGTCTGACCCACTGAGTTGCTCCAGCATTTTGTCTCTATCTTCTTTGAGTAAATTGAACTCCAGCTAAGAGGAAGAGTACTTCAGGGACCAGGGGAAGAAGTAAACGTCCAGTCAAACTCGAACACCTGAAGACATTGTGCAAGCACATAGCAAGCCTGAACATTCTCCAGAATAACAAACAAGCTCGTCAGGTGGTGTTCAAGAAGGAACTGCAGATGCTGGAAGATCGAAGGTACACAAAATTGCTGGAGAAACTCAGCGGGTGCAGCAGCATCTATGGAGCGAAGGAAATAGGTGACGTTTCGAGCCGAAACCCTTCTTCAGACTGATGGGGAGTGGGGGGGGGAGAAGGAAGGAAAAGGGGAGGAGGAGGAGCCCGAGGGCGGGCGGATGGGAGGGTGGGAGGAGACAGCTAGAGGGTTAAGGAAGGGGAGGAGACAGCAAGGGCTAGCAAAATTGGGAGAATTCAATGTTAATGCCATCCGGACGCAAGGTCCCCAGGCGGAATATGAGGGTCCAATGCTCTCGGTCAAACCGGCTCCAATGCTCTCGGTCACCGGCCGCTCGCGGCTGCTCCCTAAGCCGCTCCAACCGGCTCCAATGCTCTCAGTCACTGGCCTCTCGCGGCTGCTGAAAGTCGGACTCATCGGAGTCAACGACTGTCAGATTTTTGCTTTGCCTTACCGCCCGGCCGTGGTGTAGATCTGGCCGGTGCGGGGGCGAATCATGACTGTTTCGCAATGCGTGTAGCGATATGACACGCATGCGTCCTGGCGGGGTTCTTCACGTAGTCACTCACGTGACTCCGAGGTAAAATAGAAATTGGGAGTTGACAAAAAATTGTACAGAAGCTGTTGTGATACTTAGCTGAGGTGTATGAAAATGAGGCACATAGATAAAGTAAATAGGAAGCAAATGTTCCTCCTAGTGGAGAGCCAATAGACAATTAGCGTCTTAAAGTAATTGATGAAAGGATGAGAGGAGATGAAGACAGTTTTACACCAATTTATAATTGAAAGTCTTCTGGAACTTGCTGCTTAAAAAAGGTGGTAAAGACAAACTCTCATCTCATTATGTACATGAAGAGCTGATACTCGCAGGTACAGATTTTCAATCAGCCCAGCCCAGTGGGTTAGATGTGTTACATCTGTATTGTAAATCTTATTTTATTCTCTGCTCTGCTGGAGCAGGTGACTCATTAGAGTTGATTCATCATTCATTGTTCTAGTTGTAAATAATTTGTCCATAGTCATTTCCATGAAAGAAATCCCAGGCAACACAGGATCCAATTAGTGTTATATTGTTAAGTAATATAGTTATAACTAAATATCACAAGAAATACCGTTAACACTGTTAATTTGCATCTAGTAGCTTGATTTCTCTTCTTCAATTTCACACCACTTGACCACCTACGTCTTTTCCTGTGAATCATTTAATTATGAAGCTACAATTAATTTAGATTAAATTATGATAATTATTTCCCCATTAATTTATGATCTGATATTGTGGGCATGGCCAGCATTTATTGGCAAGCCAAACTAACTGAGAACGTAGTATTGACCCACTGCTTTGAATCACTGCAATCCTTCTGCTGAAAGTACTTCCCTCATGTTATTGGGTCAAGGGTTCCAAGATTTAAACCTGGCCCTGATGAAGAATTGGACAAATTGATTTCCCGAATCAAGTTGTCCTAGCAAAACCAAACTTGGGTAATTGTGCCCAGATGGAAATCAAAAATTGTACAGATGCTCAAAATAATAACTAAAAATGCTGGAAACACTCAGCAGTTTGGGCAACATCTGTGGAACGAGAAACATTAACAGTTTTAATGTTCTAGGCAGGGAATGTTTCCTAGAACATTACAACTGTTTTGTATGCCACTTATTTATTGGTCTCATCACTATGAGAAACAACCCCTTCCTACTAACCCTTCTTCACTTCTTCACCTATTGGGGGTATCCAACATTTTTTATCTTGTATCTGTGAGCAGGTTATTTGGTGAGGGTTTCCACTTGATATATCTGTTAACAGTACCTTCCAGTACTTAGCTGTGATGTTTGAAAGTAAATGTACTGCTCGGGTAAACCATGTACTGTTTCTTTGGATGTGATGTACCTAGGCAATTTTCCACATTGTCAGCTAGATGCATATGTTGTAACTACTTCAATAACTTAGTGATGTAGCTAGATGTGGAGTGGCTGGTACAGGCAGTTCTGCTATGGCACCTATTTTTCTATGTTTCCTCTAAGTTTCTATGACACAACAGCTGTGCTACTAGGAAACCCTGTGTTATAGAAATCCGTTAGAAATATTATTGTGTCAATGGAAGAAAGGATGTTAGGGACAAGAGAGTTTCAGAAACTCAAAAGTCATTTTTCTTTCAAGATTTTTAAAAATAAATGTATTTTATGTTTGTTATTGCAAAAATATAAAAGTGTAGAGTAAATAGTTTAATTAACAAAACGGCATTTAAACTACACGCGCTTAGTCGAGAGAAAACGTTTTTTAAGATCTTATTGCTGCGAAAACTGCTAGCTACTGAACACACCTCCAAACTCTAAAAGCCTCGCAAAAAACCCTGTCACATGACAGTCCCGACTTCTGACGAGGGTTCTGCATAACATAGCTTAACCACTGGGTGCAGCTACATGACCTCCCCAGAATCAGAGGAAAGAAAACGGCCGGGTGTCCGAATAAGGCCGCCAGACTGCGTGGACACAGGACCTGTGAGCAAAGGCGCAACAGGCGTAGGCAAAGGTGGGGGCGGGAGGGCTGGCGGACGACCTCTACGGCGGGGCTGGGCCACCAGCACCAGGCGATAGATAACGAGATGAGCAGGTTTAAGATGGGCCACCGAAAAGACCTCCTGCTGGCTCCCGATGTCCAGAACGAAAGTCGCGATGCCCAGTTGCAATACCCGGAAGGGACCCTCGTAAGGGTGCTGCAGCGGAGTCCGGTGCAAGTCCCTGCGAATAAAAACAAATTGTCAGTCCTTGAGAGCAGACGGGACATGGAAAGAGCAAATCCGTGGCTAGAGGTTGGGACAGGGGCAAGCTTGCCCACCTGCTCGCGAAGACGCACCAGCACAGATGAACGGGGTTTCTGCTGCCCATGTGCCGCTGGAATGAAATCACCGGGTACTATGAGCGGGGAGCCATACACCAACTCGGCCGATGACGGGGCCAAATCCTCTTTTTGGGCGGTGCAGATCCCCAACAAAACCCACGGTAATTTGTCCAATCAATCGTGGACCGTGAGGCGTGCCTTCAAGGAGGATTTCAGGTGCCGGTGGAACCGTTCCACCAGACTGTTGGACTGAGGGTGGTAAGCCGTGGTGTGATGCAGCTGAGTGCAGAGCAGTTGGCCCATGGCCGACCACAGTGCAGAGGTGAACTAGGGCACACAGTCCGATGAGATGTCCACTGGAACATCGAAACAAGCAACAAACAATCGAAACAAGCTGTGAGGGCATGTGCACAAGTCGCGGCTGAGGTATCAGTGAGTGAAACGGCCTTGGGCCATCGCGTGAACTGGTCCACAATGGTAAGCAGGTGGGTGACACCTCGAGACGACGTTAGGGGGCCTACAAGATCGACGTGGATGTGGTCGAAACGGTGTTGTGGGACGGCAGAGGTGCTCTCACGTGGCTTTGGACTTTGGATGTTTGGCAGGGGACGCAGGCCCTGGCCCAGGAACCGACTTGCTTATGTAGCCCATGCCACACAAATTTGGCTGCCACCAGTGCAGTAGTTGCCCGAATAGAAGGGCGGGCTAATCTGTGGTCTGACTCAAAAATATGACGTCGCCAAGCTGTAGGGACAATGGGTCGCGGTTGCCCAGTGGAGACATCGCAGAGGACAGTAATGCCAGTGGATTCCAGCGGGACGTCCTCCAGAATCATACCCAAAATGGCGGTGCGATATGCTAGCATCTTGTTGTCTAAATAGTTCATTCCCGGAGCTAAAGTCAGAACGGCATTGATGGACGTACGGGATAAGGCGTCAGCGATCTGGTTGTTCTTCCCTGCCACGTGTTGGACCATCAATGAGTTGTTCGAGGACCCCCCCCCAACAAAAACGCTGTCACGTGACAGTTCCGACTTTTGACGAGGGGTTCTGCATAACATAGCTTAACCACTGGGTGCTGCTACAAAAGGTTGAATGTTACATTGATTAATAAAGTATCATTGCAGAAGTTTCAATAGAAACAGGTGCATGTCGATTTCAGTGGCCATCTGTGTCAAAGTAACAGCTGTGTTCTTAATGTACCTGTCCCACTCGGCGATTTTTTAGGCAATTGCCGGCAACTGTCGTCGTCGTGGAGGTCGCTGAAAAACCGGCGACAACCTATGACAGCATCTACGTCAGGAGAAGTCAAGCTACTCTCATTGGCGTCAAACCCACTGTTGCCGAAAGATTTTCAACATGTTGAAAATTTAGTGGCAACCAGAATGATGCTACGACGTTTTGTGCGACTTTGGAGGCTACTCCTGGCAAACATGTGGCGACAAACTAGTTGCCTGTAGTTGCCTAAAAAATCGCCTAAGTGGGACATGCCCATAAGAGACAATGATGCCTGATTACCTTGGGGAGATTACACGGAACTAGATTTTTTTGTCTCTTCTATACTTTTTAAATCCAAGACAGCAATTTTTTTCTGCTTGCCAATTTCCAAAGTAAACTTAAGTGACTCTGGTTCCTGATCAAAATCATGTTGTAACCAGTTTGGTCAGGGTAATGCAAATAAAGTTCACTAATTTATCATTTGCTTTATATCTAATTTATGTCATGGAAACACGTATTGTAGTAGAACTGCCTGCATGTTATCAAATCTTATAACATTTTTTTTCCCTCTGTTTCTTGATATCACACGCAATGAATTGAATTGGCTGAAGATTCATGATGGTGCAGATCTCGGGAGCAAACAGAGATGAATGATCTGTTTGGTACTTCTAGTTGATCTGCTTACAAATGCTTCTTCTTTGTTTTTGGTACCTGTGTGCATGACCAAGACATTACCAATTATAACTGTGGTGCAGATTATTTTCAGCCTTGTATATTTTTTAATTTGATCTTTTTTAACAATGAACTGTTGCTGCTATTATTATGACCCAGCTTGGTAAATAATGGCCAGAGCAAAATAATGTCTAAATGTTAAGTTTGACCTCTTAAAAATTCAATATATGCTGATCATTCATTATTTTAATGAAGAATGTATTTGTATGATGAAAATTATTGGTGCTATGAGAAAATCAAAATTTTGCTTTTTTTTTGCGCACGGGTATTAATTGAATTTTAGGATTAAAAGATTGATTTTAGTTTTGCCTCTCACATGGTTGAAAATAAGTTAATCAGTTAAAGATATCAGTCCTGGCATTTTTCTTGGGCCTCCTAACATAAAAAAATCCAAAATTTATTTTGGAACATTTTTTTGGAAACTAATTATTTCTTAAAGTAATAATTGAGGAATTGTACAGAATTCTTCGTAACGACAATGTTTTGTGTTTGTGTAGTCTCTTTTTAAGTTCCTTCCTTTCTTTTCTTCAAGGCTTGTAGTATCCAGAAGTTGTTTTCTGTTGGAGAAGAGTTTGACGATGATGACGATGATGTAAGTGGTGTTTCATACAATAAGCAACCTTAAATTGATTTTTCCTCTCATTTTTAATTTCCTGCTTCTGCAGCAATGATTGTTGATTGATTGATGAAAATACCACCTGTTTCTGTTTTGAAGTTCAATCTTGATGTTGGCAGATAAAGGAAAGCTAGCCTTCACAAACTTAAAATAATTTGTTTTAACGCAGTTAAATTTTTGCTAAACTTCCTTTCTTGGAAATTGAAAGGTACCCTTTAAGTGACAGTGAATAATTAGTTCACTATAGGCCAACTTTGTTTTGTTGCTGGCAGGAAATATCATAACTCAGTAGGTCTAAGGCATTGTTTACTTTTGCCTTCTGCTCGAGTGACACAGTGGAGCAGTAGTGTTGCTGCCTTACAGCGCCAGAGAACTGAGTTTGATCCTGACTTTGGGTGCTGTCTGTATGGAGTTTGTAAGTTCTCCCTGTGCCCACGTGGATATTCTCTGGGTGCTTTGGTTTCCTCCCACACTCCAAAGACGTACAGGTTTGAGGGTTAATTGGCTTCAATAAAACTGTTGATTTATAGCAAGTTGAGTGATACGTTTCTGTGTTGGATTGGCAAAAACATTTTAAAACTTTATGCCATATATTGACTTTTTTTTAGCATCCTGCCATCTTCCAGCTACATTCTGCACAGTGCCATGTGGTGCAACGTGCAACTATTTTCTTTATTCTTTGGGCTGAGATATAGAACTGTGGGTACTTAGTCAATATTGTTCCTGCAGAGGTTTTGCTGTATTCATGCTTTGTACGGTTCATGCTGATTACTCTGCAAATTCATCTGGAAACTAACATTTGGACACACTCAATTTTTGAAGAAAACTTGTTTTGATGTAAAATCTAAATCAACCTGCAAATTTAGCTTCGGTTTTAGTGAATGTGAAAAAGCCTGGTATTCATTGTTTCCTTTAAGAAAATTTAAGAGGAATGTAAAAGATGATTGCAACAAGATATAGGGTGATTTCACCAAAGGTCAAATGAGCGTAGATCCCCCCTCACGTGACCGAAAATTTTAACTGGAGGACATATGTCACATCGGTACATGTTAGTGAATGGGGACACGCACTTTCCCACCCGTTAAAAACATGGAAAACGGCCGATTTTTTAGCTGAAATTTTCTGTGCTAGTCGGGGTGACCGTGAAGCACGGCGACCTAAATTTTCAGGCAAAAAAAAAGATAAAAAGTAAGGTAATTACAAGAGGGAACTGAAGGTAGAAAACAGCGGAAGTGAACAGCAGTCATTTGCCGTGGAGATTTAAAGATCCAAAATATCGGGAATTATCGCGTTTACTCGCTGAATTTCATCAAAAGTAAGTTAATAATGCCTTACTTTTGATGAAATTCAGCGAGCAAACGCAATAATTCCCGATATTTTGGATCATTAAATCTCCACGGCAAATGTCAGCTGTTCACTTCCGCTGTTTTCTACCTTCAGTTCCCTCTTGTAATTACCTTACTTTCTATCTTTTTTTTTGCCTGAAAATTTAGGTCGCTGTGCTTCACAGTCACCCCGACTAGCAAAGAAAATTTCAGCTCAAAAATCGGCCATTTTCCATGTTTTTAACTGGTGGGAAAGTGCGTGTTTCCCCATTCACTAACATGTACCGATGTGACATATGTCCTCCAGTTAAAATTTTCGGTCACGTGAGGGGGGATCTACACTCATTTGACATTTGGTGAAATCACCCTATAGGAACATAATGTCTTGGAAATTCAATTCCCATGCCAGGGCCTGCCCCATTTTTTCCCATGGAGGTTTCAAGCACTGACAATGGCTTAAGCTGTTATGGCATCTTTTGCCCTGAGCTGCCTGCTGTCTCAGGTTTAACTTGTCGCTAACATGGTAATCCCAATTAAATGAATGAGAGACATTGGCTTCTGGGACATTATATTATTTAAGTTATTTTCATAGTTTTTAATGTGTATGTTATTTTTTTTTTAAAGTTATTCCATGAGTGCTTCAGGTCTTTATGTTCATGATGTAAAACTCCCATCAGGTCCTTTTTGGAATAATCCAATTCGCATAGCAATAGAAGATCTGCTTCTGTAATAAACTTGCGAATCAATGTATAATTGTAAAATTAAATTTCATAGAGAAAATTAGAATAACATAGGAAAATTAAGAATCTGCAGCTGCAGATGCATCAATCACTCAAAGTACCAATACACATTAATCAGGCCATTTAAGAAAGAAAACTGAAGTTTATTTTTGTAATGAAAGAACTGAAAAGCTGAGATGTTATATGCTGGGAGTGTTCTTTGAGTAATTGTTGAAGTCCTGCAAACAATTCTCAAATCTGTCATTGAAATGGAAGCAAGTTAAATGCAGATTTATTGCAAAAATGACACACTGAAGGATGCTTCCATTTTGGGGTGAAAGCAGATATTAACATTATCAAATATAAGATGCTGATTAGTACTACCACCATGGAAGTTGGGAAACATTAGTTTACCCAGAGAATGGTGGGAGGAGTTATTGTAGTGATTACCATGGATGTATGCAAGAGGAATTTAAATAAGCAAAAGTATAATAAAATAATCTAAAGCCAGGATTCTTCTTTGGAATATGAACTCTGGCTTGGATTTTTTGGGCTCTATGATCTGTTCCTAAACTATAACATCATAATATTTAAAAATACATGATAATGTATCCATTAAGACATTGAGGGTGAAAAGGCTGTATTCTTATTGTTTTTAGCATTATTTCAATTTTTTTGTTTGAAAAGTCCAATAAAATGTTCCAGTTCAAAACAAGATTAAAGGACTCCCTTCTCATCACTTTCTCTCAACCTGGTTTTAATTTGTCAATTTAGTTTAATTCTCTCTACATCCTAATTATTGAGGATAATTTTCTACATCTTTAATTAAGCGTTTTAAAATAAAAACTTTTGATATAGATGTTCATCAATAATTCTGAATGAAGTGTATGTTTATGTAGTAAACTTACATTTTGACATTTTTCAATTTTGAGCAGTTATAATTTTTTTTTGCCTGGCGACTGTTATAAAGTAAAAAATAAAAAAATTATTCACATATTTTGAAAATGTAACTGTTCCAGTTATTATACCTAATTTTCTAATCTTCTGGTTACAGGATTTGTTATCAGCAGCATTGGATGCTGAAAGCACTGCTATCAGCACATCTGGAACTATGCCTAGTGTTGGGTTAAGGCCCATTACTGCAGCCCTTCGAACACCAGCTAGTTCATGTTATGAACCTGAAAACCTGTTATGCAGCACTGAAGCTCAGAGGTATTCTCAATCTGAACCTGATTCTGTCTCCATTAATATAACCAGCGATGAAAATCATACACCGAAAACATTGACAGCATCTTTTGGCGTCTCTTTGAAATCACCACCGTGGCTAAAGATGCAGAATTCAGCCCCTACTTCCAATTTTTGTAGAAACGCCTTGCAAAATACCTCCTTAAAATTAATCACGGACGTAGGAAAAGAAGATGATGACTTGTTCTGGCCTGGTTCTGAAAAGTTGAGTGAAGCTGGGAATATACATATTTCCAAATTGGCCAAGACCAGGACATCAACCTCTTATGAAACATGTCCTTCAACTCCTGAAGATGAGTCTTCAATATATTCAGGAAGTGATCATGCTTTACCACCAGCCAAAATTCCACGGTTGCCAGGAGGGCTTTCAGAAGCTGATAATGGCAGGAGTAGAATTTCCAAAAATGGTCAAGAAAAGTTTGTAATGAATAATTTTGAGGATGTAAGCGAAACGTACAAGTGCCTTAATCGTCCATCCTCTAGATTCAACCAGTTTCCAATTAGTTTAACCAATGTCATGACTGATGTTGTTGCAATGAAAGGTACCAACTCTTTCCCTGGTCAGATAAGTGATAATCATTGTTACACAGATGAACAACCTAGATCCGATTCCAAATTATGTAGTCCTATTCCATTGAGCATAATCACAACAAAACAATTATCAACACCAATACCACAAAATCGTTTTAGAAAACATGTAACAGGTAATACCATTAGTCCAGGTAAAATTGTCGCCCCAAGTTTGAAGAAATTTGCAGAACATCAGAAAATGAGCTCTACTGCCTTGAGAAACTGTCCAAATTCAACACTGTTGAGCCCAAGGACTCCTCTCAATAATACTTTAACCTCCGTACTCTCAAATGGATGCCTCAGAAGACCAATTACATCCACAAGTGAATCTCGAGCACTGTTATGCACTATAGACAGACCTTCAGTTACTGTGGGAGCTCAGTACTCACCAGCAGCAAATTCAAGTTGTGTGGGAACTCCAGTAACCAATCACCTAATACAGTTGGTATCGGCTGCTAATCGGACACCAGAAATACAAAAGGTGGACAGACCGCGGGCAAAAAGACGTTTTCCTGGACCTGCTGGCATCCTTCCACAACAGGTATGATGACGGAGAACATTTCTATCCCCAAGCTTAGCAATTCACAACTCTTTATCTGTTTTGGACTCGCACCTCTCTCTTCATCCCTGGCCTTTGTCCAACAATCTGCCTATCAAAAAAACCCTTGCCTGTGTTCACCTATTACCAGTCATGCACTGAGCTGACCATCCTTTTCTAGATTTATTTCTTGCTTTGTGCCTTTCTTAGCTATGACAGTGGACATTGGTTTAGTAGGTTCTAAATTAGTTCTTTCATATTCTGCAGCTAGTCAGCCCACAATAAATCTATTATGTTGTAGTCCATTTGTGACTATGTTCTGAGAATCAATAGAAAACAAAATAATCTCAAGGGAAAGCATTTTGTTCCTTTTTCTCCAAAATGTAATACAGCTGTATTTCCAAATGCTGTAGATAGAAGCATGTAAACGTTGTGTGGTGTAATAAAAATTAAAACTTAAACAAGTTTAGCCTGTTACAACCTCAAATTCAGCTGTGCAAATAGTTTCATATTTGGTTTTTTTTGAATGATGAACCTATTAATGTGAAATGTGCAAAATTAGGTGACATACTATAAATAGTATCTTGAATACTCCAAGAGGCAATAGTAGTTTCAAGGTGGGGAAAAGTCAGTGATCCCAGAAGGTGTGCTCTCTAACATTCTGATGGAAGTCAAAGAGGGCATATTGGAGCCCTTGCCAACTATACCACCCCACTCCAAATATACGTTCTCTGATTAGAAAAAAGCCCCAGAAAAGGAAGTGTTTAACTTACCCACCTTCACCGCCAAGCCGGGTTGCTGACGAGATCCCTGGCCAGCACTGCCTTCCCAGCTGCTTCCAGACCAGATCTACTGCCGCCACTACCAGGCCCGGCTGCTGACCCTGTCCCAGGCCGGACCCACTGCTACATTGCCAGCCCACACTGCTCCAGGCAGCGACTGCCACCGCTGAACCTCGCCTGCTTGTGCAATGATACTTTTATTACTCCGCAGTCCCTTACTCCGTTATAACGTTCAATCAACAATAATGGACACCATCCCCTCCCCCGCCCTACGATTCATTATAACGAGGGTTCACTGTACAATAGTTTAACCATTGTGCTTTTGCAATGCATATATATCTTATCCCGCAGAAACCCCTTCAGTAACTTGCCTACCACAGATGTTCGGCTTGCAGGTCAGTTGTTTCCATGGTCTTCTTTGTATTCCTTCTTAAATAAATGCACGACATTAGCCACCCACCAGACTTTAGGGATCTTACCCGTGGCTAACAGAGATGTATTTATCTCAGTCAGGGCTCCAGCAATTTCACTAGCTTCCCATGGTGTGCTGTGATGTATGTGATCAGATTCTGTGATGTATCTATCTTCATTGATTTTTAGACATCCAGCACCATCTCCACTGTAATGTGGCTATCCCCAAGATATTCTCATTAACCTTCCCTAGCGTTCATGTTTTTCTTCATGGGAAAAGCAGAGCAAAAATACATATTAAGGACCTTGCTTATCCCTTGTGATTCCACACATAGATATCCAGTTTTATATTTGCAGGGCCCTATTTTCTGAATAATTACTCTTTTCCTCTTAATATACTTAAAACATCTCTTTGGATTCTCCTTGCTCTTCCCATGCCCCCTTTTAGGTCCCTCTCCCAAGTAATAAAAAGGAACTGCAGATGGTGATTTAAAACAAAGATAGATACAAAATGTTTGGAGTAACTGCGGGTCAGGCAGCATCTCTAGAGAAAAAGGATAGGTGATGTTTTGCATCGGGACCCTTTTTCAGACTAAAGGTCTCTTTATATAGCTTGAACTCAACAAATTCCTCCCCTATTAAGCCCTTAACACCATGGCAGTCCAGTTTATATTTCAAAGTTAAAATGCCCAACAATGAATGACCACCCTATTATTCTTCCAATTCTTATGTCTCACTGTGTATTTGTTCCTCCAATTCCTATTGACTATTTGGGGGCCCACACTGCAAGCCCAACAAGGTGATCATCCTTTCTTATTTCTCAGCTCCATCCACAAAGCCTCACTGGATGATCTCTCAGTAATTTCATCTTGGACGACTGGCATGATGTTCTCATTCAACAATGCAACTCCCTCCCCTCTTTCCTTCTCCACTATCCAGCCTATAGTATCCGTATACTGGAACATTTAGCTGTCAATCATGTCCTTCTCTTAACCATAGTATGCGTCTGTGATGGCTTGTTTATCCTAGTCCAATATAGTTATCCGTGTCCCATGTTCATCTGTCTTCCCTGTAAGGCCTCATGCATTGAATTAAAAGTAATTTAATCCAACAGTCTTTCCTGCTGTGCTATTGGCTCTTGTAAACTGAACCTGTTATGATTAACCTCTTTATCAACTTCCAGCCTCTCATCTGCTGCACTACTGTGTTGTATCCAAACTATTTGTTCAGAATGATAATAGTGCCAATCTTTCGAGTTTCAAGACGGCACTTGAAAAGCTAGAATTTGGAAATGTCATTTATTTTTGCTTTGTTGTTTGTAATATTTATGAGAATTATAAGCAAGGATCAAATTTGAATATTTTGAAAGCTGTATCTGAGGGACTTTGGAAGCATTTCTGTTATAAACCCAGTACATCTGGTGTGTGGAAATCCCCTGAGATAGATGTGTGAAAATAATTCGTTGGAATAAATAGGCATGAATTCCAAAAGTAAAATCTGAAATGTTGAACCCAGTATATACTGCCACACCAGCCCATTGTGTATTAGTGTATTGTAAACTGATACCTAAATTACAAGTTGATATATTAACTCTTCTTATCAAAGCATTATTTTTTAATCCAAATGTTTACTGCTAATTCTGCATGTCTTCCAGCATCATGGTAAAAACCTGGATGAAGTCATGATTTCTGCCCCACCCACACCAACACATGGAGCAATTCCAAAACTACACCCTGAGGTAAACTGGAAGATTTTCTATAAGCATTGAGTCGAAAGTGGTTAATTGTCATATGTACCGAAAACAGAACGATGAAATGCTTACTTACAGCAGCACAACAGGCCTGTAAACACGGTACTCATAGATAACATAATAAACAAAAAAGGTCTAATAAACATTATTGCAAAAAGCCCAAAGATCTTAGTGCAACCACGACAGTTCGTTCCTCATAGTTTTGTTGGTGTCTGCAATGTTTGTAGTGTCAGCATATACAAGTAATTCTGTTACAACATGTGTTTCGATAACAGGAATTGGATATAATGCAAGTGATGAAATATGGAACTCTATTTGTATTATGTGGGCCACATTAGTTATAATGCTATTTTGATTGAGATCTAGAGAACAAGTAAAAGTTACTTTGGAAATTGACAAGCAGAAAAAAAGCTGCCTTACATAGAAACATAGAAAATAGGTGCCAGGAGTAAGCCATTCGGCCCTTCGAGCCTGCACTGCCATTCAATATGATCATGGCTGATCATTCTAAATCAGTACCCCGTTTATGCTTTCTCCCCATATCCCTTGATTCCATTAGCCCCAAGAGCTACAGTGCCCTCCGTAATGTTTGGGACATAGACCCATCATTTATTTATTTGCCTCTATACTCCACAATTCGAGATTTGTAATAGAAAAAAATCACATGTGGTTAAAGTGGTTAAAAATCACATGTGGTTAAAATCACATGCTCAGATTTTATTAAAGGCCATTTTTATACATTTTGGTTTCACCATGTAGAAATTACAGCTGTGTTTATACTGAGTCCCTCCATTTCAGGGTACCATAATGTTTGAGACACATGGCTTCACATGTTTGTAATTTGCTCAGGTGTGTTTAATTGCAAGTATAAGAGCTCTCAGCACGTAGTCTTTCCTCCAGTCTTTCCATCACCTTTGGAAACCTTTATTGCTGTTTATCAGCATGAGGACCAAAGTTGTGCCAATGAAAGTCAAATAAACCATTATGAGGCTAAAGCACAAGAATAAAACTGTTAGAGGCATCAGCCAAACATTAGGCTTACCAAAACCAACTGTTTGGAACATCATTAAGAAGAAAGATGAGCTTACTAATCGCAAAGGGACCGACAGGCCAAGGAAGACCTCCACAGCTGATGACAGAAGAATTCTCTCTATAATAAAGAAAAATCCATAAATACCTGTCTCTTTAGGAGTCAGGTGTGGATATGTCAATGACCACTGTCCACAGAAGACTTCATGAACAGAAATACAGAGGCTACATTGCAAGCCACAAAAATAGGATGGTCGGGTTAGAGTTTGCTGAGAAGTACTTAAAAGTGAAACCACGGTGATGAAACCATATCAGAGTGATGGCAAGAGCAAAGTATGGAGGAGAGAAGGAACTGCCCAAGATCCAAAGCATAGCACCTCATCTGTGAAACACGGTGGTGGGAGTGTTATGGCCTGGGTTTGAATGCCTGCTGAAGACACTGGCCCACTTATCTTCATTGATGATACAACTGCTGATGTTAGTAGCATAATTAATTCTGAAGTGTATAGGCACATCCTATGTCCTCAAATTCAAACAAATGCATAACTCATTGGCTGGTGGTTCATTCTACAGCAAGACAATGATCCCAAACATACTGCTAAAGCAATAAAGGAGTATTTCAAAGCTAAAAAATGGTCAATTCTTGAGTGGCCAAGTCTGAACCCGATTGAGCATGCCTATTATATGCTGAAGAGAAAACTGAAGGGGACTAGCCCCCAAAACAAGTATAAGCTAAAGATAGATGTGATACAGGCCTGGCAGAGCATCACCAGAGAAGGCACCCAGCAAATGGTGATGTCTATGAATCGCAGATTTCAAGCAGTCATTGCATGCAAAGGATATGCAACAAAATACTAAACATGACTACTTTCATTTACATTACATTGCTGTGTCCCAAACTTTATAGTGCCCTGAAGTGGAGGAACTATGTATAAACATTGCTGTAATTTCTACATGGTAAATCCAAAATGTATAAAAATGACCTTTATTAAAATCTGACTGCACTTTAACCACATGTGATTTTTTTTCTATTACAAATCTGAAATTGGGAAGTACAGAGGCAAATAAATGATGAGTCTTTATTCCAAACATTATGGAGGGCATTGTATATTTAACTCTCTCTTGAAAACTTCCAGTGAATTGGCCTCCACTGCCTGCTATGGCAGAGAATTCCACAGATTCACAACTCTCTGGGTGAAAATGTTTTTCCTCATTTCCGTTCTAAATGGCCTACCCCTTTTTCTTAAACTGTGAGCCCTGGTTCTAGACTCCCCCAGCATCGGGAACATTTTTCCTGCATCTAGGGGGAAATAATTGTTTCCATGTAATCGCCACACAGCAATCACACGTCCATGTCTCTTGAAGACACAGTTGTTGGTGTAACCATGAGTGGTCATTGAAATTGACAAGGAATTGATTCTATTGACACTTGAGTTGTGATACCGTGTTAACAATGAAATGTACAACCATTCATGCATTTGCCGTGGAGAAACAAAAGATATCGATATTGAAAACACCTTTTTTTTTGAAAATCCAATGAGAAAAATAACTTTGTTTTTAGGATCTGTAGCTCTGCTCTTTCTCCATTGACACCATTGTTTTAATAACTCAATTTCCTATAATGCAGATCTTTTTAGGGAACGCAACAATTGTGTTGTAGCAGACCTATTCCTGACTTTTGTGCTATTTAGGTGTTTGGATTGTGCAAATCATTCAAGTATGACAATACAGTTTACAATGTTTTTTAAATTGTACAGCTATGTTCGATTCTATTTGATGAAAAGATTGTTCACCTTATAGTTGCATCACTGTCATTGTACCACTGCTTAAGAGGGACAAATTGTGGGTAATTGTAGCATCTGCTGGCTTCCAAAGTAGGCAATCAGCGACGATCTTGAATGGCGTTGCAGGCTTGAAGCATGATATAGTCTGCTCCTGCTTTTTTTTTTCTTGCTTTGTTAAAACTCAACTATAAACCACTTACTATTTTCATTTGAATGAATGTCATATGGTCAATTACAAGCAAAATCTTCAGATTTACAAAACATACCAAAGTGGAACAAGGAATGTAATGAGCAAAAATGTTAATTATTTAAATTTATTATATAACTGAACCCAGTCTATGATGGAGAATTGAAATTGATTAATAGGAATCAGAGACAATACACACTGAGGAGAAATAAAATAAAAAATATATAGCAGTAATACTGGTAATTGTCAGAAAGAGAAGGTTCTCCATAACATTAATGTGGAGTTTGGATTCAAAGCAAAAGTAAGTTATATTGAAGTGTTACTTGGATAGGCAACACCACATCCTCCACAATAACTCAACACCAGTGCCCTACAAGGATGCGTTCACAGTTGTCTGCCATACTTCCTACACACTGTGCGGCCAAATTCTGCTCCAACGTCATCCACAATGGTGGGCTGAATCGTTAATGGGAGGAGTATGGGCAGGATATAGAGAATTTAGGAACATGGTGTCAGGACACAACCTCTTCCTCAATGTCAATAAGATGCAGTGAGTTATATACTTCAGATTATCTACATGGTGTACATTGCCAATCGGCATCAATGGTGCCGATGTGGAAATGGTTATGAACTTAAAGTTCATTGAACCACGTTGAAAGGACAGCCAAGTAGGCACACAACACCTCCTTCCTCAGGAGTCTGAGGAAATTTGGCACGTCTCCAATGACTTACAAACTTCTACAGGTATACTGATGTAACATAGAAGGCATACTGTCGGGTTGCATCACAGCTTGATTTGTGAACAGTTTAGTCCAAGACCGCAGGAAATTGCAGAAAGTTGTGGATGAAGCCCAGTCCATCACAGACCAGGATCCCCAGATGTGCAGAATCCCCATCTGTACTTTGCACTGTCCCAAGAAATCAGCCAACATAAAGGACCTTTCCCGCCTCTGTCATTCCTCCTCATCCCTGCATACAGGATCGTGAACACCTGCTACCTCTCTGTATTCAGACTTCTTAATGGTTCTGCCATAAGCTTAGGCCGTAGTCCCGATTCTCCTACCTACCTCAATGCAGATATTAAACTTTTTCTCTGAGACTGTTACGCAACAATGCTGAGAACTGTATTCTGCTCTCTGATAACTTTATTTTTCCTCTACCTTTTGTACTTGAGTTTGGCTTGATTATATTCATGTATAATATTATCTATAGGCATACTGCCTGGTTCCTGTACCAAAGAGGAAGCCCCCCTGCTCCTCCTATGATCACAGACCGGTGGCGCTGACTTCACACATCATGAAGTCCCTTGAGAGGCTGGGACCCGTGGCTAAACCCTACCTGGACCCCCTGCAGTTCGTTACAAAACATCCACCTGCCATCATCCACCTGCTCCATCATTCCTATGCTCACCCGGATAAGCCGGGAAGCATTGTGAGAGTCATGTTTATTTACTTCTTCAGTGCTTTTAACACCATCTGGCCTGTCGCTTCTGCAAAGATTGAGTGAGAAAGGGAGTTTAGAGAAATAACTGAGCCGGTCTGTTAGAAGCACCACTCGGGATTAGATCAATGAGTTGGTTATTCTGAAGTATAGATTAATAACATTGAAAGCATAACATGCTATTTATTTCACATTTCCTATGTAACCTTTTTTATTTACATTTAAGGAAGATCTGAGTTCTCAACAATCTGTTGAAGATGACTTTGGGAGAGGCCCATGGGCTACCATGAAGGAAGATTTGAGGTTGGATGAAGGAGACATTCGCTGCTTCCTTCGAAATTATAGTATTGTCATGGTTCTTCGAAAGGTATGTTTAATGGGGAAAGCAACAGTCATGTTATTCTGGCTGATCTTATTAAATAACTATAATTGAATTGCTTTCTCAAGGATAAAGGAAGCTGGCCATGTGCCTTGGAATAGGAGGGAATAGAACTGATAGGATAAAGGAAAAAGATGTTTTGTACTTGCAGGGAACCATCATTTTGACAGAAATTATTGCTGGCAAATTTATATATTTTTCCCAATGAGAGAGAAATGGAAATGGGGGGTGGTAGTAATGGTGAATTGGAAGTTGCTATAAAATCACACTATTGGAATATCCTTCCTTTAAAAAAGTAAAGTAATGGTTTAATTTGTTTTAAGATGTGACGAAAAATAAGATTTGCAAGGCAAACAGCGGTAAGATAATTGGTGCACTGACCCAGGGTATCACAGAGATGAGGGCAGATGTGGAAGGCAGATCACTAAAGATCACTAACAATGGGAACCACGCCATGGTGTGGTTGGGAACAGCACATGGATCTGCAGGGAGAAGCCACTCTGCACTTTGAGCAAATACCAGGCTACTGCACGGCAAAGGTGTGGGTCGTCTTGCACAACCCCCACCCTGCATCTTGGAAAGAAAATTTGTGGAAGATATATTAATCAAGCATATTTTTCGGTAACCTGATACATCAGTCAATGTTGCCGGCAGTTGCCGAAAAAAATCGCTGTGGGATATGCTCTTAAGGGGTTAGAAGAAAAAACAGGCTCTGCTGGTGGAGGAGTCTAAAACTGGTGGTTACAACCTAAAGAGTAGACCTTTGCTACATTGGTTAAGAGATTAATGCAATACATATCTTTAAACCTACATAATTAAATCTGATACGTATAATTATTTGTGTTTTGGCTGCTGTACTTGCATTAAGCCCTGCCTAGACTTTGTGAAATACTTAATTTGCTGTTAAAGTAACTTAGATTTTAATTTTATTCAAGAAACAAGCTAAAATGGATGAATATTTCAAATCTTTTAATGACGCAACTGTTTTTATAGGCGGCCTTAAAACAGCTCCCTAAAGGCAAGGTTCCCCACATGGCTGTGCTTGTGAAGTCGCTGACTCGAACGAACACAGATGCCAGCGCTGTTTTTAAAGATCCATCAGGTAGCGATTTTCTTCTTGCATTTCACTTTGAATTTAATAATTGAAACTTCAAGAATAATCTAACCGCATTCATTGCAGAGTTATGGGAACATTAGCAGGATTGGTCTAGACTTATAGGTCTTCCAAACACAAAAGTGTGCATCCCAAAACCGCATTGGATGTGGTCTATATAGATGCGAGTCCTATTAACCCACTTTGGAAATACAGCGTAGAAGCAGGTCCTTCGATGTTTTTTTACCGAAGACAATTAACCTACAAAAATGTACGTCTTTGTAGTGTGGGAGGAACCCGGAGCGCCCGGAGAAAACCCACGCAGTCACAGGAAGCATATACAAACTCCGTGCAGACAGCACCCATAGTCAGGATCGAACCTGGTCACTGGCGCTGTAAGGCAGCAACTGTGCCTCCCTGGTGAACTGTAGGAATCCATCTCTGCAAGTATACACTTTCCATGGGAAGCACTGAACAAAAACTTCTGTTAATTACATTTCTTTAGAAAAGTTATGACCAGCTACAATGTACTTGCCATCCCCACAGGCAATAGGTAATTCTGCACGTCCGAAGAAGGGTTTCGGCCCGAAACGTTGCCTATTTCCTTCGCTCCATAGGTGCTGCTACACCTGCTGAGTTTCTCCAGCATTTTTGTGTACCTCCGGTAATTCTGCACAGGCTGATGATCACGACTGGTGATGTTTCAGGTCAACACCCATCTTCAGACTGATTGTGGAGCAGGGTTGGCGATGAAAGCTAGATGAGAGGAGGGGCAGAACAAAAGCTGACAAGTAATGGGTGGATACAAGTGAGGGGAGGGTGGGTGTGATAGGCTTGCTTGTTGGGAAATACCAGAGATGAAAAAGACAAAAGGTGTGACAGAAAGGGATTGAAGATTTACAAATTGTGAAGCTAGAGGAAGGAAAGTGAGTGGGAGGGAGCAGAAATAGGTGAATAGGTATGTCCAGGTGGGGCATTTGGGAAGGGCGTTTGCAGTTACCTAAAATTGGAGATTTCAATATTCATAGTGTTGGGTTGTAAGCTACCTACATGGAATATAAGGTCCTGTTCCTCCAGTTTGTGTGTGGACTCACTCTGACAATGGAGGAGGTCCAGGACAGAAAGATCAGTATAGGAATGGGAAGAGGAGTTAAAATGGTTCGCAACCAGGAGATCCGATAGCACTAGTCGGACCAAGTGCAAGTGTTCTGAGAAACAGTTATATATGGTGCATGTGAACCTCCATTAACCACATCTACTGCATGAGGTTGGGGATGAGTTCTGTGGAGCAGGAGCAGGTGAAATAATAGGTCTTCCAGGGCAGTCCTGTTTGATAATTTCAGGAAAGAGATAGATTCAGACTTTACAGGGCTAGGGAACTATAAGGTTGGAGACTGTGGAGGGAGATCGGCAGAGGTGATAACAGTAGTAATGATCTGGGAGATGGTGGCCTGGCGTTTATCTTGGGATCATGGTCAAGGATTTGGTATGTGGTGGTGGAGCAGCCAGAGAGTTGCTGCCACAGGGCATGCAGCGCCAGAGACCCGGGTTCGATCCTGACTACGGCCGCTGTCTGTATGGAGTTTGTACATTCTCCCCGTGAACACGTGGGTTTTCTCCGAGATCTTCGGTTTCCTCCCACACTCCAAAGATGTTCAGGTTTGTAGGTTAATTGGCTTGGTATAAATGTAATTTGTTGCTAGTGTGTGTAGGATAGTGTTAATGTGCGGGGATCGCTGTTCGATGTGGACCCGGTGGGCCAAAGGGCCTGTTTCCACGCTGTATCTCTAAACTAAACTAAACAGAGGTGTCAGAGAGCTGGTGCCTGGTCTCAGCATGGTGGAGATTAGCCTGCCAGACTGAAATTTTCCTGTGCTCCACCTGGATGAGCACCTATTTCTCCCTTACCACTTCCACTGCTGGCTTCACATTTCGCGCTTCTTCTATGTTTGCTTCACACTTCTGTCTTTTCATCTCTGGCCTTTGTTCAGCCATCTGCCAATCAAAAAACACCATCATTGCCAGATTTAGTTTTCTCTCCACTCATCAACAATCAGTCTGAAGAAACGTTGACTATCAATATTCTCCAGAGATGCTGTCTGACCCGCTGAGTTACTCCAGCACTTTATCTTTTATAGTAATCTGGAAGTTGGGTTACTTGAAGTTTAATTGTTTGTGTTTTTGCACAGGTGAGATGCAAGGTACCATTCACAGACAACTTCTGGTTGAGCAACCGAATGATTTAAAAGTTGGAACGGTTCTCCTCCTGAAGCAGGTTGTTAGCTTGATTTAAATGTTAAAGATTTTGGACATTAACTACTGCTCTGTTAACACCAAGTAAATGTGATTGCCTCATCTGTAAGGGAGAATATCATCCAAGTAAAAAGACGACTTTTGTAAGCTTCAGGCAGTCAACAGTGAAATTTGATGTAAAGTTGGTGGCAGATGAAATGAGCAATGCTTTTTTATCAATGATACAGTCTATGCACATTGGTAACTTGTCGACATGACTATCAATAGGCCATTTATCTTCCTCAGTTAATTTCAATATGTAAATATAATAGGTGAATTGTCGCTCATCAACTGGAGCATGTTTTTTTGTTTCTGTGTTCAGGTTGGTGTATTTTCTCCATCACTTCGAAATCATTATTTGAATATAACACCAAGTAATGTGATTAAAATATATCCGCAAGGTGCCACGGAATACATTCATAGTCAACTGGCCCAGAGCTCCCAGGTAAGAATTCCAAGTGTAAGAAATTATCTCTTGTATTGTATTGTACCATTGACAAAGGTACTAAACAGCAAGTGAACCTTTACTATTCCTTCAGATTCCCGTTATGGAACTCCCTGCCCTTTACATCTTTGAAGCTCAAAGTTGGTAAAAGACGAGTTCCTTTATCGGTGATAGTGGTGTCCTGCACTTTAATCCAGTAAATAAGAACTTTAATAAGAGCAGAAAGGAACTGCGGATGCTGGTATATACTGACAGTAGACACAAAGTGCTGGAGTAACTCAGCAGGTCAAGCAACATCTTGGAGAAAAAGGATAGGTAACATTTCAATTCTGGACTGTTCTTCAGAACTTTAATAGAATTTGAGTAGCTCTATCTTGACTACACCAAATTTCTATGAAGCTCTGAAGAAACTATGATTGTACAATCCAATTCCAGAGGAAACAAAGTGTTCCAGCGGATTCCTGTACAGTTGGAGCTGACACTGGAGAACACAGCGGCTTTTTTGAGTTGCAGAGGGAGGGGGCAAATGACAATTAAGATCATCTCGCAGAAAAAAATAAATTTACATGAAATTCGTTGTTTGCTTATTTAAATGAACAAAATATAAAATTGCATAACCAAAGGTATGCGGTGAAAAATAAAATAAAGCAAATAGATGATGTATACCCGGCATTGAAATGGTTTATAAAAAGAATGAAAGAGAAGTGAATCAATTGTACTTCACCATTTCATACCTGCTCTCATGCATCGATATCATTTAAAGGCTGGTGATATTGTGCATGCATAGCGATATGCTTTGTCTTTACTAACCTTTGAATTTTCTACTTAAACTCTCACTTGGTGCATTTTAATGAGCAGGTATAAAAGTTGCTTCACAGCACAAGTCTATTCAGTGTATAATCAGATGCTGCTGTTTGCTCTTCAAAGCCATTCTATCAAATTTCCTTGATCTTGCTCCATACGCTGTTTCTACTTTCTTCTCAATTATATAACTAAGCTGCTGATGGCAAGGCAATTCCATTTTCTATTGACCTTTTGTAGTGAAACACTTCCTCCAGCTTCCCTCTTTTATTTTTCTACTTTTAATCATCAGTCTGTATCTTGTAGTCACTAATTCAACAACCAAGAGAAATAACCTTTCATTGATTATTCTCCAAGTTATTTGGTTCTGAATACTTCATCTGGGTGTTCATTTAAAGTTCTTGTTCAGGGTCAGCAAGGTGTGGTATTTTGACTCTTTTTGTTTTAACTGCAAAGTTTTTTGCAAGTATCCCATTGGTTCTTCAACACACCATTGCTCTAATACTTTTCCTACAATGGACTCCCCATAATTATGTGCAATACATACATAGTAGGCTGATCATTTTAACCACATAACCACTTGTATATTTGATAACACCTCTTACTTACCCTTGGACCATGATCCCACAGACAAGCACCAGACCTTTTCTGATTCACACATCATTTCTGATTTCATTACTTCAGGCTCTCTGCCCTCTAAAGCGCCAACCTTATTGGTTCCCAGCCCCTCGCGTCCCGATTTTATCTTCTCCCCAAAATCCACAAACAGAACTGTCCTGGCAGCCCCATTGTTTCTGCTTGTTCATGTCCCACTGAATTAATTTCCACATACCTCGACTGCATCCTATCTCCCCCCCCCCCCCCCCCTCCAGTACAAACCGTCCCTACCTATGTCCAAGACACCTCACACACTCTTCGTTTCTTCAATGACGTCCATTTTCCAGGCCCCCACTCCCTCATCTTTACTATGGATGTCCAGTCACTACACCTCCATCCTCCACCAGTAAGGGCTTAAAGCTCTATGTTGATTCCTCAACAGCAGAACCAGCTAATTTATGTCTACTAACACTCTCTTCTACCTCGCAAAGCTGGTCCTTACCCTTAACAACTTATCCTTTAACTTCTCCTACTTCTTCCAAATCCAAGGCGTAGCTTTGGGCACTCGCATGCACCTATTGGCCATGTTCTTTATGGTAGTTGTTGTGAGTTGTTAAGTTGCTATGGGAGAACCATAGCTAACTAGCTACAGTGTATTTTGTAAGTGTGCTCCTGGGCACTCGCATGCACCTACTGACCTTTTTCTTTGTGGTAGTCGTTGTTGTGAGTTGTTAAGTTGCTATTGGAGAACCATAGCTAACTAGCCACAGTGTATTTTATAAATGTTACACACTATGTCCACTGTGTTGGTTGAGTGAATGAATACTTGAGGTGGTTAGACTGCCACTTTGAATGTTAAAGAACATGCAGTTACATTTTCTTGTTGGAAATTAGATTGCTTGTCATTCTTATGGCATGAATGTTTGTTAGTGTTCTCAATCCATTGCTGAACATTGTCTAATAGGGAGTTAGAAAGTTTTGCTAGATTGGGATGAATTCTAACCAAAATTTAGGCCTACACTGACGAGTTTTGAAAGATGAGATGTGATCTATGAAGAAGCTAAGAGAATGCTTTCATTCATTAGGGAATCTGAATCTATAATTTCAGATTAAGGGACCTTCCGAGGTGAATAAAGTTGTCTACCATCATATTACCTTTATATCCTCTGGTTCTTGATTCACCTATTCTGGGTAAAAGACTGCAGAGAATTCCTGTGAAAGGAGGTAACTGGTGGAGAACCACAGGGATAATTCTTGGAAGGCATTTGTTAATCTATCACACTCATTTGGAGGAAGGAATAATATAAAAGGAATGCAATGGGATATGGATGGATTGAGTGAGCAGGCAAAATTGGAGTTTAGTGTGGGGAAATGTGAGAGATGAAAAAACATACTAATATTTAATTATTTAAAAGTGCCTGCCAGTGTCTGGGGTTTAGAGGGATCTAGGTTCAAAGATGGGGTCCAATAGATAATTCTGAAGGCAAATAGCACTTTGGTCTTCATTGCAAAAAGATTGGAATTAAAAAATAGGGAGTGTTTGTTAGAATTGTTGGTGAGACTTTATCTGGAATACTAGATACTGTTTTGGTCCCTCCTAAAGTGGAGGTTCATAAATATTTAATAGAATCGAGGAATAAGGGAGATAAGGAGAAATCTCACGATCTGAGGATAGCCATGACTAAATTACAATGCGGGGCAGGTGTGAAGGGCCTGATGACCTCCTCGCTCTGATTTTCTTGTGTTCATTCAAAATATTTTCCTTTTTATCAGAACTCTATTGGACTTCTACAGGTATCTACCGTTGACTTGCTAGAATCAAGATGTGGCAATTCTTTAATGACAGAGAAAATCCCCTGCACAGCCTCTACATCTTTGGACTGTCAGACACCTACCAGGACAAGAATGGGAACCATAGAAGCATCTGGATGTGAAAGCACAGCATCACAGGGACAATGTGAAGAAGAATGGGAAACAGGTAGATTGGATGTTCAAAACAAATGTTTAAGATACATTTAAGTCATTTGCACATAGTTTTATTATTGGTAGGTTACATTTCTAAATTATGTATTGTCCTACATTGATGTTGAGCAAGTGCTTAAACAAGTACAAACTCCATACTGAAAATCCAAAAATCCTTCCAATTGAGGTTTGCAAATAACTTGCACCTATGAAACATGTTTTTTTTTAAACATGTGCATTTGGTTGCAGTCTTTGAGATAAATTGAATTGGAGAGGTTTTTGAATGTTATCAGCAAGATTAAAAATAATTCAGATTTCTCCATTATTTATGTTTTCAAAGCCTGAGATCAAAACATTTTCTAGGTGGCAGTTTTCAGAATGTAATTTCTTGTGTGGAGGGAGCATCCATCCAAAATGCCTAATATTCAGGTTGGCGCAATGGCACAGCTAGTAAAGCTGCTGCCTCACAGCACCAGAAATTCAATCCTGACTTCAGGTGCTGTCTGTGGAGTTTCCACGACTGTGACCGTATGGGTTTACTCTCGCATCTCAAAAAAGGCGTATGGTTGGTCTGTTATTTGGCCACAGTAAATTATCCCTTGTGTGTTGGTGAGTGGTGGTTAATTGTTTTTAAAGGGATTCATGGCGGATTAGTGTCAATGAGTAGTGGATGGTTGGCATGGATTCGGTGCGTCAAAAAGCGTGTTTCTGTGCTATGTGTTTCTGCAACTCTGAAATTAGAATAGTTCTGATGTGTTTACTTTTGCTCACATAAGACTTAAAATACGATGAATAAAACCCTTGGATTGCATTATGAGCTTTGTTTTAAACCAAGGCTTCTGAAGAAGTTTGATTAATCTTGTGTTAGTTAGTGAAAGTATTCAACAAAGCTTACATGCATACCGATTCCTTTTTAGGTTTTAACTAATGGGGAAACAGCATCTCCTGCTGTCAGTACCAAGTAGATCTGCTTTGGTTCTCTGCTGGGAATAACATCTTGTATTGCAAACTCATAAATTACCAATGAAGAAAACTGGATGGGGGTTAGGTAGATGAGGTTCAAAGTAGAGAAATGTGAAAGTGCTATTGAGAAAAAGAATAATGAAAATTGGATAAGCTTTAAGATATTTACTGATTTACTGTAAGTTGGTATGTCAGTCTTTGAAGTGCCAGTTCAGAAGTTAATTTATCTTTTTCAAAACAGCATTTAGGATTCTGTAACTGTTGTTTATGAAAGGGAGCATTGTTAATGCAAGCTGTTGATTAGGCTGCACCATTAATTAATTCTGGGAAAACATCTGAATGAAATTTGTATCAGTCGAATGTATGAGATTTATGCTAAACTAAAGGTTTTTTATTACGAAGGAGAGATGGGGAATTGGGTGTAAATTTACAGAAACTAAGTGAAAACTTGCATTATGGAAAATTATGACAAAATTAGCAGTTGTTGGGGAACAGATGAGTCAGAAGGCATCAAGCGGTAAATTACCACCTTTGCATACCCTTATCCTTGAAATGTACAGCTCTGGAATTTGAACACGATTTGAAATTTGCAAAACCATCTGATATTTTTTTTTCTAATTAACCTTTCTAATATTGTAAAGAATAACGGAACAGCTCAATCACTGAAATATTTTGCCTTTCAATATGTTTGTTTCCTGCTCTTGTGGTCTGTGATTTTTTTAATTTAAATTGAATTGATTGAAATGTTCAAATTGAAATTGAGTGCATGTGATCTGAAGCTAGTTTAGCCATTTACCATCAAGCCTGACCAAGTAGCAATAAGTTATATTGAATCACATATTCCTCTGCCAAAAGTCAAAATACTCTAATTATGCCCGAGAGAAAATACATTACACATCTTAATTTCCATAAAACATATTGTCTCCCATCATCTCATCAACTTTACGTGGCCATGGTTGTTGACGTTCCAAAGTCCTTGCATTTTCCGTTTCCGTTAAAATCCATTTTCATGGAATAATCTCTTCGTTATTTCTTCTTGCATCGGGGCAATATTTCATGGGTCATGGGTTTTAATAATGGTATAGAAATGAACTTGATGTCAACAGTTGCACCTGTCGCGATACCTCCTCCCTCGAATCTGTCCAGAGACCCCCAACAGTCCTTTCAGTTTAGAAAGTGGTTCACTTGCACCTCCTCCAACCTCATCTACCGTATCCATTATTCCAAATGTGGACTCTTATACATCAGCGAGACCAAACGTGGGCTGGGTGATCGTTTTGCTGAACACCTTCGCTCAGTCCGCCTGAACCTACCTGATCTCCCGGTTGCTATACACTTTAATTCTCCTTCCCATTCCCACATAGACCTTTCTGTCCTAGGTCTCCTCCATTGTCAGAATGCGGCTAAATGCAAATTGGAGAAACAGCATCTCATATTATGCTTGTGCAGCTCACAGCTCAGTGCTATGAACATTGATTTCACTTAACTTCAGGTAGCCCTGGCATTCCGTCTCCCTCTGTCCCTTCCCCACCCAAGTTGCACTAGCTTCTTGTTTTCACCCAACAAACAGCTAACAATGGCCTATTTCCGTTATCATCGTTATTTTTTTGCGTATCTTTCATTCATTGTTCTTTATCTGTCTACATCATCGTCTATATCTCTCATTTCCCTTATCCCTAACCAGTCTGAAGAAGGGTCTCGACCCGAAACGTCACCCATTCCTTCTCTCCAGAGATGCTCCCTGTCCCGTTGAGTTACTCCAGCTTTTTGTGTCTATCTTTGGTTGCAATTGGGATTGCAGTTTGTCCATTTTGTGTGTGCCATTGGCATTTGTATCAATGGTCAAAACCATAGTTTCAATGGGAGAAACAAAACCTAGTGTGCAAATAGCCTCCAGGATATTACATCTTAAAAAAAATATCACTCACAAACAGTTGCTTTTGCAATGGGATTACTGGTAGGTGTTTAAGAAATGTATAAAAACACTGCAACATTAAGTATTTAACATTCATTTTTGCATTAATATGTCCCAAATGTTTCAGTTTTCTTTGCCAGAAATGCAATTGATCAAACTTGTATTCTGTGTACATATCTGCAGAAATTATTGGATCACAATCACTGTACTTGCTTATCAGTTGCCTGCAATTTAATTTTCGCTTTAATTTTTTTGCAGATGATTTTGATTGCTTGATGGCTGAATTGCCAGAGGAATTCTTCTCCCAATAGAACATCCTGTGTAGTATATGATTTCATCTTGGGAAGCTGCTTATTTATTTATTTTGCCTCTGCTCAAGCTGATAATTGTGTTTAAAATATTCATTGGATTTTAGATTAACATGAGATCATCCAGTATTGCTACAAATAAGACTTGAAATTATGGTCATTAAGGAGACGTTCTCTGTTAGAATGTGAGTCAGCCTCTAATGTGGGGCTCTTTTTGCACGGATGTACCGAAGCAGCCTTTGTACATTATTTAAATTATTATTTTTGTCCATTTAAAATTAACTGGAATGCTAATTTGTAATCGTTCAAATTTGGATGTTTTGTTAAACCTTGCTGTACATCAATATTGCTGATATTTGAAGATTATTAAAATATGGTTTTGTGTTGATGTTATTGTCAGAAGAACAGAGTCTCTCTTTAGAAGCCTGTATCAGACAAAAGCTCTGTATCACAGAAGATGAAAACTAATTGATCCCATGGCAAGTTGTGCTGTTAAGTACCTCTCCCTGCTGTCTCCTACTTCCATAATTTTCAATGTCCAAAAGGAACTTTATAATGAGCTTGTGAGCCATTTTGTTTTCATTGAGCCATTTGCCTTTGGCTTTGGTGGACTGAAACTTTTCTAATTGAAGTGTTCTTTGCAGAGTTCCGTTGCGGGCCATTCTCAGCCCTCTTACTGGTGCTTGGGTTGCTCTATACGTATTAGATCATCACAGGCGTGTAATCAGGCCGAGTTCTCTGAACTTCGATTTGCATTGGTTTCCCACAGCAACTTGTGATATTCATAGTTCTATTTGTTTCCAGATTGTGAAATCACCTTGTGGATTTGTGTTCAGTGGTGTTGCACAAGTACAAAAGTATTTGTATTGCTTTACAAATCAACATTAAAGGCAACAGCACTGGCTAGTGGTTATAATGTGCATCGTTCCAGCTTCCAGCTTTTTTTAACTTTCAACCCAGCACCAGCCTTATCATTGTATGTCAAACATACCCAGGCAGTTCTATAACTTCAACTTGTAAATTTAACACTTCAGAATATGTAAGTTCAAATAAACTCTGCAGTTTATGAGTGCAAAAATAAAAGGAAAGACTGGTATCTACAAACTCTACAAAGATGCTGTTGTGTCTACCACTTCAGGTTGTTCATGGTTTACATTTCTTGAAGTTTGGAATGGTGATTGATAAGTATGATTTTAAATATGTGGAACTGTTTTTGTTTTACTCTCTATTAAACAATGAAAGCCAAAATTGCATTATATACAAAGTACATCACAGAAAAGGGACAAGTTGAATACATTGGCAGGGTTAATGATGCTCCTACGACCTTACTTGCATCTGCAACAATGCTAACATCTCTGATGTAAAATCTAGGGAGTATATTTGCATTCTCTACTACTAGTTTGCAACTCCAACCTTGGTTATTTTCTTAAATTCTCCAAAGAATTCTGTCTTTCTTCAGTGGAGCTTATTGTCCATTTTATTTTCCATTGCTTGGGCAATGCCTCTGGTGTTTTTTATTTCTGAGAGGAGCTTTGAATCTTCCAAGTTCCACTTTAGAAACGTCAGCAATCTCTCTCCCTGATGGTACTTGGGATAATCCTGATTTTCTGATTAATTTCCAACAGTCCTTCAAATCCCAAAGTAAGTTGAAGGAACAGTAAGCCACCAATGTTGCAGACTATGGCACCCAATACCGAATTCAATAATTTCACATATCCAACCTTTCCTGTTGGTTTCAGGGCCAGTCCTGATGTAAGCTATCCACCTGATACATGAACTCTTTTTTTTTTTTTTTAAATCACTGCAGATGCTACCTGACCTGCTGAGTATTTCCAGAATTCTACTTTCTTGCAGCAACTGTTGTATTTTGTATCCCATGATTCTGGTATTCGTTTTCTCTGTCCTGCACTTTATTCATCTCACTCTATACCGTATCCAGGCACATATCACCTGCTTTTAGATGATACCAACAGAATTTGGGTCATGTAGATTTTGTTTATTTCCACCCCATCACAGACCTATCTTTATTCTCTCTAAAACCTCACCTATTCTCTATGTTCAAAATGATTTTGTTTTCAGATTTGAAATATCATTGTCCAGAATATTTTCTCTCTCCACTGATGCTGTAAGTCATGCAATGGTCCTCTTGCATTTTCTGTTTTTATTTCATATTTTTGACGTTCAATTTTTAGCTTTTAAGTTAACCTCCTGGTCAAGGTTAATCTTGCACCTAAATCAATAAAAATAGATAATTATATCACCGTGGCACTGTTTTATTGGGGTTTGTGTTCACTTACGTGCTTCAGGCTATGAAATGTTTTGAAATGCCTTTGTCATAAAGACACCATATCATTCCACCTTTTAAAATTCCTCAATTACATAGAATTTCTCTTCCATTAATCTAAAACTGGACTTTCCAGATTTGAATCTATTTTGAAAAGTTTATGATTTTATTTAAGAAATTGATATGAATGCAGGCAAGTTGTTTTAGGAGTGATCTGTCTGTTCTATTTCAGGATTCTTTTGCTTGGATTTATAAATATCATCAGCTGTAGTAATTCAATCCACTGATGTTAAAATGGCAGGGGTCAATAATTTCAGAGGCCGGCTGTGTATCGCCACACTTGTAGGAGCTGAAATGAAACTCAACAAAAGTTTCCACAATCACTTTTTGCAGAATAATTAGAGAACTGAATGTCTTGGGCCTTGCCTGCTGGGTTATGCAGTGCTTGGAATTGCCACATTCAATTATCAGTTGAATTTAATTTGGAGAGAGAGAGAATTGAAATAGGCCCTTCAGCCCACCAAGTCTATACTGACGATCGATCACCCATTGGCATTAGTTCTATGTTATCCCACCTTCCTACCCCACCCCACCATATTTGGGGAAATTTACAGAAGCTAATTAGCCTACAAACCCGCATGTCTTTGTAATGTAATAAAACTCCGCAATCACGTAAAACATGCAAACTCCAGACAGACAGCACCCGAGGTCACGATCGAACCCAGGTCTCTGGCGCTGTAAAGCAGCAGTTCTGTCAACTGCACCATTGTGTTGAACCTGCATAATAGAAGCAGGTGTATGCCATTTGTTTCCTCATGCCTGTTCTGCCATTCAGTATGATTACATTGAACTTTTATTGCAGTCACACCTATCTGCATTAACCCATGTCCCTTGATTTGCATAATAATATCTATAGATATCTGATATGATTTCTAAATGAGGGTTAACAGTTTAAGCAAATACCTTCCACTGTTGCAAGCCAACAGCCACATTATTTTCTTGATCAATTTTCAATTCTATTGCTGGAAGTGAAGAACTAAATAAGATTGCAGTGAGAGAAAAAAATTCTTGGGAATTTCTACGCAGTCTTCTAAAGGTAATTAGTTAATACTCCTAAATAAAGATTAAAGTCTGTTTCACAAAGGAATCATCTGCGAATACAGCATAATGTAAAGTATCATACAGTCAAAGAAAAGTACTGGAAATGATACTATTTGACCCATGTCTACCAACCAAGTAAAAGATACCCAGTCTAATGCCACCTTCCAGGACCAGGTCCGTTCTCCTGTAGGGCATAGCTTTTTACACATCATGTTCCAACTCACAAAGCTTGCAACATGTATTCACTGCAAAGTTTCAATCGTCTTAAATGCCCATTTTATTTTAATAAAATAACTCATTAAGATATCAAGTTTTTCAGAGATATGGGAGGGGGAAGGGGGAGTATGGATTCTATTCCAAGCATCTATAGTTCAAATTCTAATGATCTATGAAAGTTATGTTTCAAGTCCAATCATTTCCATTTCATGTCCTCGTATTGATTTTGTTCTTCACTGCCCTCGCTTCATAACGAGACTGCGTGACTGTGTGCTAGTACTTGCTTTGTGTAAGTAGATTGTGTGATCAAGACTCGTTCCTGAGACTTGAGCACTTATCATATAGGTCAATGTAACGCATTGCTGCATTGTTGAAAAGTAATTTTTGGGGTGCTTAGTTAAAGTTGAGGAAGTGATAACTCTCACAGCTTATTGTAAATGATCCATAGTTTCAGCAAGAGTCCTCTGGTGTTTGGGGTAATATTATTTTGTGATCAGTTTCAATGTTTGAGACTGCTGTGCATAAATGGGTCATTGGACATAAAGTTACCAATATGAATAGACTTTTAAAATAGTAAAGTTGACATTATGGGTTTTGCAATGCCTTTTAAGGTTCTGCAAATTTGTGTAGAAACAAGATCCTTTTTTTCTTGCTTTAAATGTGCTGTAAAGCACCCATGTTGAATGCAGGAGTCGCCCAGATCTTGTCAATTCTTGTCAATTCTTCCCTTCCCTCCCATACCACCCCCTCCCCGGGCACTTTCCGTTGCAACTGCAAGAAATGCAACACCTGTCCCTTCACCTCCCCCCTCGACTCCATTCAAGGACCCAAGCAGTCGTTCCAGGTGCGACAAAGATTCACCTGTATCTCCTCCAACCTCATCTACTGCATCTGCTGCTCTAGATGTCAGCTGATTCACATCGGTGAGACTAAGCGGAGGTTGGCGATCGTTTCGCCGAACACCTCCGCTCAGTCCGCAATAACCTACCTGAACTCTCGGTGGCTCAGCACTTCAACTCCCCCTCCCATTCCCAATCCGACCTCTCTGTCCTGGGTCTCCTCCATTGCCAGAGTGAGCAACACCAGAAATTGGAGGAACAGCACCTCATATTCCGCCTGGGTTGCTTGCGTCCGGATGGCATGAACATTGAATTCTCCCAATTTTGCTAGCCCTTGCTGTCCCTCCCCTTCCTTAACCCTTGAGCTGTCTCCTCCCATCCCCCCGCCCTCGGGCTCCTCCTCCTCTCTTTTTCCTTCCTTCTCCCCCCCCACCCCCCATCAGTCTGAAGAAGGGTTTCGGCCCGAAACGTCACCTATTTCCTTCGCTCCATAGATGCCGCTGCACCCGCTGAGTTTCTCCAGCATTTTTGTGCATCTTCCAATCGCCTGTCACTTAATTTGCTATCAGTTCCGCCCTGACCTTTTTTGTCAGTGATCTCCTGGCCCCGTACGGGCTTGATGAACAACACCTCATTTCCATCTGGGCATGTTGCAGCCTCTCAGATAGGTTGAATTCCCATCTTTTGATGGAAATAACCGATTTATTTTGTGTACAATGTACTATGTTTACATATTCTATTGTGCTGCAGCAAGTAAGAATGGCATTGTTCTATCTGGGATACATGACAATAAAACACTCTTCAACTGAGTTTAAGCTAATTTTATCTAACAAAATGCATGGTTTGTAAACAGGAACTCTTCTTCACAAAGTAGAATGTAAGGAAATTTAAGAGTAATTTATTCACGTGATAAATAATGGAAGCGTGTTTCTTTTTAAAAAAAAATGTTCTATGTATTATAACTTGTGAAATGCAGATAATTTCAGCAGCTTTGGCAATTATGCAGAATGTAGATTCATAATGCTTTATAGCACCGCTCAAACAGCCCAAATCAGTTACCACTGCTGCCAAACGGCATGGAGTGGAGGAATCCACTGATACGTTTAAACTAAGCTTTCGATCGTAGATACACACACTGCTGAAGTTTGAATGTTTGTTTTAATGTGATTTAATCTAGATAATGAGTTAAATTGCTGTCAGTGACATCTTTCACATATGCAAGTGTGCATTCAATCGCTCAAACCATTCATTATACATAATGTATGTTGATGGAAGAACTTGCGCTTTCGTTTTGTTTCAGGAACACTTTTAACTTGACTAAACCCTGTACCTCGGAAGATTCTACCCATTCTAAAAGCATGTAATGACACTGCAGTATTCACAGCTATGCTCACTGTCTGTTTATATCACAAACATCACACCACATACGAGCGAAACTCAGTGCGCGGCTGAATGTTTGGTCTTGTGACCGTGTTTGAAAATTACTTGGAATCGTGTGTGAATATTGGTTTCAGCCCAAGTGTGACGGCGCGGATCATCTAAAGAGTAACCCGCTTCAGGATTTGTAACGGTGAATGCCCTTCGAACCATGTTCCGGGACACTTTTAGTGTTTCCTCGACATTCCGGTCGCTGAGGTTACGGAGAGAGTTGCACGATTTGGAGGAACGAAGACGAGGTTTGTACAGACATAGACACACAACCGCTGCCAGCCAAAGTCCAGTTGGGGAAACAAGACCACGGCCGAAGGTCAACACCGATCCGTCTGTTCACGAGGCCCTGTTGAGCGGGGATTTGGACAAGATCGGGGACATCTTCCTGAGCAAGGATTCGGTCAACACGATCGTTGCGACAATCAGCCATGAACTGAGCTGGTCAGCAGAACTAGGTATGAACCTCACTGCAATGGTTCACACTTTAGACTAAGGTAGTTCCATGCTTCATTGTGGAACGTTATGTAACTTTATGTTGCTCTTCCCAACGATGATTACACAGGAGCCAAGTGGCATGAAGGACTTCCTTCTTCAAACTGCATTTCCTCTTCAGACTGGAACCCATCCTATATTATCTCCACAGCTCAATCTGTACTTTCCCCCTTCTCTTCCCTGTTCTCTCGAATTCTTTCCTGGTCAGTTAGATGCCTTTTTAATTTTAGCTCATCCAATGCCCAGTAACTGAAGTTGAATATGCCACAAGGGAATCTTGGTTGTATCAGTTTCTTTGAGGCTAGAGATGATCTTCAGCTTTTCTTCCTAGTAAACTGTTTAAATATAACTGCTTTGGAGTTTTTGTCATTGAACCAAGGAAATCCACTCCACATTTAACCATGGTTCCCGAGCTGTGAAGGGTCTCAACCCATTCCGTCTCTCTCCAGAGAAGCTGCCTGTCCCCACTGAGTTACTCCAGCATTTCGTGTCTATCTTTGGTGTAAACCTGTACCTAGAGTCCCTTCCTACATTGTTGGAAATTACCCTTGGCTTATTTGCAACATGGATAAAATCAGAAGCATCTTCACAAACACAAACTTTAGACTGAGAATTCTCTCTTCCCACCAATTATTATTTTAATTGCTTTTGATGTAATATTGATTAGTGGAGAGTGAATGATGCACCTGGAATCAAACAGGGAATTTCTGTGTTCAAGAAGGAACTGCAGATGCTGGAAGATCGAAGGTACACAAAATTGCTGGAGAAACTCAGCGTGTGCAGCAGCATCTATGGAGCGAAGGAAATAGGCGACGTTTTTCTGTTTCTCAGGGAATTTCTGTTCTGTTTTACTATGATTGGAAAGCAGCACATCTGTGTCTTCTGCGTTTTAATATTCAGTAGTTTAACAACACTTTGTCAGCCTGCATGTTTTTTACCACAAGTTTTCATGAGCCATTGAAACTTGCTCAGCCTGCCAACATGTCTTCTGTTCCACCATTCCTATGATTATTAACACACAATGTGTCATGTAAATATATTTCTTTGATTTCTTAATAATAATAATAATAATAATAAATTTTATTTTCGGGCGCCTTTCAAAATCTCAAAGACACCTTACAGAAATTAACAGGAGTGAAAAAACATATAGTCGGAGTAAAATAAATAATAAGGACATCACCAATACACAAATTAAAGACAGAAATCACTCCAAAGACAAAAAATCAAAAAACACAATGTGAAAGAGAGAGCAGCGGCATCTAAAGCGCGCCAGCGTCCACTCTCCCTACCGACAGCCATCTTGGACACAGACTAACATAGTAACTTACACACAGGAAAAAAATCATCCCCCCACAGTGGTTACCACTGTAGGGGAAGGCACAATGTCCAGTCCCCATCCCCAGTTCACCCAAAGTCAGGCCTATTGAGGCCTCCGCTATTGCCTCTACGGAGGCCCAATGTTCCTGGCCGTTCTGGCCGGGTGGTGTTGCCCTGGCGTCGGGAGAGTCCTCACAGCGGCTGGGCCACCTGGAACGGCCGCTTCCTAGCTGGGGACCGCGGCTTCCGAAGCCGACAAGGCCACGCCGGTTTGGAGCTTCCAGGCTCCCGAGATCAACACCTCCGCAGACCCGATCCAGCGCGGCGACCCAGGCAAGGCATCGCCCGCTCCACTCCGCGATAGCGCTCCAGCGCTGTGCCGCCAACGAAGCCGAGGTGCTGGGCGGTCCCCGCCAGGAAACGGCGCTCCACGCCCGCTGGTAGACCACGAGGACGGGTCGACGGGACAGCCAACTATTAGTTCAAGTGCCTATTATCTACCATTGAATCCAACGACTGTTCTCCATATAAAAGCACTAACATTCTTCACATTCCTTGGTGCATGATTGTTATGGGAGTTTTTTTCTTCTCCTTCTCCCTGTTCTACTCTATCTAATTGTTGTTTGTTTGCCACAGGACAGAAGAAAGAACTCAACATGCTATATCTGTTCTCGTTTTCTTCAAAGATGTTTGTTAGCCTGGTTTTCTAAATATTTTGATTTATAAATTCCATTTACCACTTAAATCTGCAGAAAATGGTTTTCTGCAAAAGGCTGTGCTCATATTTGAATAAGACCGAGGTTCTTCTTGCATATGTCGCAAATCACAAGATTAAAGGTGAAACTATAGATACTGCAAGCGTTTTAAGTCTGTGAAATCTATGTAGACAACATTCACCATGCTACCCACATCAATCTCCTACGCCATCTCCTGAAAAAGAAGCACAAACAGGTTACTAAGACATGACTTCTACAGATAAAGCCATGCTGACTGTCCCCAACTATCCCATTCTCTTCCAAATGTGACTAAATTCTGCCCTAAAGAAGCCTGGATTATCAGTTATTTATTTAACTTTTCTTACAAATGTTTTCATACAGTGTTTTCTTACAAATTTCAAAAGGCTCTTCCATTGTATGTACCATTATTAATGGCACATTTTTGCCAAGTGAATCTTTACAGAATTGCATTGTTCAAATCAGGGATAATGGTACATCTGTGTCACATGGAATTAAAAAGATTTGTTGCATTTGGTGGTAGTTTGAGTCAGAAATGCCACGTACAACATTGTAAAGATTGTGCAATCTGTTTTTGTGCTTCAGGTCTTTGGTCACTTACCTCCAAACAGAAACGAACAACGCCGCTCTATATCACTGCACAGCGAGGGCACACAGAGTGTCTGAAGCACTTACTGGGACATGGCGCTGATGTTAATGCAGAGCCTGGAGGAGCAACGGCTTTGCATGCTGCCTGTGCCAATGGGCACACTGAATGTGCCAAACTTCTGCTCAGAATTGGAGCTGATCCCAATGCAATCTCTGATGAAGGGTATGCTCCTCTGCACCTGTGCACCAGCCCACAGACCATTTTGTAAGTTCATTTCTAGCCAATGTGCAGCTATGTTGCAACCTATTCCAAGCAGAATAATTGTTCCTTCACTTACATTTTCAAGGAGGGAATATAGGGAAATTCACAGCATTTAACATATAATCCATTATTGATACACCAAATAGTAGACATATTATTAACGTTTTAATTACTATATCATTTTTAGCACCTTAGATGGTGAGGACAGGTTTAAGGTGAAAGGGGAAAGATTTAATAGGAATTTGAGTGGTAACTTTTTCCACACAAAGGGTGGTGGGTGTATAGAATGAGCTGGCAAAAGAGGTAATTGAGGCTGGGGCTATTGTAACATTAAAGAAACAATTAGACAGGTACATGGATAGGACAGGTTTGGAGGGATATGGGCCAAACACAGCCAGGTGGGACTAGTGTAGATGTTGGTCGGTGTGGTTGTCGTCGGTGAATTCCATTGGTGACTACCTACATCAACCGGCGACAGGCACCGGCGACTGAATTGTTTTAAGTTGTTGCCGACAGGGTCGTACCTTGTCGTAGCTTGTCGTGGGTGGTCGTAGGTCGTCGTAGGTGTGGTCGTAGGTGGACGTCCTAATGGGTCGCCGGTTGTCGGTAGCTTGCAGTAGCTTGACGTCGACTAGATGGTAGGTTGTTGTGGACATTGTCGTAGACATTGTCGGGGGGTGGGGGGGGGGTCCAGTCACCGTTTCTTTGGCGACCTGCTACGATTATGACAGCCACGGCAGTCGCCGAAAAAATGGCCTAAGTGGGACAGGCCCATTATTACTCCAGATTTTTGTGTCCAACTATAATCGATAATAACACAACAAGAGAAATTCAGAAATGCCATCATGATGCCAGATCAATGATACCTGTATAATCCTGGCCCCATAATATGCAGCCTAACACACTGAAACTTGGGCAGTTGAAGACACTTTAAGATTTCAATATGGGTTGGCTACATGAATAGTTTTTGACTATCTGTGAATGAATTTAAGTTGCAGAATAAATACATGTCTAAAATGACATTCTGTATCAACAGAATATTTGGGACGTTTAGTGTATGTGTTGCTGGCTTGCTGTGTTCTTGCAGTTTGTCTCAGTTGACAGAACTAACAAAATATCAACCGTTTGCAGTTGCAATTGAGGAAATATGTAAGGTGGGGCTCATTTAGCTTTTTCATGGCTGTTTCAGGTGTGCTAAGCTCTTGCTGGAACATAATGCCAGAGTGAACATGCAGACCCGGGATAGACAGATCACTCCACTTCATGTTGCTGCAAAGCATGGTTTGGACGAGCACGTGGACCTTTACCTGAGCTACTGTGCCTACTGCCACAAGCAGAACCGCGAAGGAGAGACTGCACTCAATGCTGCCTGCTCTTATGTGGAGAAACGAGAGGCTTTTGGTAGATATTACAAAGTCTGCAAGATGCTGATCAGTAGTGGAGCTGACGTGAAAACTGCTGGGAAAAAGAAGCACACGCCGCTCCACAATGCCTGTGGGAACGGTCACCCTGGGATTGTGGATTTATTACTGATGCACGGTGCTTCTGTCAATGCTGAGAACTGTGCTGGCTACACACCAATGGACTGCATCTTACTGGCAGTTGAAGATCACTTGGACTATCACCCGGAGCAAATTGTCTTAATACTCCTGAACCACGGAGCAGCTCCAGTTAATCCCAAGGTATCAGCCGTTGCAATTATTATTTTGCACAGATGCCAATGTGAGCTTCAAGGTTAGGGTTAGGGTTAGAGAACCAACAAACCTGGAAAGAAATCTCAACCTAACCCAGCTGTCAGCAAACTGGCCAATTTGGGTGCAACACTAATTTTACACTCCATTCATTAGACAGTAAAATTAGGGGAATATTTATTGATTAGTATGGGTGTCGGGGGTTATGGGGAGAGGGAATGAGAATGGGGTTAGGAGAGAGAGAGAGATCAGCCATGATTGAATGGCAGAGTAGACTTGATGGGTCGAATGGCCTAATTCTGTCCCTCTGACCTATGACCTTATGGGAATATGGTTGGTATTATTACACCTGACACCCAAGGGATTTTGGTTTGCTAAATAAGTTAAATTATCATTACCGAGAGTCAGAACTGTACAGCACAGAAATAATCCCTCTGGCCCAACTCGCCCATGGCAATAAAGTTGTCTAATAGAGCTAGTCCCACTTGGCTGCCTCATCCTCTTTTTCTCTCCATGTAGCTGTCTAAGTATCTTTTAAACATTGTAATTGTACCAGCCTCTACCACTTCTTCTGGCAACTCTTTCTATGTTGTGTGTGTGAATAAGTTGCCCCTCTGGTCACTTTTTAATCTTCTCCCTCTCACCGTAAATGTATGAGATCTAGTTTTAGAATCTGTTACCTTGGAGCTATTAACCTAGTCTATGCCCCTCATGATTTGTATAAACCTCTGTCGGCTCACCCTTCAGCTTCCTACGCTCCAGGGAAACTGGTCTCAGCCTATCCAAGGTAGACACAAAATGCTGGAGTAACTCAGCAGGTGAGGCAGCATCTCTGGAGAGAAGGAATGGGTGAGCCCATCCAGCCTGTCTTTAAAAACTCAAACCCAGTAACATCTTCGTAAATCATTTTTGAACTCCATCCAGTTCAATATCTTTTTTCTAGCATGGCAGCAAGAACAACTACACACAATACTGGTGCTGTACATGGTTGGTACTTTAATGGTAGTGTAATTGTCATGCACTGTGCTGCAGAATTGTATGTCCTTTCCTTACAAAATCGATTTGCTAGTTCTGGTAACATGCACTACTATTATTATTATAAACTATCACTGAGGAATATGTAACATTGTAAAGTCTGTCTCTCTTTTAGATACTCAAGCAATGCGCAATGTCTCCCCAGACAATGGAAGTTGTGTTAAATACCTACGAGTGCATCCCATTCTGCGACTCTTGGTTAGAAGCGGTGCCCCCAGAAGTGTGGCAAGTATGTGGAGGGAGAATAGTACTTTATGGGTGACCAAAGAAATGTATTTTAATAAAGTCAGAACAAATAACTTGTGCAGGAAGGAACTGCAGATGCTGGTCTACACCGCCAATAGACACAAAGTGCTGGGGAAACTCAGTGGGACAGGCAGTTTCTCTGAAGAGAAGGAATGGACGACGTTTCGGGTTAGTCGTTATCTCCAGAGGTGTTGCCTGTCCCGTTGAGTTACTGCAGCATTTTGTGTCTATCTTCGCATAAGATAACTGTTCTACAAGTTAAACTGTTCTACAAGTTAAAAAAGAAAACTGGAGGCCTAATTGTATCTTCGAGATCGTCGGGTATTCTAGTAGGTACTGCAGATGTCGGAGGAAGGAGGAGAACTTCTTCAAAGTAGGCATTCGTAGGTACAATATAGTAGGTACAATATGTACAGTGTGTAAAAGTTAGATTTTTTTTTTTGAAAACTACATCCTACAAGTTTGAGGATAATTGCTTTCAAATAAATCTTTACAGATGGGTTGCACTATAGCTAATGCTGTTGCTTCAAAACTCCAGTGATCTGATTTGATCCTGACCTTGTGTGCTGTTTTTTGTGGAGTTTGCTCTTTCTCCCTGTAAATGGGTGATCAGACACACTTGTACTTTACACTAGTCTTTAATGAGAACACAGGGTTAAACACACATCAGCAGTCACTGTCTCTAGTCTGCTACTGTGCCGCGCAGAAGGAGAAGAAGGCGTTATTATAATTGGTAACTAAGGCGTGGTTAGTGGTATTGAGGTAGCTATATTATTGGTTGCATGCATAAACCATCTACATCCTTCCCCTTAGAAAATCAAACATGGCATGGAACCATGGCAACAGAGTTAAACAAAATTAAACAAAATCGCCGTAACGAACAGGCGGCTTACTAACCCGACCCGAATGCATACGGACCGTGCCTTCCCCCCCCCCCTTCACCGGAAAGAACAGAGGAGTCAGTGGGAGCTGGAGACGGCGAAGCCGCAGGGGAAACCGAGAACGGTAGGGAGGACCGACATGCAGGAGGGGTGAAAACGCGGTCGGCACAGGGCGACCCACGCGGAGGAGATCGCGGCACGCGAGGGGTCTGGGACATGCATGGGTCAGAAACCGGGACGGTTGGCGGTGGCTGGAACAGCAGCGGCGGAGCGTATGGACCCTTAGGCGGCAGTCTCGGCTCGTTCACGGCAAGCAGATGCTGACGGCTCCTGCGATAAGCAGTTCCTTCAAAGTCAACCAGGTAGGAGCGGGAAGACTCGGCCACGCCAACCACTGTTGCGAGACGGGAATAGCCGCTGGCAGTCTGCAGCCGAACGACCTGTCCTGGCAGCAAAGGCTTAAGAGGTCTGCACGACCTGTCGTGGGACCGCCGTTGGACGTCATGTCTTTCCTGTATGCGCTTCTGGACGGAGGCAGGCTCCAACACTTGAGGCAGCAGCTTGTGTTGAGCAATGGGGATCGGTGGCCTGGTTGTCCTGGACATCAGGCGTTGGGCAGGTGAACCCATGGACGGGTCTCTGGAGATATTTCTGAGGTTCAGGAGGTCTAGGTAAAAATCGGAGTTTGTCAGGCGCGATTGCTCCATTAAAAGTTTGACACTCCGCACAGCCCGCTCCGCAAGACCGTTGCTCTGCGGGTACTCAAGGCTACTGGTCAAATGGTGGAAGTTCCATTTGCTGGCGAATGCCTTGAACTCGTTGCTTGTGAACTGCCTGCCGTTGTCGGTCTGCAAACGGACCGGGGAGCCGAAAGTGGAGAAATGTCTCCGCAGCTTGCGGATAACCATCTCGGAGGTGAGGGAAGTAAGAAGGTCCCCCTCGAACCAGTTCGAGTATGAGTCGGCCAGGACGAGATATTGCTTGCCACGCCATTCGAAGATGTCAGCAGCCAGCGAAGTCCAGGCCATGGCAGGCGCCGGTTGCTGTAAAAGTGGCTGCCGTAGCTGGTGGGGCACAAGGTTGTTTCAGGTAGAGCAGGACGAGATGCGGTCTCGGATGTACTTGGCCATGCCAGGCCAGTAGAATTGGCACTGAGCGTGGGCGATCGTCGCATCAGCCCCAGGGTGCCCGCTGTGGGCCACTTGAAGTACTGGTCGTACAGGGAGGAAGGGACCACGACCTTGTGACCCTTAACTATGATGCCGTCCTGGATCACCAGCTCGTCGTGGACCAGGAAGAAGGGTTGAGCCTCAGCTGGTGCACTGGCGCGCTTGCTTGGCCAGCCACGTTTGATCACGGAAGAAAGTCGCTGCAGAGCGGGATCAGCAGCGGTGTGCTCGGCCAGGCACTGGAGCTGCTTAGTGGGAACAAAGTTAACGCCGAGCATGAGTAGATCCTCTTGTTCGTAGGGGTGGCGGTCGCAGGAAGCCCGTGGGGCACGAGAGAGAGTGTCGGCAACGTGCATCTCCGTGCCCTTCTTGTAGACTAGTTTAAATTCAAAGCGTTGTAGCTGCAACATCATGCGCTGCAGCCTGGCAGGAGCAACATGGATCGGCTTGTTTAAAATGGTCACCAGCGGCTGGTGGTCAGTCTCGACTGTAAAACGGCTGCCAAAAAGGAAGTCCTTGAATTTGGAGCAGTTGAACACAACCGCGAGCAGCTCTTTTTCGATCTGAGCATACCGTTGTTCGGTGTCGGTCATGGTGCGGGAGGCGTATGAGACTGGATACAGCGATCCATCATCAGAGGACTGTAGGCAGGCCGCACCGAGCCCGAACCTGGAGGCGTCGCAGGTGACAGTGATCGGGCGCCGTAGGTCGAAAAACCTTAGTGTCGGGGTGCTGATCAACTTGGACTTCAGACAGTCGAACGCCTGCTGGTGTTGCGGGAACCAGGACCAAGCGGTGTCCTTTCTGGTCAGTTGCCGCAGGGACCAGCTCAGCTCGCTGAGATTGGGTATAAACTTCCCTAGGTAGTTCACCATACCCAGGAATCATTGCAGACCGAGCACGTCGGTGGGAGCCGGCATCTCAGTGACTGCGGCAGCCTTCAATGGGTCGGGCTTTAGTCCGTCCGAAGTGAAGACATGCCCGACGTACGTGACCTCCGAGACCCGGAACCTGCACTTTTTAGAGTTCAGCTTCCGGACGCGGCGGAGGTTCATGTCGTGTTCGGCAACGTCCTTTCCATAAACCAGGATGTCATCCACGATGATGGCGCACGGCAGGCCGGAGAACGATTGTTCCATCGCCCTCTGAAACACCTCGCTTGCAGAATTGATGCCGAATGGCATCCGCAGAAACTAAAATCTGCCAAACGGTGTTGAGAACGTCGTCAGGTCGGAGGAGACCTTGTCCAGTGGTATTTGCCAAAAGGAACTGTTCGCGTCGAGGACTGAGAAAATGGTGGCCTGTCCGACTTGGGCTGCAACGTCCTCCACGGTCCGCATGGAATAGTGGGGGCGCCTGATTGCAAGGTTTAAATCCTTCGGGTTGATGCACACCCGTATTTCGTTTCTGTCCTTTTTCAGGGTGGCAACCATGGTGGAGACCTACTCGGTGGGCTCGCTGACCGCCTCCAGCACTCCCATGGCGACCATGTCATTCAACATCGACTCAACTTTGTCTTTCATGGCGTGGGACCACAGCTGCCACCTTCGGGTCAATGGCAATTCTGTAGGTGATGGGCAGCTTGCCCAGCTCATCGTTAAACAGGTCTGGGTATTCCGATATCGGATCCAGCGAAATCAGCACTTTGTGGACCGTTCGGTCGAACGACACCAGTCCCAGGTCCTGGCATGCCTGGTTGCCCAACAGAGTCACACAGTCAGAGTTCAAAACATAAAACGTAAGGGCCCGCGATGTTTTCTTCAGCACGCAATTGAAGGTGGCCTTTCCCATCGGTCTCAGCACCTCGCCCCCGTAAGCGTGCAGAGTGGAGCGGTCTGCAGTTAGGAGCTCATTGGTTCTAATCTTCTTGAACAGGCTTGTTGACACTACGTTGACCTTGGCACCCGTGTCGAGCTTAGCATGGAAACTGCAATTGTTGACAGTAACCAGGACAGTCGGATCGGGTAGTCGGCCAGGTGCGTGGAGGAGTGAGGACACACTCGCCTCCCCTTGAGAATTAATTGGATCAGAATCGTGGGCCGTGTCTAGCGAGGACTGGGAACCATACTGGTTATCAATTTGCATCAGCATGTTTAAGTTAGGTCTAGAAGCCTGTGGAACTTTCCCACGGGAGCAGCAAGCTGCAGAGAAATGATTTAACTTCTTACAAAAGTTGCAGGATTTGCCGTAGGCTGGGCACGGTGACTGTTTTTGATGCATGTAGTTGCAATTGGGGCACTTGCTGGGGGGCACCCCGCCGCGACCGTAGCCGGCCCGTGCCACAAATTTCGTGTTATCCATCCGAGGACGCGGTCTGTTAAACCCGGGCAGATTGATCGATTTTGTGTCCGACCCCCGCTGACCGATCTGCGGGTCCACGACCTCAGCCATTCTGCAGGCGTGCATGGCCTCGCTCAAAGTCAGATCTGGTTTCCTGAGGAGCTCCTGATCTAGCATCCCCGTCACTAAAATGTCCCTGGTAAGCTGGTCTGTCATTGCACCGAAACGGCACCTTTGGGCTAGGTATCGCAGGTCAGCAATGAAACATTCAACAGGTTCCTCCGGCAGCTGCTTTCTGGTGAAAAAACGCGCCCTCTCTAAAATACGGTTCGAGGGCAGGTCGCAAATCTCCCTGAACTTGCGCAGCAGGCATACCAGGTCGTCAGCAGTCTCTAGAGGTATCTGTACCTGATCATCGGGACCCAAGACCGGCGGGTCGTAGGTGAAGGTTCTTGCTCTCCTCATGGCATCGGGGCCGGCAAGGTTGAGAAGTAGAGAGGCTTTGACCGCATCGGGCTCGTTCCGATGTGCGATGTTGATGTAGTGGCTGAAGTCCAACTCGAAGGTAGCCCAGCGCTCTGCGATGTCAGAATCAAAGATGAGGGGCGCGGGCTTTCGGCACGAGGATGCCATGGTCAGTGAAAGCAAAACTCGGAGAAAGAAATAAAACTCAGAAAAAGAAATAAAACCCGGGAAACAGGAGACGCGAGTCTTTTCCGACTGACACCATGTAAATAAGTGATCAAACACACTTGTACTTTACACTAGTCTTTAATGAGAACACAGGGTTAAACACACATCAGCAGTCACTGTCTCCAGTCTGCTACTGTACCGCGCAGAAGGAGAAGAAGGCGTTATTATAATTGGTAACTAAGGCGTGGTTAGTGGTATTGAGGTAGCTATATTATTGGTTGCATGCATAAACCATCTACACTCCCTATGACCGTGTGGGTTTTGGCTGGTTGCTGTGGTTTCCTCTCTAATGTGCTGGTTGGTGAATTAGCCACTGGAAATTTCCCTTAATGTTGATAAGTGGCAAAAAAAAAAAAGCAAATGCTGTTAAAGGGCTTTTGAGAGTAATTAATGAACTGAGCTACTGAGGGAAGAGGATGAGAATGCTCTGAGAGCTAGCATGGACCTGCCAGACTGAATGGCTTCCATCTGGGTCATAAATAATAATGTAATATGATACATAGCATAGAAACATAGAAAATAGGTGCAGGAGTAGGCCATTCGGCCCTTCGATCCTGCACCGTCATGGCTGATCATCCAACTCAGTATCCCGTACCTGCCTTCTCTCCATCCCTTTAGCCACAAGGGCCACATCTAACTCTCTCTTAAATATAGCCAATGAACTGGCCTCAACTATCTTCTGTGGCAGAGAGTTCCAGAGATTCACCAATCTCTATGAAAAATGTTTTTCTCATCTCGGTCCTAAAGGATTTCCCCTTTATCCTTAAACGGTGACCCCTTGTCCTGGACTTCCCCAACATCGGGTACAATCTTCCTGCATCTAGCCTGTCCAACCCCTTAAGAATTTTGTAAGTTTCTATAAGACCCCCCCCCCCCTCAATCTTCTAAATTTTAGCGAGTACAAGCAGAGTCTATCCAGTCTTTCTTCATATGAAAGTCCTGACATCCCAGGAATCAGTCTGCTGAACCTTCTCTGTACTCCATCTATGGCAAGAATGTCTTTCCTCAGATTAGGAGACCAAAACTGTACGCAATAATCCAGGTGTGGTCTAACCAAGACCCTGTACAACTGCAGTAGAAACTCCCTGCTCCTATACTCAAATCCTTTTGCTATGAATGCTAACATACCATTCGCTTTCTTCACTGCCTGCTGCACCTGCATGCCTACTTTCAATGACTGGTGTACCATGACACCCAGGTCTCGTTGCATCTCCCCTTTTCCTAATCGGCCACCATTTAGATAAGAGTCTACTTTCCTGATTTTGCCACCAAAGTGGATAACCTCACATTTATCCACATTGTACTGCATCTGCCATGTATTTGCCCACTCACCCAGCCTATCCAAGTCACCTTGCAGCCTCCTAGCATCCTCCTCACAGCTAACACTGCCCCCCAGCTTCGTGTCATCCGCAAACTTGGAGATGTTGCATTCAATTCCCTCGTCCAAATCATTAATATATATTGTAAATAGCTGGGGTCCCAGCACTGAGCCTTGTGGTACCCCACTAGTCACCGCCTGCCATTCTGAAAATGACCCGTTTACTCAATTCAATTCAATTCAACTTTAATGTCATCGCACAAATACAAGTATGAGTACAACGAAATGCAGTTTTGCGTCAGTCCGTAGTAGTTGTACATAAGGAAAAAAAAAAATAGAAAGAGAGAAGATACAGAATAATCAAGAAATACAGAATAATTAAACAATGGGGACGGAGGGACCAGAGAAATCTATCGGCGGGACTCCGAGTTCAGCAATGTGATTGTGTTGTTGTAGAAGCTGTTCCTCATCCTACTAGTACGTGACCTGAGGCTCCTGTACCGCCTCCCTGATGGGAGGAGGGCAAACAGTCCATGGTTGGGGTGTGAGGGGTCTTTGATGATCTTCCCAGCCCGTCTCAGACACCGTTTTCGGTGGAGGGCATCCATGGCAGGGAGCGGGGCACCGATGATGTGCTGCGCGGTTTTCACCACCCGTTGTAGTGCCTTCCTGTCCACAGCAGTGCAGCTGCTGTACCATACCGTGAAGCAGGTGGTCAGGATACTCTCTATGGTACAGCGGTAAAAGTTGGTCAGGATCCGGGGGGACAGGTGGGCTTTCTTGAGCCTCCTCAGGAAGTAAAGGCGCTGCTGTGCCTTTTTGATCAGCTTGGAGGTGTTGAGGGACCAGGACAAATCCTCCGAGATATGTACTCCGAGGAATTTATAGCTGGAGACGCGCTCCACCTCAGTCCCGTTTATATGGATGGGGGTATGACTGCCTCCTCTGGTCTGCCTGAAGTCAACAATAATCTCCTTCGTCTTTTTGGAGTTGAGGACGAGGTTATTGTTGGCACACCAGGCTGTCAGGTGCTGGATCTCCTCCCTGTAGGCTGGCTCATCGTTGTCGCTGATCAGTCCTACTACCGTGGTATCGTCAGCAAACTTAATGATGGCGTTGGATCTGTACTTTGGGATGCAGTCGTGGGTGAAGAGGGAGTAGAGGAGAGGGCTGAGCACACAGCCCTGTGGCACTCCGGTGTTCAGTGTTATAGTGGAGGAGGTGAGGTTATTGACCCTAACAGACTGTGGTCTGTTAGTGAGGAAGTCCAGTGTCCAGTTGCAGAGGGAGGTGGAGATGCCAAGTCCACTGAGTTTGGTGATCAAGCTGGCGGGGATGAAGGTGTTGAAGGCAGAGCTGAAGTCAATGAACAGCAGCCTGATGTAGGAGTTGTTGTAGTCCAGGTGGGTCAGGGCAGAGTGTAGGGCCGCCGATATGGCGTCCTCTGTAGACCTGTTGGTCCGGTAGGCAAACTGATGGGGGTCCAGTGTGGGGGGGAGGCAGACTTTGAGGTGAGCCAAGATCAGCCGCTCAAAGCTCTTTGCAATGACAGCTCCTCTTTGCTTCCTGTTTTCCAGCCAGTTCTCTATCCACGTCAATACTGAACCCCCAATACCATGTGCTTTAAGTTTGTATACTAATCTCTTATGTGGGACCTTGTCGAAAGCCTTCTGAAAGTCCAGATATAACATATCCACTGGTTCTCCCTTATCCACTCTACTAGTTACATCCTCGAAAAATTCTATAAGATTTGTCAGACATGATTTACCTTTTTAAAAAGTGGGGTTACATTAGCAAAAAATGGGGTTACATAGCAAAATATATAGAAATGAAAATTATATATCAGGAGATTAGAGAAACCCAGCTGAACAAGATAAATATTCTAAAGTTAGACACAAAGTGCTGGAGCAACTTAGCAGCATCCATGGAGGAAAAGGATTGAAAAGGAAAAGGACCTATTATTTTCTTCCAAAGATGCCACCTGACCCGCTGAGTTACTCCAGCACTTTGTGTCTATCTATGGTATAAATAAGCTTTTGTAGTTCTTTGTTTTTAAATATATATATTCTGCTAGATTCACAACATTTCTGGGGGGGTTTCTGTTGATAAATTTTATACAAGTTTCCAGAATCATGAAATCAGCTAAGTATAATTGTTTAATGACAAAAATGGACAAGGTTAAAATACGATGACAACATGGTATGAATGAAAAGGGTACACCCTCCCCGTGTTATGTAGCTCCACCCTCATGTTGAGTGGGATAAATTCAGGACAGACGTGGCAGCTCAAAACTGAGTGTCCTTGAAGCCCCATGGATCATCGGTATTGGTTGAGTTGTATTCTTCAGTCTATATCCACTACAATCAAACCAACCCTGATTTAATCCAGAGTGCAGATAGTCACATCAGGATCAGCATAAGATGTATTTAGATTGAGAACAACCGGGCTAAGCGACAAAACACACTAAACTATAAAAGCAAAATGAAATAGACACTAAATGATTCCACAATCATTGATTAGATCTAAGCTCTGCTAACCAGCCCCATCTGTTTTTGAATGATGAGGAAGATTTCATTAGGGAAGTGGGTAGCTCCAAGAACATCCACAATGATGATGGAGCTCAGCATGCAGGTGCCCTGGGATAGATATGAAACTTTTGCTATGATATTTAACTAGAATTGCCTTGTGGATGATCCAATTCAATCTCTTCATGAAATTCCCACTATCTCAGAAGTCATGCTTATGCCATCAATTCATTCCTTGTAATATTATAAACCAACTGAGAGCACGGTGCCGCAAAGGCTATAGAGCCAATTGCCTCACATCAGAGGAGGGGAAGCTATTGGAGAGGATTCTTTGGAATAGGATTTACTAGTGGAAGAGAATGAGCTAATTAGAGATAGTCAGCATGGCTTTGGGCAAGGCAGGTCATGTCTTACAAGCTTGATTGTATTTTGAAGAGGTAATGAGACCAGCAGATATTGTCCACGTGGACTTTAGTAAGGCATTTGACTAGATCTCTTGAGCCAGGCTGATCCGGGATATTAAGATACATGATATCCACGATGATTTGGTAGTTTGGATTGAGAAATGGCTTACCCATAGAAGACAGAAGGTAGTGGTGGAAAAGTATTGTTATGGATGGTGGTCCTGCTGAGATCAGTGCTGGGTTCTCTTGTGGAGGCCAAGTCAGTGGATATTTTTAAGACAGAGATAGATAGATAGATTCTTGATTAGTACAAGTGTCAGAGGTTATGGTGAGAAGGCAGGAGAATGGGGTAAGGAGGGAGAGATAGATCAGCCATGATTGAATGGCCACGTAGACTTGATGGCTAAAGCAACAAAGGAGTTTTTTCAAAGCTAAAAAATGGTCAATTTCTGAGTGGCCAAGTCAATCACCCCAATCTGAACCAAATTGAGCATGTCTTTTCTATGCTAAAGAGAAAACTGAAGGGGACGTCCCCAAAACAAGCATAAGCTAAAGATGGCTGTAGAGAGAGAAGACATCACCAAAGAAGATGCCCAGCAACTGGTGATGTCCATAAATTGCAGATTTCAAGCAGTCATTGCATGCAAATGATATGCAACAAAATACTAAACATGACTACTTTCATTTACATGACATTGCTGTGTCCCAAACATTATGGTGCCCTGAAATGGGGGGGGGGACTATGTATATACGCTGTGGTAATTTCTACATGGTGAAACCAAAATGTATAAAAGTGGCCTTTATTAAAATCTGACAAAGTGCACTTTAAGCACATGTGATTTTTTTTTTTTCTATTACAAATCTCAATTGTGGAGTACAGAGGCAAATAAATAAATGATGGGTCTTTGTCACAAACATTATGAAGGGCACTGTGTAAGCACCATGTATGTGAAACTCCCCGTACAGGGAGTGCTAAAGACATCTGACAAATAATGCTTCCTCCTGGTGACAGCAGTGCCTACAGGCATCTTTGCTCACCACAACACTGCAGTCAAATCCTCGTATGTCCTCACTGCTTCATTCCTGATATTCTTTGACAGTTCAACATACTGTCACTACCAATCTCCTATGAACCAAACAAAGGTACTGTAATGTTCATAATTACAAGAAAGATTTCAATATTACTTCAAATATATGGTATCACATACTCTCCAGCACTGTTTTTTTCCATATTCAATAATCACTTCATTTCACATTGAGAGCAGTCCATTTAATTTGGAATTTACTCTACTACTAATGCATCACATTTGTATCTGAACATGACAGTTTAAAGTAATTGTCATGTTCAGATACAAATGTGATGCATGAACATGACAGTTTAAAGTAATTGTGCCAAAACAGTATTCATCTGAATTTATTCTCTAATGAGTAGTAAATGGAGCCAGACATTATAAAAGGCAGTGCAGTCTTTTACTAATGCTTTTATTTATGATCAAATAGGCAGTGTTTCAAACATAGAAATGTCAGAGTGAGGCCAAACGCAAATTGGAGGAGCAGCACGTCATATTTCATTAGGGCCACCTTACAGCCCAGTGGTGTAAACTTCAAGTAACCCTTACTTTCCTTCTTCAATATGCTGAAAGAATTTCCCCAACCTATTTTTGGTCGGAATTGGGCCCTTTTCACTCGTAGTTGGGTTGCTATTTACTTATAGGCAGTCGAGGGCAGCCGTAGGCATTTTCCTTCGCTGACAGAGCATTTTGATTGGCTCATTGGAGTTTTCACGACCAAGGAAAACCTACTGGTAGGTAAAATGCCCGCTAAAGTTTATTATACGTCTTAAAATTGTCCCCACTCCATCTTCCCCCCCCCCCCCCCCCCCCCCCCCCCGCAAACTCCAAAGGACTTATGGTACTCTGTGGCAGCCGTTTACCTTCCTCGTCATCGCTCAGACAGCGCTCCTCCGATAACCTGGGTGTGTGTGTGTATGTGTGTGTGTGTGTCTGTGTGTGTGTGTGTGTGTGTGTGTGTGTGTGTTAGTTGCAGCTTGCGGTTCGGTCGATCCAGCTCGCGGTTTCAACGCGGCCGGTCGATCCAGCTCGAGGCTTTCCAGGCAAGTGCCCTCGAGCTTGAAGCACTCTTCTGGACTCGCAGATTAGGTCGCCCAAGTGCGACAGGCCCTTTACGATTTCACTAATTCATCTTGGCAAACTAAAGATGTATTCAGTTTCACTCCTGACATTAGAGATCTTCTTTCGAATGGATTAAGTGTGGTTTTCAATTTCTGAATAGCAAATTCAGTTTGTAATCATCTATGCGAAAGATTGCCTAATCTGAGCAATTTGAGGTCAAAGGGTATTTTTATATGAAACTTTCCTCATGGAGAGAAATAGGTGGACAGAGTCCATTATGATGCTAAATTGGTTGGTACTTTTCCTTTCAAGAGACTGAACTCGCAGGTGCCATCACATATGATGCATTTTAACATTTTTTATAAGGACAAGTTTAATTTACATTTAATTTTTAATATTACATATTGCCTATCCACAATTATCATTACACTCGGTCCCAAGATGCTTATAACATAATTTATCGAAAAGTTATAATGCATTGATAAGCCATGCATGAATGAATATTTCCCTTTCTAAGCAGAGTTGCAATAGCTCTGTTGCTCTGACTGAGGTCGGCTAATTCACCAACGACTGGAGGTGAAACCTGGGACTCGGTGAGATAGTTCTGGGTAACCCTTTGACAAAATGCTTTAAAAATGAGAACAAGTTGGTTTAAATATATATTGGCATTTTTTTGGCAAATGTCAGATTGTCTTGTGTGTCTTAAAATGAGTAACAGCGTGTCACATTCCGTATCAACAATTCCATATCACATGCAAATAAGGTGCCTGACACATGTTTTAGGATTCTGGGTCGGTGGAGAGGAAATCAAGCAAATATGTGGGCAAACCCTGTGTACTATATGTAGACTGCTGAAGCACAATGTACCCTTTTGACCACACTGGCTTCTACCAAACCCAAAGTTCACCAAAACTAATTGCATAAACACTTCACCACTGATCCCCCTAAAATAAACACTCGTAACTCACCGTTGTAGATGCAAAATAATTATTAGAGAAATCTGAAGACAGAGGTTTGAATAATATGTAGGAAGGAACTGCAGGTGCTGGTTTACACCAACGATGTATACGAAATGCTGGAGTGACTCAGTGGGGCAGGCAGCATATTTGGATAGAAGGAATGGGTAACGTTTCGAGTCGAGACCCTTCTTACACGAGACGTCACCCATTCCTTCTATCCAGAGATGCTGCCTGTTACTCCAGCATTGTGAGTCTATTTTCAGTTAGAATAATACTGTATGTTGACATTTGCAAGATTAAAGGAATCTGGCATAAAAACAGAAAATACTGAGAAGCTGCAGCAGAGCAGACAAGCATCAATGTCGAGCAAAACCTAGATTGCATTTTAAGACCTTTCATAAGAATTAAAGTGTTCAGTTTATCTGTCAACTTTACAGATCTCTTGGGAGCTGTTTGAGATGCCAATTTAATTATCCTTGTCTCGCCTTGAGTACCTTTTGGAATTTTTACTACAAAACTTTCTAAATGGAGGGAAAGTAGATACGCAATCCGTACTATCGATCTTAGTTTGTTTTAATCTCCCTCGAGCTTCTGCCTGAGCTAATGTATGTTTCATGCAGTTCTAATTTTATGTCAGGTTTCCAACATTTTCAGTTTTTATTCTAAATGATTAAAGCTGGAACTGTTTTAACCACAACTGGCTAAAATGACTGTGGCTATAAACTGATAGAAAGGGACTTAGTCAAATATTTGAAAAGGAAAAAAATACAAATTGACACAGGCATAAGCCAGCAAATGAAATCAAATAGTTCAACACAATAGTTCATTAATCACAATGGGATATGGGATTTAAGACTTTGTAGATATAGCGTGGAAACTGGCCTTTTGGCCCACTGAGCCCATGCCGACCAGCGATCACCTGCACACCACACCATCCTACACACAAGGGACAATTTACAATTTTACCAAAGCCAATTAACCTACCAACCTGTACGTCTTTTGAGTGTGGGAGGAAAGGGGAGCACCCGGAAAAAACTCACATGGTCACAAGGAGAACGTACAAACTCCGTACAGACAGCACCCGTAGTCAGGATTGAACCAGGGTCTCCGGCGCTGTAAGACAATAGCACTACTGCTGCGCCACTGTTCTGCTCCATTTTCATAATTGCATTGTTTCCAATATCCCCAAATTATCTGAACATTCAAGGTTCACCGAATTAGGTATGATACAGATCAATCTGCTTTCTTTCAGAAACACGAGGCTTTCTACGAATCCATTGTACAAATGACCAACAAACCACGTTCTCTTCAACATCTTGCACGCTGTGCTTTAAGGAAGTATCTTGGAACTCAATGCCATTCGGTCATACCACAGTTACCACTTCCAAGTAGTTTCAAGGAGTTTTTACTGTTGAAATGTGAAGGTGGTTTCAAATGAAAAGATAATAATGAAAGTTGAAATTTCTGGAAAGGCACAGATTTTTGCATCACCATATTTTATGACATGGTTTCGCCCACTGGATTAGAAACAAAAATGCTATGAAGTGACTTATCCAGGATGGGTTTGGTGCTTCCTATCTTTTTTTTTGCCTGCTAATTTGCACTCCTTGCAATCTCCTTTCTTATTTGGTATAATGGAATGAACAAAGCCAAAGGGATTACCCTGAAATGGCAGGAAATCGTATTAAATAATGTTGTTGTTTGCTATTACGTATTTGAAACTTGTGTTTTCAATGAATATGTGTTTTGTTTAGGTTATTGGTACACTAGATGGATCTTGCAGATTTTATTTTCCATACTGTAGTTTAATAATTTAGCCTGAACTTCAGTTACTGCGGCCTCACAGTCTCACAGTTCCAAGAACCTGGATTTTCTAGTGCTGTCTAATTGGAGTTTGCATGTTCTCTCCCTGACTGCTTGGGTTTTCACGGAGTTCTTTGTTTTTCTTGCTCATTACAAAGATGTGTTTGAAGGCTAATAACAATTGTAAATTACCCCTTACTGTACAACAGTGAAATAATATTTTTGGAATCGCTAATGAACACAGCCACAAATTACTTTTTAATGCTATTTGCAATAATTGATTTGGCTCATCACCACTACTGTTACCCTGTTCAAAAATAAAAGAGCCAATGAGAGTACTAAAATGCCTATGAAAGTGTTATAACAATAAAATAAAAAATATTTTCAGACCTTTTAAGTCCTATTAGGAACTATATTATTTCTACATGCAGTGGTTGGTAGTAATTTGAAATAATTTTCTACAAATAGAAATTGATACTCGATTAATGTTTTTCAAATTATAGAGGAATGTTAGGTATATAAATTTACCAACAATCTAATGTCCCTATTCCAAGGAATGCCAATGTCATTGATAATCAGTGCAAGCACTTAATTACAACTTCAAATATTCTTAAATAAGCACCTGCAAATAATCTGTATGCATTACCACCTAGATAGTGTAGGAAGGAAATGCGATGCTGGTTTAAAACGAAGATAGACACTAAAAAGCTGGAGTAACTCAGCGGGCATCTCTGGAGAAGAGGGATAGGTGACGTTTTGGGCCAAGACCCTTCCTCAGACGGTCTGAAGGATATCGATCCAAAATGTCACCTATTCCCTTTCTCTCGAGATGCTGTCTGACCTCAGGGCTGCCAACATTGGGTGAGAGTTGAGAGTGAGAAATTGCGAGGGAGCATAGCGACTGATGGAGAGAGGGTGTGGGAGGGGGTGTTCCCCTCCCATAGTAGGCTCTGGAGGCAGCACCAACGCCCCCACTCACCCGGTCCGCTCCTGGCTTCGGGCCAGGGTTAAAACTTCATGGGGTGTGGACAGAGCGGTCGACGGACATAGAGCCGCCGGAGGTGAGGGTGGGAGGTGTGTGCCGTGCCTCAGGGAGGATGGGAGAGGGGGGTTGGTGCTGGTAGTTTGATAGCCCTGCTTTAAACCAATCCCCTCTAGTGCTTGAATCGCATATCCTGGGAAAAAGACTATGCATTCACCTGATATTCCCCTCATGGTTTTTACTCACCTCTAAAACAATTTTTGCTTTATTTTGAACTTTCAGCACCCGCAGATATTTGAGCGTGAGAAATTTTGTGATCAGCGTGAGAGCATGAGAATTTTGTGAAATGCGTGAATCTCACGTTCAATGCGTGAGAGTTGGCAGTCCTGCTAATAATGCAAACATTTTATGCAAGTTCCAATTGTTTGGACATAAATCACTTATTACTGCTTTATAACAGTTAAGTTACTTTAAGACCATTTCAGAAATGATGGCACTCAACAAACAATCAACTAACAAATTAAAGCAAACTAAAAAAAAATAACATGTTCCCTTTCCTGACTCGACCTCATAAGTACTCTAACACTGTTAACAGAGTAAAGGGATATTAATCTCAAGAATCAAAATGGGGAAAGTGGGGGCAGTTTTGCTTATATGGTCATTCTAAGCCCATTCAGATCTTCATAGAGTCAGAGTTATACAACATGTACGTGGCTGGCCCAATTTGTCCATAATGATCAAGTTGGCATTCTGCGTGCCCAGGGACTGGCTGCCGTTCCCAGATCAGCTCGCGTCCCAGGGATTGGCTGCAGTTCTCAGGTCGACTCGCCTGTCCCGACCCTGCGAAAACTAATTGAAAAAAAAAGTTGTTGTTCGGGTTACGGGTCGGATTCAGCCCATGTGCCGTGGGTTGCCGAACCCTGTCCTAGATGTTTGGTCTCATTGTGGTCCTCCCCATGTTTTACAACCGATTCACCTGGTTAGTTTTATCTCCGGCTGCTTCATGTTGTCGGCGGCTGCACATCCAACCAAGAAAGAAGAGAAGAGAAGAGATGCGACGTCACTCACAGCCGCCAACTGACGCGCTTCCCCAGACCGCACAGATCATTGTGATGTGGCGCAAAAAGACAAACTGTGCAGGGACTGAAGACAGCGTGAGAATTCTGTCATCAGCGTCAGAATTGGCTGAAATGCGTGACTCTCACGCTCAAAGCGTCAGAGTTGGCAGCCCTGTCTAAGGCCAGGATGTGACAACAGACGCACAGGGAGACACATACACAAAGGAAGACACACACACACACACACACACACACACACAGGGAGACAGACAGACACACACACACACAGGGAGACACACACACACACACAGGGAGACAGACAGATACACACACACACACACACACACACACACAGGGAGACAGACATACACACACACACACACACAGGGAGACAGACACACACACACACACAGGGAGACACACACACACACACACACAGGGACACACACACAGGGAGACACGCACACACACACAGGGAGACACACACACACACACACGGAGACAGACACACACACAGACACACACACACACGGAGACACACACACACACACCTCCATCCTCCCCCTCCCTCCCTTTCCTCCCATTCCTCCCTCCTCCCTCTTTCCTCCCCATCCCTCTTTCCTCACCCTCCCTCTTTTTCGTCACGCTTCCTTTCTCCCCTTTCTCCTTCCCTTCCTTCAATCCCTTTCTACATTCCCTCCCCCTGTCTCTCTTTGCCTCCATCCCTCTCTTTTTATCTTTTCTCTCTCTCTCTCTCTCTCTCTTTCTCCCCTCCCTCTCTTTCCCCGGGGAAAGGGGAGTCTGGCGCAATGGGGAGTCTGGCGGGCACGGTGGATTGGCGGCGCTGGAGATGCCGTGTGAATTGAAGGGAGGGAGGGAGGGAGGGAGCGAGGTTGCCACGGCAGCCAGAAGTGCAGTGCTCGCAGATGGCGCACAAAAGCGCTGACACCCGCTGCCCGGGACCGACGCATTTCCCCAATCCGTGCAGATCGTTGTCATGTGGCGCAAAGAGACAAACTGTGCAGCAAAGATCCTATAGCTCCGCTATAGGATCTTTGCTGTGCAGGGACTGAAGACAGCATGAGAATTCTGTCTTCAGCGTGAGGGCGTGGGAATTGGTTTAAATGCGTGAGTGTCATGCTCAAAGCGTGAGAGTTGGCAGCCCTGCTGACCTGCTGAATTACTCCAGCTTTTTGAGTCTATATACCATCTGGATAGTATTTAACTATGAACTACCTTTCCATGGAAACGTAGAAAATAGGTGCAGGAGGCCATTCGGCCCTACGAGCCAGCACTGCCATTCATTGTGATCATGGCTGATCGTCCCCAATCAATAACCCGTGCCTGCCTTCTCCCCATATCCCTTGATTCCACTAGCTCCTAGAGCTCTATCTAACTCTCTCTTAAATCCATCCAGTGATTTGGCCTTCACTGCCCTCTGTGGCAGGGAATTCCACAAATTCACAACTCTCTGGGTGAAAATGTTTTTTCTCACCTCAGTCTTAAATGGCCTCCCCTTATTCTAAGACTGGTTCTGGACTCGCCCAACATTGGGGACATTTTTCCTGCATCTAGCTTGTCCAGTCCTTTTATAATTTTATATGTTTCTATAAGACCCCCCTCATCCTTCTAAACTCCAGTGAATACAACCCTGGTCTATTCAATCTTTCCTCATATGACAGTCCCGCCATCCCAGGGATCAATCTTGTGAACCTCCGCTGCACTGCCTCAATCACAAGGATGTCCTTCCTCAAATTAGGAGACCAAAACTGTACGTAATACTCCAGATGTGGTCTTACCAGAGCCCTATACAACTGCAGAAGAACCTCTCTATTCCTATACTAAAATCCTCTTGTTATGAAGGCCAACATTCCTTTAGCTTTCTGCACTGCCTGCTGTACCTGCACCATCTCAAGTTATTAAATTTTTTTAATAAATTAGATATGACAGTCTCACATATGGTGATTGAATCAAAAGATGAATGTAGGATTATTAGTGTTCTCCCTAACTCCTGACCCAAAACCTCCTCGTTTGCCCCAACCTATCTAACTGTATTCCTCCAACTATGACTTCTATTTTGCTTTTGTTACCGCTACAATGTTTCATGTTATGTAACCATCTATAGCGTCACCTTTTATATTCCACAGTAACCTTTTGATGGGACACCTCATCAATTGCCTTCTGGAAACCAATGTATGAAACATCCATTATTTCCCTTCATCTACAGCTGTGAGTTCCTTCAAAAACTCGTAACAACTTAGTCAAATGTGATGCCCTTTCCACTAAAGCATCTTTACTTTACCTGATTATCATGATTTTTTTGAGTACGCACTCTCCCCATCTTACTATGTAGGAAGGAACTGCAGATGCTGGTTTAAACCGAAGATAAACACAAAATGCTGGAGTAACTCAGCGGGACAGGCAGCATCTCCAGAGAGAAGGAATGAGTGACGTTTCGGGTCGACACCCTTCTTCAGACTTGCTTATGGGTTATGCTCCGTAAACCCCTTGCATAACTCAGATTCTATGTAAGTTAGCATTGCCTGGAGTACTACAGTGCACATGTAAATTTTCTTATGCAAAATTAGAGACGTCCTGTGTGGTCCCCCTCATTCCCTGAGCTATCCTGATATGTAGCATTGTCTTTTAACTGACACATTGCACATCTTCAGGATAGATTATTTGCCTTTCAAAGAGGTAGAACCAAGTTGTCAATCTTTCCGAATAACTTAGTGGTTCTTAAAAGATCCCTTGGTCTCGACCTGAAACGTCGCCTATTCCTTCTCTCCATAGATGCTGCCTTATCCGCTGAGTTTCTCTAGCATTTTTGTCTAGCTTGGTTCGCTAATCACTTCTCACTGTGATCTTTTAGACTGTGAACCCAAACAAACTGTGCCCCTGGTGTTTCGATCCATTCAACATGTTTGGTACAGTTACTGAATCCCTGATGGCATTCTCAAGGAAAACCTTAACTCCAGGCACTTCCTCGTAGATGAAACTAGGAATACGCTTGACATAGAAGGGCTGAATGGACTAACATGGCAAGTTGGGGCACCTTCTGTGGCTTGTGGCCTTCTGGGTAAGCTCCGCCGCCATTGCCGGCTTGTTTCCGCCCCCTGTCTTGTAATCATTTAGTCACATTACAGATGTAAATTTTAAAATACAAACTGCCGTGATTGAACTCGGGACTGAGTTACAGAATTGTTTATGCAAGTGCGAGTGTACATAAGTTGCATAATGAGTAAGGTGACGTCACAGGTAGATGAAGTGGTCAAAAGGGCTTTTGACACATTAGCCTTCGTCAGAGTATTGAGTATAGAAGTTGGGAGGTCATGTTGCAGTGGTATAAGATGTTGGTGAGGACGCATTTAGGGTATTGTGTTCAGTTTTGGGCACCATGTTATAGGAAAGATGTTGTTAAGCTGGAAGAAGGTGCAGAGAAGATTTGCAAGGATATTGCCAGAGCTCGGGGGCCTGAGCTATAGGGAGAGGTTGAACAGGCTGGGATTCTATTTGCAGGAGGATGAGAGGTGATCATATAGAGGTGTATAAAATCATGAGAGGAATAGATCGGGTGGACGTACAGAGTCTTGCTCAGAGTGGGGAAATCGAGAACCAGAGGACATAGGTTTAAGGTTAGGGACAAAGATTTTATAGGAATCTAAGGGGTAACTTTTCATGCAAAAGTTGGTGGGTGTATGGAATGAGCTACCGGAGGAGATGGAGGCAGGGACTATTGCAACATTCCACAAGCAGTTAGACAGACACATGGATAGGAGGGATATGCGTCAAACGCAGGCAAGTGGGACTAGTGTAGATGGGACATGTTTGGTCAGTGTGGGCAAGTTGGGCCGAAGGGTCTGTTTCCATACTCTGTGACTCTTTCTAAGGTGGGGAGTGTCTTTATTCTATTATAATGTCTTTAAAATAGTTTCTAACCTTTTTCAATTGATAGTTGTTAAGATCATAAGGAATAGTAGTAGAATTAGGCCATTCGGCCCATCAAGCCTACTCCACCATTCAATCATGGGTGATCGATCTCTTCCTCCTAACCCCAATTCTCCTGCCTTCTCCCCGTAACCTGACACCTGTACTAATCAAAAATATATCTATCTCTGCCGTAAAAATATGCACTGTCTTGGCCTCCACAGCCTTCTGTGGCAAAGAATTCCACAGAAGAGTGGACTTCTTCAACTGGCCTCCCTCCCGTCCTCCCTAAAGTTGGCTTTCTTTTATAAGCCAACTGACCTTATTTTCCTGCTTCCTATCTCCCTCCTTTTTGAATAGATCAGTTACATTTGCTAATTTCTAAACATGGGTTTCCTGAATTTAGTGAATTCTAGAAAATTGAAATCAACATATCGTCAATCTCATCACTCGCTTCTTTTAAGACCCTAGTATGGATTCCATCAGGACTCTGAGACTTGTAACTCCAGCAATTTGTCCGGCACCACTGCCCTGGTGATTGAGATTTACCTGAGTTTATGCATTTGCAACGAAATGCATTTCGTTGTCTCTGTACTGTACACTGACAATGACAATAAATTGAATCATTTCATTTCATTTTTTTTTATCCCTCCCTCCCAATTCCTGGTGTACAGCTTTTCCTGGGATGCTTCTTGCATCCCCAGCTGTGAAGATTGATACAAAATACCTGTTTTAGTTCATTATAGTTGGTGGAGATTAGAGTGTTTTATTGTCATATGTCCCGGATGCGACAATGAAATTCTTACGTGCAGCACAACAGAATATGTGAATATGTAAACATTGTACATAACGGCAACAAAAAAAAGAAAAAGTTCAATAAATAACAAATATGGTGCAAATAACAAATAATAATATAGTCTTTTGCAGTTCAGAGCTCAGAGCTTATTAGTAGTTGTGTTTAATAGCTGATGGCTGTGGGGCAAAGGCTGTTCCTGAACCTGGACGTTACAGTTTTCAGGCTCCTGTACCTTCTTCCTGATGGCAATGGTGAGATGAGTGTGTGGCCAGGATGGTGTGAGTCCTTGCTGATTTTGCCTGCCTTTTTGAGGCAGCGACTACGATAGATCCCTTTGACGGTGGGGAGGTCAAAGCCGGTGATGGACTCTTGGATCTTTACTCATTGAATTTACCTATTGTATGTATTCTGAAAGATTCCCTAAAATGTCCGCCACCGTTTCCCAACTGTCTGCTCCTTTAGCCTAATTTCCCAGTTTGCTTTAGCTAAAAGGCTTCTACTAAAAATACTTTCTGCCCGACAATTGCCCTTGATCTTTTTAAAGTCCACCTATTCTTCTCTCCCTCAAATTGAAGTAAAATTCACTCATGAGTCACTCTGGGCAGCAACAGAGGTGCTGCCCAGAGGTGCCTTTGCTATGGGGTCAAAAATTAACCATATCTTGTTGCACAATATCAATTGTTGTGTAGTCAGTTCTCTATTTGGTTCTTCTAAGAAATTACTTCAAAAACACTCTGACCTTCTTATCTAGGATACCTTGCCCAATTGATTTTTCCAATCAATATGTGGATTAAAATCCTTATGGTTATTACTCTCTTTCTGATGAGCTCTCATTATTTCTTCCTTTACTCTCCACTCTACTGCATTATTATTGTGAGGGGAGCACGAAGAACATCTTGACAGAGGTGAAAGTTAATTGTTATGGGCTGGTGCAACACACTGGTAAGTAAATGGCAGACACAACCTGTACAAATGGGTTAAATTGACAATATGGCTACTTTCTACCTTTTTCATATTTTGCTTGCTCATCCCAACGGTTTCTGCATCCTGGTTGCCTGAGCTTGGGACATCACTCTCTATTGCGTTAAAACCATTAATTAGCACAGCCACTTCCCTGCTTTTTCAAGCTTCCTGCCCTTCCTAAACGTCAAGTGTCTTTCACGTGGCACAATTGCTGCCTTATGGCAGCAGAGACCCGGGTTCGATCCTGACTGAGGAGGTACTGTCTGAGCGGAGTTTTACGTTCTCCCTGCGACTGCATGGGTTTTCTCGAGGTGCTTTGGCTGCTACAAAGATGTGTGAGTTTCCAGGTTAATTGGCTTCTGTAGATTGTCTCTAGTGTGTGGAACTAGTGTACGGGTGATTGTTGGTCGGCGCAGACTCGGTGGGACGAAGGGACTAAAATAAGTTATTTAGTTTAGTTTTAGAGATACAGTGTAGAAATATGCCCTTTTCCCACCGAGTCCGCACCAACCAACGATCCCCGTACACGTGCACTATCCTACACATAGGGACAATTTACAATTTTTACCATTGTCAAATTAACCTACAAACCTGTAGGTCTTTGGAGTGTAGGAGGAAACCAGAGCACCAAGGAGAAAACCCCCGCAGTCATGATTGAATGGGGAGAACGTACAAACTCCGTACAGACAGCACTTGTAGTCACTTCGGGATCGAACCCAAGTCTCTGGCACTGTAAGCCAGCAACCCCACTGTTGCACCACAATGTCGCCCCTTATCCTGCAGCAATAAATCTGCAATGGCTATCGGGTCAGATTTATCTCTATTTGACTCTCAGTTCGTGTGTGTTCACTTGTAATACAGCATGCAATCAGAAGAACCTTTAGGTTTGTCCTTTTAATATTTTTTAGTTAATTCCAGCTTAGTCTGCTGTTAGATTTACTGTTGCATTTGTACTTTCTATCCCTACTTGCCAATCTATTAATATTTCCCATATGAATTCCTTCCTGTTGAGCCTTTTCGTACTGATTTATCGTAGCATCCCAACTTTGATCCTTTGCCGCAGCTCTTTAGTTTAAAGCCATCTGCACTTCATTAGTTATGTAGCTTTCTGTCAAACTTGTTCCCAGCCTCTTCAGTCTGTCGCAGCTGGACAATTTCCTCTTTCCCCGTACTGGTGTAGATTTGGGAGGAGCAACAGCAGCAACAGATTAGCTAGAGATACCACTGATTGGCTCTAGCCCAAGTGTGAGGAGAGGGGTGAAAACAGTTGAAAACTGAGGAATTGGCTGTGTAAATTGGTAAATAGGCAATTTATCAGTCAATTTAAGCAGGACAGCTCTTTGCGAGTGGCAGTGAGTGAGCGGCCTAGTGAGTGAAGTGCCCTGTGAGAAAAGTGTGAGTCTTTGGCTCAAGAGTCTTCGGAGAGGAGGCTGAGGAGAGGAGACCACGCAATACGCTTGAGAGGCTAAGGATTCTGGGAGAGGCAAAGAGGTTTGCCACGCACTGCAAGGGAGCAGTGGGCCAGACAGGAAGAGCGGACGGAATTACCACTAGACAGCCAACCCAGTAGGTAATTTACGGCTGGGGTGAGTACTTCCCCATTTATAGGAGGTAGGATTATATAAATAAGGGGTGTATCAATACAGTAGGGGATTCTTAAATAGGGCCAGTTAATTACTTATATAAGATGGGTGGTCAGGAGATGTGCCAATACTGCGAGATGTGGGAATTTGTCGACACCATTGATGTAGAAGATCCCTACAGCTGCAGTAAGTGTTTGAGGCTAGAGGAACTCCAGCTCCGCATTGATGAGCTGGAGACCCAACTTCATACGCTGCGGTACATCAGGGAGGGGGAGTATTACCTGGATGTTTTGTGCCAGGGGATGGTCACACCGACCAGTTTAACTAATTCAGTAGGCAGTGAGCAAGGAAAGGAAGGTGTGGCCATAAGCGAGGCAGGTAGGGGGAACCAGGAGGAGATGCGGCAGGAGCCACAGCCCTTGTCCCTGACGAGCATGACCGAGGCTCTTACTCAATGTAAGGACGGGATCAGGGGCTGTGGGAGGGATGAGCAACCTGGCTGCAGCACCGTGGATCAGGAGGCCATTCAAGAGGGGGGAGTTAGAAGAAATGCCGTAGTGATAGGGGATAGTATTATTCGGGGGGTAGATAGGGTTCTCTGCGGCCAGCAGAACATGTCCCGAAGGCTGTGTTGCCTACCCGGTGCTAGGGTTAAGGATATCTCTGCGATGCTGGAGAGAAATTTGCAGTGGGAGGGGGAGGATCCAGTGGTCGTGGTCCATGTGGGGACCAATGACATAGGAAGGACGAGGAAGGAGGATCTGCTGAAGGAGTTTGAGCAGTTAGGGAATAAATTAAAAAGCAGAACCTCGAGGGTACTGATCTCCGGATTGCTACCTGAGCCACGGGCCAAATCGGCGAGGATACGTAAAATTAAGAAGCTAAATGCGTGGCTCAAAGACTGGTGTGGGAATAATGGGTTTGGTTTCTTGGGCCACTGGCACCAGTACTGGGACAGGGGGGATCTGTTCTGTAAGGACGGACTTCACCTGAACGGTGCTGGGACTGGGGTCCTGGCAAATCATATAACTAGGGCAGTAGAGAGGTCTGTAAACTAAGTAGCGGGGGGGAGGTATCAAGGGGGGTAATAACGGCAGGGGTAGAGGAAATAGAGCAGGGTATCAGTGGGGAAGCGGAAAGTCAAAATGTGACAGGAGACAGAATGTGTGAAGATAAAGCTTTAGATGTAAAAGGGGCAAAAACGGAAAGGAAGGGTAGTAAAAATCATCTGAAAGTGCTTTATCTAAATGCACGGAGTATTCGTAATAAGATAAATGAATTAACGGTGCAATTAAGTATATATAGTTATGATATCGTGGCCATTACGGAGACATGGCTGCAAGGGGATCAGGACTGGGAGTTAAATATAGAGGGGTACTCGACAATTAGGAAAGATAGACAGGAAAGAAAGGGAGGAGGGGTGGCCCTTTTAATAAGGGAGGGAATAACGGCAATAGAGAGGAAGGATATTGCGTTGAAGGATCAGGATAGTGAAACAGCTTGGGTACAGATAGAGAATAATAAGGGGAAAAAAACACTAGTGGGTGTAATTTATAGACCTCCAAATAGCTGTGACGCTGTTAGTCAGAACATAAATCTGCAAATAGTTGACGCATGTAAAAAGGGAACTGCTGTAATCATGGGGGACTTCAATTTTCATATTAATTGGGCAAACCAAACTGGGCAGGGTAGACTAGAGGAAGAGTTTATAGAAAGTATTAGAGACGGGTTCCTAGAACAGTATGTCACAGAACCGACAAGGGGGGAGGCAATCTTGGATCTGGTCCTGTGTAATGAAGCAGGATTAATTAAAAATGTCATAGTTAGGGACTCGTTGGGAACAAGTGACCACAATATGGTCGAATTCCATATTCAAATAGAAGGGGAGCAGGTTGAAACTCAGGCTAGGGTGCTTAGTCTAAATAAGGGGGATTATGAAGGTATGAGGACTGAGCTGATCAAAGTTGACTGGGATAGCAGACTCAAGAATAAGACGGTACATGAGCAGTGGTGTACGTTTAAGGGTATACTGTATAACCTTCAAGAAAAATTTATTCCTATGAAGAAAAAAAGGGGTAAGGGTAAGAACAGTCAGCCATGGCTCAGTAAAATTATAAAGGATAGTATTCGGCTGAAGGCAAGGGCATATAAGGTAGCCAGAGATAGTGGGAGGGTAGAGGATTGGGAAGCATTTAAAGGTCAGCAAAAAATAACTAAGAGATTAATTAAGACGGGGAAAATAGACTATGAAAGGAATTTAGCGAACAACATAAAAACTAATAGTAAGAGTTTTTATAGCTATATAAAAAGAAAAAGGGTGGCTAAGGTGAACGTTGGTCCATTGGAGGGTGAGACTGGAGAGTTGTTGGTGGGGAACATGGAAATGGCAAAGGCATTAAACGAGTATTTTGTATCAGTCTTCACCATAGAAGACACAAAAAATATTCCAACGCTGGATAAACAGGGGGCGGTAGGAATGGAGGAGCTAAATACTATTAAGATCACCAAGGAGGTGGTATTAGGGAAATTAATGAGACTGAAGGAGGATAAATCCCCTGGGCCTGATGGATTACATCCAAGGGTCTTGAGGGAGATAGCGGTGGGGATTGTGGATGCATTGGTGATAATTTTCCAAAACTCCCTGGAGGCAGGAACGGTCCCAGTGGATTGGAAAATGGCCAATGTAACACCTATATTTAAAAAAGGAAGTAAACAGAAGGCGGGTAACTATAGACCGGTTAGTCTAACATCGGTGGTGGGTAAAATGTTAGAGACAATTATTAAAGAAACACTAACGGGGCACTTGGATAAACATGACTTCATCGGACAGAACCAACATGGTTTTGTGAAGGGGAAGTCCTGTTTAACGAATCTGCTCGAATTCTTTGAGGAAGTAACAACCGGGGTGGATAAAGGGGAACCGGTGGATGTGGTATACTTGGACTTCCAAAAGGCTTTTGACAAGGTGCCACATAAGAGACTATTGCTAAAAATAAAAAATTATGGGATTGGGGGTAATATATTAGCATGGGTAGAGGATTGGCTAACAAATAGGAAGCAGAGAGTGGGGATAAATGGTTCATACTCGGGATGGCAACCGGTAACTAGCGGGGTTCCGCAAGGGTCGGTGCTGGGACCCCAGTTGTTCACAATTTATATAAATGATTTGGAGGAGGGAACCAAGTGTAATATATCAAAATTTGCGGACGATACAAAAATGGGAGGAAAAGTAGGGGGATGAGGAGGATAGGAAGAGTCTGCAAAAGGATATAGATAAGCTAGGTGAGTGGGCAACAACTTGGCAGATGAAATTTAATACTAATAAATGTGAAGTCATTCACTTTGGGAAAAAAAATGATAGGGCAAGTTATTTTCTAAATGAGGAGGAGCTGCGTTGTAATGCAACGCAAAGGGATCTAGGGGTATTAGTACATGAATCACTGAAAGTTAGTATGCAGGTGCAGCAAGCAATCAGGAAGGCCAATGGAGTTTTGGCCTTTATTGCTAGGGGGATTGAGTATAAAAACACGGAGGTCTTGCTGCAGCTGTACACAGTATTAGTGAGACCACATTTGGAATACTGTGTACAGTTCTGGGGTCCATATTTAAGAAAGGATGTACTAGCCCTGGAGGCAGTGCAGCGAAGGTTTACAAGATTAATTCCTGCAATGAGGGGATTGACATATGAGGAAAGGTTAAGTAGGCTGGAACTCTACTCTTTGGAGTTTAGAAGAATGAGAGGCGATCTCATTGAAACATATAAGATCGTGAGGGGCCTTGATCGGGTGGATGCACCGAGGATGTTCCCAATGATCGGGGAAACTAGAACTAGGGGACATAGTTGCAGAATAAGGGGGGGCTCTTTTAAAACTGAGATGAGGAAGAACTTCTTCACCCAGAGGGTGGTTAATTTATGGAATTCACTGCCCCAGGGAGCAGTGGAAGCAGAAACTTTAAATATATTTAAGACTAAAATAGATGGTTTTTTAGCTGCCAAGGGGATAAGGGGCTACGGGGAGAGGGCAGGGATATGGACCTAGGTATGGTTAGTATAGTAAGACCTGAGTGATCTCCTGGACAAGTGTCGATCGCCTAGATTGGGGTCGGAGAGGAATTTCCCGGATTTTTTTCCCGAATTGGACCTGGGTTTTTATCCGGTTTTTTGCCTCCCCCAGGAGATCACGAGGTTCTTGGGGTGGAGAGGGGTGATAGCGGTATAAAGGGGAGGGTAGTGTCTTGTGTTCTGTGTCTTGTGTCTACTGTTTGTGGGTAAGTGTGTCTGTTTAGTGTTCAGCCATGAGCGAATGGCGGTGCGGGCTCGATGGACCTGGTGGTCTGCTCTCGCACCTACTTTCTATGTTTCTATGTTTCTATGGTGCCAGCATCCCACAAACCAAAACCCACTTCCATAACACTGAGACATTCTGAGATTATGACATAGACCATGGAACAATACAACACAGGAACGGGGCCCTTCGACCAACCTCGAGTACACGGGGGCTACTCTCTGGCATGAAGGAGAGTTACAAAGACCTCCTACGATCTCGTGTCGACCATGCTCAGAGTATGAGTCGTGGGCAAACTCGCCAGAACTCGCGGATTAGGTCGCCCAAGTGGGACAGGCCCTATACCCAGATCTTACCGCTGCCTCTTGCTCACGTGACGTCCAGAGCGCCGTCGGGTGGGAGAGCACAGTTTGTGGTGACGCCACGGCGCAGTCGGGCGGCGGCGCGCAGTGTGGGGGTGACGTCACGGCGCAGTTGCGCTCCGGCGACGAGGGCGCAGTTTGCAGTGACGTTGAGCGCAGTGTGTGTGTGTTGATGGTGGCGGCGGCGGCGCAGGCCGGGAGGAATCTGCTGAGCCGACATTTCGCAGCGCCCCGGGAATATGGTGTCAGGGCACAGGTGAGGGCGAGGGGCGACGATCGGGGCCTCGGGTAGCGGCTCGGCGTGTGTCTGGGGCCGGGCGGGGGGGGGGGAGGTGCAGCGGGGTCGAGCTCCCCTCAGCCCGGCCCAGGCTGCGGCCGCTCCCGGGCACCCACAACAACGCCCGCTCCTCGTACAAACCCGGCCGTGCAAACCCCGGGATACCTGTAGCTGCGGGCGGCCGCTCCTGCCAGGGACCCGGGGACCCTGTAACAGTCGCCCGCGATCCTATGGATGTTGTCCCAAGAATCTGGGACCCTGTTCCCGAGTCCCCTCGGCGACGGCCAGAAGGGCCGCAGCAAGTAACCGCACTCAGAATGCTCTCTGCGGGTAATCCCACCCCTGACGCTAGCAGAGCGTCTGGACCCATTCCTTCTCTCCAGAGATGGTGCCAGACCCGCTGACAGCATTTTGTGTCTATCTTCGTTGTTAGCCAGCATCTCTGCAGCTCTGTAGGTATAACCATTCCCAAAGATGCCATGGGCATGAGTCCTGATGCGGTTTACATCTGCATCAAATCACAAATCATGGAATTAAAATAAAAAGTGCAAATTATGTATAGCAAGAATTTGGAAACCCTTAAGAATTTATACTCTCTAAATGGATCGATTGTAATCATGCATTTTTTCTCTGCTAACTGGATCACGCTTTTCACTGTACCTCGGTGCATGTGACAACAAACTAAACAGAATTTAACTTTTTTGCAGCTTAAAGAATTTCCGCCTTAAAATAACCTAAAAATAAACTTTTGGTTCAAGTCTGTCAGGGTATGGCTTGAAACATGAATTATGTCAGGATATCCCCTGACATGAAGTCTGTCAGGGTATCCCCTTAAACATGAATTATGGAATCACTCAAAATAAAAAGTTACAAAGTTAAGTATGCCAAGAATTTGGAAATTGCCAACTTATTGGTGCGGAGATGGGCATGATATATTTCAATCGGAAATGAAATTTAATCAACCCATGAAGGAGGAATTCTTAAATGTTGGAGAGTTGATTTTCCACTCAAAACTTGAAAATGTTTTATCAGATACTTATAAAATAATTTATGATGGGCTAATGTTATGTTTAGGGATGTCTTTCACCAACCATGGAAACGTTAACTTCTCTCACATTTAAGATACTGTCACCCATGTTATTTGGTGTTCTGTAACAATACATTATAAAGCATACATTTGATTATAACTGGTTTGCTACTAATTTGTTCTTTAATTACATAGGTAATGGAACAGATCTCTGAAATATTATCCTTATCCCACATGGCAGTGACTGTAACTTGCACTTCTGACCTCGGTTGTCAAATGGGAAGTGAATTTCATCCCACAATTCTCCATGTATCTTCCGTATCATCCAGCTCTTCCTGAGCCAAATGGACTGTAGTTATATTCCTGCTCCCACTGATCTGTCAAGCTCAGTTTTATGCAGAGATAGACATTTATTGGGTGCTGCTTTAGTGACACAGTAATCATAAAGCAATTGAAATGTTTCACGCATGCCTACATGCCTAATGATGTTTTAGAGTCTTCCTTTAGTTAAGATGAATCAATGTTATTGAGCAAATAACTAAAACATACGTCGTCTTTCCGCTTGTCTTAAATGCTCTTTAAATATGATTCTTGTTTATTTTCATTACAATTAACTTATTCTTTAAGTATGTAGTGAATCATTAAATTTTACTTTTTGCCACCTCAAAGTCTCTAAACCCATCAACTGATACGCTGTTGAATTAATTATTACCAATAATGGGTGCTTGTCGATCGGTGAGCCAAAGGGCCTGTTTCCACTAAACTAAACTGCAAATGCAGCCTTACCGACGCCTTGTACAACTATGTCATTCCCTCTTCTGTATTTTAGTACAGGCCCCTATGGTCTTTTTGAAAGGCTTCACTAATATATACAGATGAATAAATATTTATGACACTCTGGAATTATGCTAAAGATAGCAAATAGATATATCAAAATGTATATGATATTTTCAGTTTTTCGATTTAAGCCAAGCGGAAGGACTTATGTATGTTTTAGTCATTGGCTCAATAACATTGATTCATCTTAACTAAAGGATATTTTGTTCTTGTTGTAATTATGGTGTTTAAGATTATTTTAAAGTATTTCTAAGATAAATACATTTTTTAAATATCTTCTCTTGGCAGGAGAGTCCAGGACCAAGGGCCGTAAACATAAGCGCTATCCAGAAGTGATGTCAGAAAGCATTTCTTCATAGAAAAGGTTCATTTAATTAAACTGACTCCTGTTGCCTTCAAATTCCTAAGAGAGAAGGGGTTTTAGTTTAATTTAGTGATACGGCACCGACTTAGGTCCTTCGACCCACCGAATCTGCACCAACCAGTGATCCCCGCACATTAATACTATCCTACAAACATTTGCCTGTCGGAAACCAATACCACTGTGTCGCTAATATTTTCAACGATTTAATAATAATAAAATACAAACACTAGGGACAATTTACACATACACCAAGCCAATTAAGCTACATACCTGTACGTCCGTGGGAGGAAACCGAAGATCTCGGAAAACTCACAGGGAGAACGTACAAACTCTGTACAGTACAGCATCTGTAGTCAGGATCGAACCCAGATCTCTGGCGCTGCAATTGCTGTAAGGCAGCAACTCTACCGCTGCACCACCGTGGCCGCCCACAAACCAAATGTTTATGTGGGTGGTAGAATCTGGGGAGTTGATGGGAAAGTGGGAAGATTCTCCCTTCCTATTAATCTATTTTACTCTTTTAACTTTCCATAGCTGTATCAGTGTTAATGATTGTTGAACTAATGCTGAAATTCATGCTGAAGATCAACATTTCTCCTTGGTTTGGTCCTTGTGAGATTCACAGCACCATACTATGTGCCTTAATTTGCAGGCATTTGTTGATCTCCTTGGCCTTGCTTTGGATATTTCACAGTAGAAATTCTAACAGTTTGTCATGCTACAAGTACTGCTATTGTCCGATCCAATGTGACCCTGGTGTGTACATATGTTGATTAAATGTTTCCTTGCATTTTTATTTAGATCTCTTATAGTCCTGTAACTGAAGCTCAGTAATTCAAAAATTAAATGTTTTACAAAAGGCTGAATCTTTCATTAGGCCCCATTCAAAAATATTTTGTTCTATTTACCTTATGAATATTCAATATTTTTGTTGAATATTTGTATCCGAATTAAGAGAGCTGGCTGAACCAAATTAGTGTGATTGTGTAAGAATATTATGATTCTGTTTCCTTCCTTGTCAGTTGTAGAGCAATCGAGAGATACAATGCACAGAGGTCATTTGACCCAATAGACATCCATTTACACTAATCCTATCCTAACCCATTTAAATCTTCCCACTTTCCCATCAACTCTCCCCAGATTCTACCACCACACTTGGGGCTGTCCACTGTCATCCATTAATTTAGCCTGTGTGTTTAACCCGTGTGTTTTGGGGAAGTGAGAGGAAATCGGTTATCAGATTCCTTGTGATTTAAAGTTTCTAAACCCAGTTCTAACAAAAATACATTTCAACTTTATATTGCTTATTTCAAACCAGTGGAGGATATTTATTATAAAAATGAACTTGATATAGGTGAATATTGTAACTAATGGACAAATAGCAAAACACTTTTAGGATATCTAAAATGTTTGCGGTGACGTTAGTAACAAAGTTTTATAATGACAAATTGCATGGCATTATTGACATTGTTTTCATTTTCTTCAGATTTTTTGAGCATTTTCTATAAATGGACCCCAGCAGCATGTCATTCATTGAAGGAGTTGGTGATGAAGTTACAGTCCTGTGCGGAATAGTCTTCTTGCTTCTGGCACTTGTTCTTGCCTGGCTCTCCACACATGTTGCTGATCGTAGTGATCAAATATTCGGGACCATTGTCACAACGGGGAACACTTCATTAGTCAGGCTGAGCAGCGTCGAGCGATACGTGGCAAATGCAGCAGCACCCGAGGCAGATGAAGCCCAGTCAGCATCTGCCCCTGCTGAGCAAAAGCCAGAGGAAGAAAATGATTCTGGGCTTGGAGCATCGCCTGGAAACAATGGACCCACCAATGAGCAGGTGCCAGTCGAAGGGGCTTCCGGTTTAACCGATGCAAATATCGATCCTCTTTTAAACATTCAGGGTCTGCGCAAGCGAACGTCAACCAGTGGGATTAGTACTGATGAGGGACTGGACCCTGCAATGCTTGAGAACTGTAATGCTCGTACACTCACAGTGGATAGTGTTGAAGAGGGTGAAGGGCAAATTAAAGTGAGGCTGAAATTTTTAAATGACACTGAAGAGGTTGCACGAGTAAAACCAGAAGATACTATTGGATTTCTAAAGAGGTAAGATATTTGTAAATTAAATTCATGCATGTTCTCTCTCTGACAGCCTGGGTTTCCTCTGGATGCTCCGATCTCCTTCCACTTCCAACAGACTTGCAGGTTTGTAGGTTGATTGGCTCTGTAAATTACCCATTTTATGTAGGGAATGGATGATAAAATGGAATATGTAAAATTAGTGTGAATGGATGATCATTGGTCAGTATAAACTCGGCGGGCCGTATGGCCTGTGTCCATGCCATATCAACCTTTGCTAACTGCGATATGACAGGTTTTTGTCCTTTGGTAACAGGTGACAGAGACAGAATGTATACAATTCTAATGGGGCTTGACAGGGTAGACAAGGTTTTGTTGTACTTTAAGAGAATGACAAGATGAATTTAGTAATGATAAGGGAAAAGGTCAGCCAAGATCTCCACGCAAGGAGAGTAGGGACAAGGAGCACAGTGACTAACCTATTTTCTATTTTCTATATGTTGTTTCAAAAAAGTATGTCAACAATGAGGTGAATGACAAGTTGATGTAGTTACAGTCATGTTTCAAAGAAGAACATTGGAGACCAAAAGACTAAAATTATTGGAGGAACACTATGGATGGCGGCAAAGAGATAGTCGAAATTTCGAGTTGAGACCCTGTATCAGAACTAAGATGTCAACTATCTTTGGGCAGCACAGTAGCGTTGCTATATAGTTGCTCCTTTACAGCGGCAGAGACCCGGGTGCGATCCTGTCTATAGGTGCAGTCTGTATGGAGTTTCCACGTTCTCCCTGTGACCGCATAGGTTTTCACTGAGTGCTCCGGTTTCTTCCTACACTCCAAAGACATGCGGATTTGTGGGTTAATTGGCCTCTGGAGAAATTGTAAATTGTCCCTAGTGTGTAGGATAGTGCTAGTGTACGGGGTGATTGCTGGTCATCGTGGACTCGGTGGGCCTGTTTCCTCGCTGTATCTCTAAAGTCTATATCTTTGCCTCTGAAGATATTGCCTGATCAATTCCAAATTCCAGCATTTGCATCTCCTGTACTACATTGGAGAGGAATATTGGGAAAACTTTCTGCTCTTAATGTTAAAATGCAATGTCATCTTTAGTGTCCATTAAGCAATGGTAATGTCACGTGGCTTGAATTTAACATCCCATAAAAATAATTATATCTTCATTCAAGCAGCTCTGTCAACCTATTTTTCTGAAATTGCAATTTAGAGTATGTATTCACATTCTTGATTGAGTATTGAATTCATAATTTTAAAAATAGTGTCAAGCAAACAGTCAGTCAGGAGACATAAGAGACTGCAGAAGCAAGAATCTGGAGTAAGAAACATGATACTGGAGGAACTCAGCGAGTTCAGCAGTATCTGTGGAGGAAAACGAACACTTCAGCATAGCAAAAACATCCAAACGTACACTGCAAGAATTTTATTGAACAAAAAAAGAACCACATGTCAGATGACCAGACGTTTGATCAAGGAGGTAATATTTAAAGAATGTAAAGGAGGAAATAAAAGTGGAGGTTAAGACAAGACATTCTTCAGCTTATGACCTCAATAGGGGAAAGCACAGTCACTAATAATGGTATGATGAAAGTATGGAATGAACAAGAAGCTGGAACTGGAGTAACAATGCAAGGGTTATAAGACCAGAGGTGGTTCTAGGAGTTCAGGGAATGGATGAGGCCATGGTGGGGTTTGATAACAATCAAGTGATTGCCTGGAGCCATTGTAGGACAGCAACAGCTGGGATGACTCAATCTGGAGAATTTGTATGTCTATAGTTAATTAAGATACCCAAAATATTTAAACGCCTCGATGATGGAGACCGGTTATTACTTGTTTGTTCTTTCTGATGACCACTGAATTCCGACACTCCCATCCCATTAGTCTACCTATATTGCATGACCTTTACAGTGAATCAGAAGTTTCCCTTCAGGTACGAACTGCTCTTTCTTTATTTAAGTCTTCAGGAACCTCATTTTATGTGAACGCTATTGGAATCATTTGTGAACTTTCCCAGTGCCACCAATATCCATATTCTTTATCAGGCTTGGTATCTTATGGTTTCATAATTCATGGAACTTGTTAATGTCCTCGTGCCTATTTGTTTGAAATGACATTCAACTCAATTCTATGGTTTTAAATGAGTAATGATGACAATCAGCTGTAATTCATCTGCTAATTGATGCAATGACATTGAGGATGGATGAAAAGGAACATCAGTCACAGTTGGAAATACATCCATTGATTTGGCATTGGTTTACACATTTTCAGAAGACTATACAGTGCCCTCCATAATGTTTGGGTCAAAGACCAATCATTTATTTATTTGCTCAAGAAGGAACTGCAGATGCTGGAAAATCGAAGGTAGACAAACAACAACGTTGCCTATTTCCTTCGCTCCATAGATGTTGCCGCACCTGCTGAGTTTCTCCAGCATTTTTGTCTACCTGCCAATTATTTATTTGCCTCTGTACTCCACAATTTGAGATTTGTAATAGAAAAATAAACACGTGGTTAAAGTGCACATTGTCAGATTTTAATAAAGACCATTTTTATACATTATGGTTTCACCATGTAGAAATTACAGCAGTGTTTATACATAGCCCCCCCCCCCCCCCCCCCATCCCCATCCCAGGCCACCATAACGCCTGGGACACAGCAATGTCATGTTAATTAAAGTAGTCATGTTTAGTATTTTGTAGCATATCCTTTGCATGCAATGACTGCTTGAAGTCTGTGATGCATGGACATCACCAGTTGCTGGGTGTCTTCTCTGGTGATGTTCTGCCAGGCCTGTATTGCAGCCATCTTTAGCTTATGGTTGTTTTGGGGGCTAGTCCCCTGCAGTTTTCTTTTCAGCATATAAAAGGCATGCTCAATTGGATTCAGATCGGGTGATTGACTTGGCCACTCAAGGAATGACAATTCTTTAACTTTGAAAAACTCTTGGTGCTTTAGCTGTAAGTTTGGGATCATTTTCTTCAGATTCAATTTAATTGTCATTGTCAGTGTACAGTACAGAGACAACGAAATGCATTTAGCATCTCCCTGGAAGAGCGCAATAGCAAACGATTTGAATAAATAATAATAAGTGTCCGGGGTGGGGGGTGGTGATTGGCAGTCACCGAGGTACGTTGTTGAGTAGAGTGACAGCCGCCGGAAAGAAGCTGTTCCTCGACCTGCTAGTTCGGCAACGGAGAGACCTGTAGCGCCTCCCGGATGGTAGGAGGGTAAACAGTCCATGGTTGGGGTGAGAGCAGTCCTTGGCGATGCTGAGCGCCCTCCGCAGACAGCGCTTGCTTTGGACAGACTCAATGGAGGGGAGCGAGGAACTGGTGATGCGTTGGGCAATTTTCACCAGCCTCTGCAATGCCTTCCGGTCAGAGACAGAGCAGTTGCCATACCATACTGTGATGCAGTTGGTAAGGATGCTCTCGATGGTGCAGCGGTAGAAGTTCACCAGGATCTGAGGAGACAGATGGACCTTCTACAGTCTTGCTGTAGAATGAACCGCCGGCCAATGAGTTTTGAGGCATTTGTTTGAACGAGCAGATAGGAAGTGTCTATACACTTCAGAATTCATTATGCCACTATCATCAGCAGTTGTATCATCAATGAAAATAAGTGAGGCAGTACCTTCAGCAGCCATACATGCCCAGGCCACAACACCCCCACCACTGTGTTTCACAGATGAGGTGGTATGCTTTGGATCTTGGGCAGTTCCTTATATCCTCCATACTTTGCTCTTGCCATCACTCTGATACAAGTTAATCTTCGTTGCATCTGTCCACAAGACCTTTTTTCCAGATCCGTGGTTGCTCTTTTAAGTTCTTCTTGACAAACTTTAACCTGGCCATCCTATTTTTGCAGCTAACCAGTGGTTTGCATCTTGGCAGTGTAGCATCTGTATTTCTGTTCATGAAGTCTTCTGCAGACAGTGGACATTGACAAATCCACACCTGAAGAGTGTTTCTGATCTGTGTTTGGAGATTTTTCTACTTTATAGAGAGAATTCTTCTGTCATCAGCTGTGGAGGTCTTCCTTGGCCTGCCAGTCCCTTTGTGATTCCAAACAGTTGATTTTGGTAAGCCTAAGGTTTGGCTGATGACTCTAACAGTTTTATTCTTGTTTCTCAGTCTCAATAATGGCTTCTATGATATTCATTGGCACAACTTTGGTCCTCATGTTGATAAACAGCAATAAAAGTTTCCAAAGGTGATGGAAAGACTAGGTGCTGAGAGCTCTCTTATACCTGCATGAAAGAGGCAATTAAACATACCTGAGCAATTACAAACACCTATGAAACCGTGTGCCCCAAACAATATGATGCCCTGAAATGGGGGGGGGGGGGGGGGGGGGACGATGACGACACAGCTGTGATTTCTACATGGTGAAACCAAGCTGTATAAAAATACCCTTTCATAAAATCTGACAATGTGTACTTTAACCACATATTTTCTATTACAAATCGCAAATTGTGGAGTAGAGGCATATAAATAAATGATGAGTCTTTGTCCCAAATATTATGGAGGGCACTGACTGTGTATTATGTTTTATCAATTGGAATATCAAAAGGAGTTGTGATGGTTGTTATTTTTAAAAGCCTTGGGATTATCTATTCCATTATTAATACAGAGATATTTAACACTCTGTTTAGCATTCCACTGCCAGCTCTTTATCCTCTAAAAACGCATGTACAATTAGCACTTTTTTGCTAACACTATCATCAAAGGACAAATTTCCATTTTACCAGAAACAGTTGTTTTTTGTTAAAAATATTTGATTACCGGAAATGATAAGCTGTGTTTTTTAATGTAAACAGATGATCATTCTGCTGATTTTTTTTCCTTTGTTTGGTTGGGTGGGGGGGTGACGCTACTCTTCTTAAATAAATACTTGTCAACGAAGTGACATCCTAGACAGTTCATCAAATTTAGTAGTACTAAAATGTGAAATATTTAGAATTATGTTAAAATGGTTTCAAAAGTTATGGAAATCAATTGTTATGGATTGTTCAAAGACCGTACTGGAGGGAAGGATTGATAAATCAAGGTACGTAACTTGAACAAAACCATTTGATGTAGGTTTCCTGTAGCATGTGAATGGCTAAAATATAGGAATGTAAGGCCCTCCAATTTATATTCCTTCAACTTTACGGGGCCTGAGTCAATCAGACTTTGGTAACTTATTCTAATGCTGTAAGGATCTGGAGATATGCCATACACATTGCAAGATCTTACCATTAATAAAGATGTTGGAGTTAAATAGATCAATTTAGTATGAAAGCCAAATTATAACTATGTTCTAGCACACATGTACTAAAAATGAACCACGTTTCTTTGCCTACGCTGGTCACAATTTGGATAGTGGAAGATTCATTTGGTTTCTACACTTAGTTTAAGACTTGACATTGATTGCTGTCTGCAACCCTGTCTAAAAGCATCTCGACATGGCTAATGATCTTCTTCACACTGGGAATTGGAACAAGGTACAAAAGAGGGGAATGTCGGTTTAAAAAAAAATGGAAACCGAAAGTATTTTCGGAAACAGAACTTTTTTTTCTTCTTGAATACAGCTTTGTTGGTCAGCATTTTTCTGCTTATTTATGAAAATTATCAACTAATTTTCTGTTTCGTCTCCTTATTAATGTTTGTCCCTTCTCCCTGAATTCCAGCAAATATTTCCCAGGACGAGAGCAGCAAATGAAGTTCATTTACCAAGGCCAGCTTCTGCAAGATCAGTCCCGCACTCTTGGATCACTCAACATCACAGATAACTGTGTCATCCATTGTCACATTTCACAAACTTCATCCTCCCCAGGCCCTGCTGTTTCTTCTATGGTGGAGCAGAACCAAGCCGCCCTTAATGTGGGTAATCTGATGATCCCAGTTTTTGTCATCATGCTTGCTGTAGTCTGGTACTACCGCATTAACTACCGTCAGTTCTTCACTGCACCAGCCACAGTTTCCCTGGTTGGTGTTACCGTTTTCTTCAGTTTTCTCGTGTTTGGCATTTATGGTCGATAAAGGCACATTGATATTTTCTCATTCTTCATCATTGCTTATCCAACCCAACTGAATGTGGTATCACTGGTCAATGTTGAAATCAGATGTCATGTGGAAACAGTGTATTTTTTAAAACAACAAAAGTAAACTAGAGGTCCAGTTTAGCACTGATTTTTGCCAGAATACCATGCTGTTGGCTATTTACTAGCATTTAATAGAGATTTTAAAATGAAGTCTAGCTAGGAAAATGATTGCAATTAGTTGAATTTGGGATGGGAAATTTTACTGTTGATTTATGAGGTTACATTGAGCCAGAAAACATTTCACACAGCCACAGCCAGCTTCATGTTAAATGCCATGTAAGTATCCCCCAAACAAAAATTCAAGGATCTGTTAACACTGGTAGTTTAATACGCATTCAGTGAATAGTGAACTGCCAATATGATTAATCAGGTTTCAAATTCATGGGTTATTGTCAAATTGCCTTTGAATATCAGAAATATCAAGGCCTTTTCGCAGTGAAAGTGGGTGTGATTAGATTTTATTGTGCCAGCCTGTCAAAACTCTTATCACAAGCCAAGCACATGTTTATCTGGATTTCCTATATTTACAGTGCCAGTGGTTAGCTGGTAAAGCCTAAAGTTTGTTTATACAAAATGTGGTGACCATGTTACTGTAAAATATGATATACGGAATCATTGTACAAGCAGGCAAAACCTTAAGTGGACAAAGGAGGTTATTTCATGTTACATCTTAACGTTGGTTTTCCAAAAGCCAGGGAGATAGTTTAATGCCACGGTAAAAGTTGTTTTTTGCTGTCCACAACTGCTCAATGCCTTTATTAATGGCAGTTGGCAAAGAAGCTCAACAAATTATCAATTCTACGAGTTTTACCCCCTGATTTTTTGAATGTCAGGCTATGTAATATTTACATGATTTTTATAACTGCTTGATCATAAGGTGTAGCAATCATTGTATTTGCATTATTGTATTGAGATGTGCCCAATCTCTGGTTTGTTCTATGACTGCTTTCCTGATCATGTATCATGTTATCCTAAAAGACACAGTACTACTGCTGTTAAAAGTTCAGAGAGGGAAGGCGAGGAGAGTAGCTAGCCACTGCACAGATCAGACTGCCCTTTGGATAAGTTCTACAACCAGAAAAAAAAAAGCAGCAAATTTTTAAAGTAGACTTTAGGAAAGAAAATTGTTTAATTAAGTGTTGTTCAATTATCAAAGAATACAGGGATTCAAACTGAGAAACCTACATAGAGCTTTAAAAAAAAATAAAACAGCAGCAGAGATGTACCAGTAGTTTGAATGCCCTTCACAAAAGTTAAATCTGCACCTTACATGGTTCAGTGTTGTAGAAAGGTATAGTTTGTCTAGATTAATACTGTGAGTTATTTGTGCTTCTCACTGAGTCTAAAGCTATGCAGGTTGCAGCAAATATTGGCTGAATTGATTGATGCTTAGTTTAATATTCAGACTTTATATTAAATTACACCTTCATTAAGAGTTGTATCTTCTGGAGATTTTTTCTCAATAAAACAAATCAAGACTGGTATGAGCCTAAAGTAAATGCTTCAAAAAAGGGAGAGTACATTTGTAGAAACGGTGTAGATAGGTGCAGTACATATATGGAAATGTATGACATCAAATGTACATGGAGGTAATGTAGAGAGGGGCTGGACAGTGGATTGGGATGCACACTAGTCCGTGAAAAGAATAGGCAAGTGGATGTGTGGAGAGAGTTGCCAGTATCTCTGCTGCTTTTATAGTTTTTTTTTAATTGTTTGTGCCTTCAGGATTTTAAAATATTGCTGACATTTATTTTTTCAGATCTGTAGAACAGACCTGTCTTGTGCTAAAGCAGGGCACTAGGTTATTGGATTTAAAATCTGTAACTTTTCTGAATTGTTCTCCCTTTTGTTTCAAAATAACAGCTCATTGAATGTAATTAAATACAGAAACCAGTTCAGAGTTTGTGATTCATTTGTTTGTCTTTATAATGCTAGGAATTAGTATTGACTCAGTAATGCTACTGGGACTGGGCTTGATCAGAGATGATACGGAGAAACAGACAAAAGATTCAGTTCAACTGTACACCTTTATTTACACTGAAGCAGCACGTAGTCACTATGGATTACAGAAATATACAGTGAACCAGCATTTCTGGGGATATGTATGAAAAATTAAAACTCAGGGCCATAGACTGATTAACAGATATAACTGCATGCATATTTCTGTATCACTACACGTCACAAAGAACTGTAAGCCAAACATCTTACACCATGTTGTTTTCCCCTGAAAACTCGTGATTATACACATCCTGCTGAAACCTGCATATAAATGCCAAAACTTGTGGTTCCAGTTTATCAGCCAAAGACAAAAATTATTGGGGGGCTATGTGGCTTTCAGCATTACACAGCAACTCGAGTGATTCCCTGCTTCCATACAATGCCGATACAGGATGTTTACCAAAGCAATCTTAAGATTTCATCAAGTACAGAGGAAGTCTTCAGTTTTTATGAAAGTCACATCTGCTAAATACTTAGTAAGACTGTATAAATGCTGTATATCCCACAGCAAAGTATACATGGCTACCTGTAACCCTCAGCTATAAATAGCAAATCTGTAAGATCACCCTGTGCTTCCACGCTTGTTAGGTCTGCAAGAATTCTGGCATTACTACATTGATGAAGCTTGCTGATTTTACACAATATTCATTAATAAAAATAAAATGAACATCAGTCTGTGTCAAGTACTTGCGTACCTATCTATGTATTGACTGTGTACTGACATAATTAACTAAAAAAGAGGAACAGCATTACAAAGCAGTGTAGATATGACTGGCAGTGTTAAAAAACTCAACAATATATGGTATAGAAAAGCCTGTGCCAGTATCTCAGATCTGCAGAGGGAATGAGTATTTCAGGATCCTCAGTTCCAGGAGTAAACCTTCCGTACCAATGAAAAATGAACATCAATATTTGTCATGTGGTAAGATGCATGTGCTGTTTGGTGGCACACTGTTTGTTGTGCTAAACATTTGTATTAAATAAATCAATATTCTAAGTGAGGTGCTGCATGCAACATAGCTACCTCTGGGTAGATAGATACGGCACACATTTAAAGAATGATCTTTCACTAATTGTGCACTATATGTATGAATATTTAGATTTTATTTTGCCTAGGCATAATAGAATTTGGTACAACAAAAATAAAGGATCAAACAAGTTATAAAATATAATTTTTAAAAATCCTAATATTGAGGAGACATTTCCATTTTCACATTAGAGACAAGTGCCCATAAAACCTCAGTTTAAAAATCAGCCTAACCTGGAACTGCCATTACTGTTCCATTCAGAATTAAACATAGACAAAAAAAATACAGGCTTTTAAAAGTATTTAAAGCCATCCAACCCTTAAACTGTTACAACAGTTAGGAGGATCATGGTCTTCATTCAAATTGCTGAGCAATTTTATATGTTCCAACCAATTATATTCCCCATGTTACTGACTCACAAATTATATAATCAATAAATTGACAAATTAGTCTGGACTGCAGACATCATGGGCAAGTTACACTATAATGTCTGCTGCCCTATGAATAGGCAATTGCTTGCATTCAAGATGGTGAACTCTTAGATCCTATGAAAATTAAAACTTGATGTTGACAAAATTGGGACTGTAACAAACATCTGATCAGCATCGAGGTATTGCACTAGAAAGGCACATTATCTCTTGCTACAGAAGGGAAGACCTGCATCTTTGTAGCACTTTTCACAACTTCAGGGCCTCCCAAAGCTCCACTACTGATCAAGAGTAGATATTTCGCTATAAACTAACACACACACACACACAGGCTTACAGCTGCAATTATGACTGGTAATACAATGGATAGCCAGTGACCTCTCTGACCAGCAGATGGTACACCAGCCTATCCGACAAAACACTTGCAAAGACAGAAGATAAATCATCACTTCCTTGACTTTAAAAGGGATCCCAAATCCCAAATGCACGCATACATTTGTTTAGACAAATGAACAACCCTTACAACTCAAGAACACCCATCTGACTATTTTAGTCTGCTCCAATTCTCTAGCCCAAGATACAGGGAAGCTGCAAATTACAACCTGAATCACAAGGTAAAATATAAAAAATCCAGAAATAAATGTGTCAAACATTATCTGTTTAATTGAAATTCATCTAAAATCTCTTTAAATAAAATTGTTAATATGAAAAGCAAAGACGACAGCTCCAATGTACTTACCTGCTGTAATCTTATTCATACAACCTTAACGAGGCAAAAATATTATAGCTGTTATATTATAGCTACTGATATCCAATTATAAGGCATTTCCCATGCTCTGCAAGGATCCAAAACAGAATATATTTGTCCATCAAAAGTAGACTAGCCTGTTTGCATAGCAAGGATTCATTCTGTTGCATTCACTCCTTGATTTATATTTTGTTTTTATAGTCAAGATGCAATGAAACTGGAAGCACAAGTTTTAGTCATTGTTACATAATGATTCAAAAGAACACGCTCAATGTGCTACACAGGTCAGCTGGCTACAACATAAAATACAAATGCAAGGCATTTGCCAAATTCATTCATGATTTTCTTTTCATTTTCCTCTCTTTGAAATCTACAACATATCATTCAGTTTCATCTGCAAAGCATTTCACAACGGTTGTGTTGGTTCTTTTTTCAGGGCCCTGAGAAAGGGCCATATCAAGTCCAGAAGAACCCTTCAAATCCAGCATACACACACAATCAGACGTAAAGTGCAATGTTTTTTTTAGTGTTGGGCAACATCATGCTGCTCGGCAGGAAGCAGCACGCAGATAATTTCTCCCAACCATTTTAATGTCAAATGGCTATTGAGACCCACCCATGTTAAGTTTGTATATATATTGGGGGGGGGGGGGGGGGGGGGGAGATTTCCAGCTTCTCAGATGTAAACAAAAATGAAACGTCCAATTTGGTCCCACTGGCAAAAAAAAAAGACATGCTGCTTTGAAAAGTTATGACAATTAATGGTCTCCTTCTGCAACTACCCCTCAATCCAACTTGGATATCAATTTCTGTTAACCAATGTCGCATTAATAAGATTGGAAACAAGGGCAGTCTCACAAACAATCGACTGACGTTTTCCAACGTGAGATGCAACCATCTGCGCTGATCCTATTTGATCCATTAGTTCAAAAGAAAAGGACCAAGGCATCCATGTCATGACGGCAAACAGGCTGTAATGAGTTGCCAACTTACCAACTCGGTGTTGACCAAAAGGGACTTGATAGTTTGCTGCTGTCCATCCATCTGCCGTGCTGCTTTGACTGTCTAACCATGGCAGCCTTGTGCCTCAATTCCAACTGACAAGTGGCAAAAGAAAATGACACTTGTGCCCAGATTGCATTTCAAATTCATGAGACTCGTGAGAAGTCCTTCAAGATCTTTGTTTCATTAAGAAATCAATCATTGTCCATATCATATGATCCATATTATAGAATTTGCTCAGCCATCATTATTCAAATAATGAAAGGCAAGGCCATGTTTGAGAATAGTCAATCCCTTACAAACCATAGTCAATAGATGCTTTGGAAATTGTTACAAGATTAGACATAAATACCTAGCAGTATTTAAACTAATATTTCAATTGACTGAAGTGTGGAGATTTAAAAAGGTGCAATGGACAAATTGAAATATTTTTGAATTACAGTTCGGATAAACTAGCAAAGATATCCGGCTTGCGATGCTGATGTTATTCGTCAGGATCATTAGATTAAATCCAGCCGTGAGAAGCATTTTCACACCTTTCTCGATCGTCGTAGTTCATTTGTTGCACTTACCATGGTGACTGTCCTGCTCTCCACAGCCTTTATGAAGAACACTGCAATCAGAAAGGCTAACCTTTGATAAATACACAGTAACGTTATAAAGTTACACAGTGACTAACTTGCCCTCGCACAATTGGCACCACAAATGCTATGAGCAGCACTCTGACATCACAAAATGTTGCAGTATAATGGGGAATAGTTGCAAACTCATAGCCAGATCTGGCATAATGAGGGATTATAAAGGTGTATCTAGAGGCAAGTCAGAAATGAGTGGCAGCTTCAGGCATGAGTTTTTGTCATTGAGACCAGGACACAATTAATGCAATCAAACAGCAATATTTCATCAGCTTTGTACACCAGCAAAATCCCTCATTCTTTGTATAATAAATAAAAGACAATGTCAACCATCATGGAATGAAGCCTTCAGTTTACAGGACCACGATCATCCAAGGCTCAAGTACGATCTTGAAGCGAATCCACTCTTCTCAGGAAGTGGGTGGTTCAATGGTCATCTCATCAAAGTAACCGCAGATGTGAAACTTGTTGAGACAGAGTAGGAGAAGAAGTAGCTCCATTTTTTCAATTGATGTCATCATATATACTAGATGTGGGTGGAACAGGTGCTTTCAGTTTCTTCTTCTTACTGCCGCTCATGCCAGGAGCACTAGGAAGTCCTAGGTGAGGCTTCTTTTTTTTGCTCTTCTTGGAATCAGAATTGTTGGTACCTTCACATGCAGCAAGAAAAAACTTGTTAGCAATGTGTTTCATCAGATACATGGTAATTTTTTACATTTCTACAACAAAACTAGCAAACCGTCTATTATGCAAAATGCAGAGTGCTGGAGGAACTCAGCAGGTCAAGGCAGCATCTGTGGAGGGAATGGACAGCCGACGTTTCAGGTCGGGACCCTTCGTCATTCCAATGCAATGGGTCTGTCTCGGCAGTCCTGCTTGTGGATTTTGGGAAGGAGATTGAAATGGGTATTGGAGAAACTTTAAGGTCGGAGGTTTTGGAGGGAAGATCACCGGAGGTTTAGGATTAGATGTATTAATGACAGAGTACAGTGAAAAATTTTGTTTTGCATGCTATCCAAACAGATCAGATATACAATATGATACCACAATCAAGTCAAACTCAAGTACAATGGATCACATCCCTCACCATGTCAAAATCATCCTGGCACAAGAAGAGAAAACAGAAAAGAAGTGTGGCAATTCCAGCCTTACTAATTGGAAAACTAACATCTTAGACAATGCTCTAAAGTGGGCACCTCCAAAGGATGCATATCTAGTTTGTTGGTGTTAGATTAACCAGTCCACACCAACCTTTAGTATGATAAAGAGCACTCACTTGCTTTGGAAGATGCGGAGTCAGAAGGTGAGATATCTGAAGTGCCATCCCATTGTAGTCGGCTCATAAAGCTCTGACTCTCTGAGGCATCGTAACTCTCATTCTCTACAGTTACTTCAGATTCCGGAAGGGATCTGAAATGAAGCATAAGACACTCTGAACCCACAGCGCTGTTGTAATGTCACTTAGGCCAATCCATAAACAATAATGGAGCAGATGGAGATATTTATCTGCTGATTGATTAATGCAGGAACACAAGCTTTGCTTCCTTCTTTGGAACAGCCGGTGCTGCTGCATTGAGATTGCAGAACCAGCAAGGCTTGGAGCTACTTCACTTAAACAAATCTGCTTCTGAATAAGAAAAAAGGCCATCGGAATCAATGAATCATGGAGTCATAAAACATGGAAACATTGCCTGCGCTGACCAATAACCCTTATTTACACTAATCCCCACATTACTTTCAACTCTCCCTAGCTTTTACCGTTCACCTATATACAAGAGGCAATTTAAAGTGGACAATAATTTACCAATCAGGTCAGTGGGATGTGGGAGGAAACTAGAGCACCAACTATACCAGTGCTACCCGACAAACCAACCCTTTTAATATTCCCAATGCCATTTTTAAATGTCCTTCTTCCATTAATCCAGAATATTCTCTCTAAAGGTGGGGGTGCTGCTAGCCGGCTGCCCTGCCAGCAGTGTGTTGTCATTTTCAACTTTTTTTGTTGTTTTAGTATGACCCAATGATGTGTTTTTAATGTTTCTCGGTGTGTCTTGTGTGGGGGGGGGTAAGGGGGAAACCGCTTCCGCTTCAGTCGCCTTTCCTGGAAATGGGCCCGGAGCTTCAGCAGCAGATGCAACGTGGACTTTTTCCAACACGCAGCCGGCGGGCTTTCGCCCGGGGTCGCCAGAAGGGAGTGCGCCGATCACTGGCCCGCTGAAGCCTGAAGCCGCGGTCTGCGGAGCTTCCAGCTGGAGCGGCGTCCGGAGCCTGGGTTCCCTCATTGGGGACCCCGGAGGAGAAGAGCTCCGACCGCCGGCCCGCGGCCTAAATCAGCTTGAAACAGCAGTCTGCGGTGCTTCTAATTGCGGGCGCGGCAGGGATTTACCATCCGGAGCGGGATCCCTCGCTGGGGATCTGCGGGTGCGGTGGGGACTTACCATCCGGAGCGGGATCCCTCGCTGGGGATCCCTGGAGAAGAGCCCCGACCACCAGCCTACACCATCTTGAAGCCACGGTCTCCAGTAGCTTCAAGTAGTCCCATTTGGGACTTACCTTGTCTGCACATCTGGCCGCCCGCAGTGGTGACTGCGGAGGTTGGTGGGCCCGACCACTGGGGAAAATGGAGGAGGACTGACTAAACTTTGTGCCTTCCACCAGTGATGAATGCTGTGGTGGATGTTTTGTGTTCAATTTTTATTGTGTATTGTGTGTTTGTTTTTATTGTACCGCTGCTGGCAAGTTCATTTCACTGCACTTTATTGTGCATGTGACGAATAAATCTGACTATTGACTATTGAACAAACATCTCATGAATCCACTTCTGCTGTAATGGCTTTTCCACCAGCTTATTTCACAACCCCATTATCCTTATTTAATTACAACAGTATTAGGACATTCTCTTCATCAGAGGAACTTGATAAGAATAAGAACTGCAAGAAGAAACTGCATAATTCAAACGATTTTCACAAAGTACCAGTCCCATGTATATATAATATAGCCTCTGTATATAATAGTGTAGGAAAGAACTGCAGATCGAAGAGACACAAAATGCTGGAGTAACTCAGTGGGCCAGGCAGCATCCAGCATTTTGTGTCTATACATAAAAGCAGGAAAGGTGTCCGTTATTGTTGTTTGTCCATTATAACTGAGAAAGGTACTATCGTCGTATGCAGTATAAACAAATGGCTGCAGTTGCTCGTTAACATAAAAAGCGCTGAACTAACTCAACAGGTCAGACAGCATCGCAGGAGAACATGGGTAGGTGATATTCCGTGTTGGGACCTTTCTTCAGATTCTCGGTCTGGGACTGGTCTTGGAATCTAGGCGACTTGACATCCACAGCCTGTTGGGGGCCGGGGGAGCGGCTAGGATAGGCCGGAGTGCAGGGCAGTGGCAGTAGGCAAGGCTTGGGTGGCTTGTGTGGCGGTAGCAGGCACAGTATTGGAACGGTCAGGACAGAGCAGGCAGACCTGGGAACAGCCATGACAGCGGCAGCAGCACTGCGAATGTCGTACAGGCAACTATGGTGTAGGTCCGTCCGCTATAACCAAAATCAGTTATGAAGAGGTCCGTTAAAACAAGCAATATTGTATTATGGTGTCACATCTGAGCAACTTTAATTTAATTGAGAATTAAGACGGCTGAGGGGTGGAGTTATAGAGTTGTATGAAATCATGAGGGAGACTAGATAATGTGAATACATAGAATCTTTTACACAGGGTAGCAGAAAGAGGACATCTGTTTAAGGTGAGAGGGGAAAGATAGAAAAGGAACCAGAGGGGCAATGTTTTCACTCAGAGGGTGGTGAATATATGGAATGAGCTGCCAGAGGACTTAGTTGCGGCAGTTATTATAACAACATTTAAAAGATACTTGACTAGGTACACAAATATATAACATTTTGAGGGATATGAACCGAACATTGACAAATGGGAGGAACTTGGATGGGGCATCTCAGTCGGCATGAATGAGTTGGGCCAATGGGCCTGCTTTCATGACATCCCTGAAAGATGCCATTCAAGAAGTTTTCATAGGAATGGCATTATCAAATTCCATTGTAGTTTCACTGTTACTGTATCAATTCCACCACCTCACACAATTGGACTTACACTGAAGATCCCAGGAGGTAGACCCGTACAGATCGCCGCTGCTCATCTGTGTGCTGAGGACACCGCAATGACCTAAAACAAACATTAATCAAGCTGTAGTTAAACGGGAACATAACAGGTACTGCACACATACATCCAAGATGGACACGAGTATTACTCCATGGAGTGAGTAACTTTGCGGCTCAGGCAGCACCTCTGGAGAAAAGTTCTGACTGTCCACAGGAGCTTCTCCATCAGATAAGCCCATCACATGCATCATCACACTCACAGCAGTTAGAGGCAAAATGACACAAAGTGCTGGAGTAACTCAGCAGGTCAGGCAACATCGCTGGAGAACATGGATGTAACGTTTCTCTTCTTCGGACTCAGAGGCATTTCAATCCAACATGTCCATATTGTTGTTTACATTCCTCACTGAAGACTACAGCTCGGCGTTTAATACCATCATCCCTTCCATGCTGGTTACCAAGCTCACGGAACTGGGCCTCTGCGCATCTCTCTGCAATTGGATCCTCGACTTCCTCATCCACAGACCACAGTCTGTTCGAATTGGCGGAAACACTTCGTCCTCAGTAACAATTAGTACGGGAGCACCTCAAGGCTGCGTGCTCAGCTCCCTGCTTTACTCACTCTATACCCATGACTGTGTAGCCGGACATAGTGCGAAATCCATTATCAAGTTCGCCGACGACACCACTGTTGTCGGACGAATCACAGATGGGAACGTGTCAGAGCATTTACTACAACACAGATAAGTGTGTCCATATACCATAATATAAATATAAACACACATGATTAAATAAACTGATAAAGTGCAAATAACAGAAAATGGGTTCATAATAATCAGAGTTTTGTCCGAGCCAGGTTTAATAGCCTAATGGCTGTGGGGTAGTAGCTATTCCTGAACCTGGTTGTTGCAGTCTTCAGGCTCCTGTACCTTATATCTGAAGGTAGCAGGGAGATGAGTGTGTGGCCAGGATGGTGTGGGTGATGGTACTGCCAGCCTTTTTAAGGCAGCGACTGCGATAAATCCCCTCGATGGAAGGAAGGTCAGGGCCGATGATGGACGGCAGTGTTTACTACTTTTTGTAGTCTTTTCCTCTCCAGGGCACTCAAATTGCCGAACCAAGCCACGATGCAACCGGTCAGCATGCTCTCTACTGTGCACCTGTAGAAGTTAGAGAGAGTCTTCCTTGACAAACAGACTCTCCGTAATCTTCTCAGGAAGTAGAGGCGCTGATGAGCTTTCTTGATAATTGCATTAGTATTCTCGGACCAGGAAAGATCTTCAGAGATGTGCACGCCCAGGAATTTGAAGCTCTTGACCCTTTCAACCATCGACCCGTTGATATAAATGAGGCTGTGGGTTCCCCTCCTACTCCTTCCAAAGTCCACAATCAGTTCCTTGGTTTTGCTGCTGTTGAGGGCCAGGTTATTGCGCTGGCACCATATGGACAGTTGCTCGATCTCTCTTCTATACACTGAATCATCCCCATCAGAGATACGTCCCACAACAGTGGTGTCGTCAGCGAACTTGATGATGGAGTTCGCACTGTGACCGGCTACGCAGTCATGAGGATAGAGTGAGTAAAGCAGGGGGCTGAGCACGCAGCCTTGAGGTGCTCCCATGCTGATTATTATCGAGGCTGACACATATCCACCAATACGAACAGACTGTGGTCTGTGAATGAGGAAGGCGAGATTAGTAACTAGCTTGGAGGGGATGATTGTGTTAAATGCCGAGCTGTAATCAATGAATAACAGCCTGACATATGAGTTTTTGTTGTCCAAGTGGTCCAGAGCGGAGTGAAGGGCCAGCAAGATCGCATCCACCGTTGATCTGTTGTGGCAGTCAGCGGACTGCAGTTGGTCCAGGTTTTTGTCGAGGTAGGAGTTGATTTGCTCCATGATCAACCTCTCAAAGCACTTCATCACTACCGGCGTTAGTGCCACTGGTCGATAGTCATTGAGGCACGTCACCTTACTCTTCTTGGGCACTGGTATAATTGATGCCCTTTTAAAGCAGGTGGGGACCTCAGACCTCAGAAGTGAGAGGTTGAAAATTTCCGTAAAAACTCCAGCCAGTTGGTCCGCACAGGTTTTTAGAACACGACCGGGTATACCATCAGGTTTACAATCGGGTCAGTCATTATCTTATTAAATAGCAACACGAGCCAACTTTTGCTGCAAAGTAGCATGTATGTCTGTTAGCCATTGAGAATCCAATGCTTGCATGTTTTATATGTGTCATGCAGCATGAAGACAAGTGCTGCTTCATTTGCTGCAGATAGAATTGAACACTAGCAACCATTGGCAAACATCCATATCTATAACCTTACGATGGAAGTTCATAGATGAAGAAAATGAAGATGACTGGACCTAGTACACTCTCCTGGTATAATTGCCACAACAATTTATTTTTGTAAAATATAACCAAGTCACTGGAATTTATCGCCTTGGTTTCTATTGACCAAGATGATTGTGATGAGGTTTGTAACCATATTGCCTTGCAAAACAGGCTGGTTATGATTATTTGGGAGTATTTGCCATTTAGCTGTACTATTGACGACACATTCCATCAGTTTGTTTATGACTGAGAGAAATGCCTGATTAGATTTGTCCCGATTTTGGTGAACATGACAAACTTGAGCAATTTTCTTCATTGTGAGGTAAATCCCAATGCTAGAACTCCACCATCAGGTTCTTCAAACCTGAAGGTACACAAAAATGCTGGAGAAATTCAGCGGGTGCAGCAGCATCTATGGAGCGAAGGAGATAGGCAATGTTTCGGGCCGAAACCCTTCTTCTTCAAACCTGAAGAAAGGTTTGTCTGTTCATTCTCACCACAGATGCTGTCTGACCCACTGAATTCCTCCAGAACCGTATTTTGATCAGGCTGCATTGATTGTGAACTCGTCAACCTAAGCAAGTATTTGTAGCTCTGCTGGTGCTGTACATCATTATCCAGCATAGGTTCCTAAGTCCCACACAGTAAGTACAATACCATCTATTGGCCATTATCACACCTGCAAAGTCAGGACCATAATCTTTCAAGTTCAGTGTTCGACATTTATCAAGATTTTAAATATTTCAGGTATTCCTCTCATTCTGTGACTTTTAACACATTAATTGGCATTGCAATAATGAACGTTCCCACCATCACTTCTAATGATTCTTGCATTTTTTTCCAACGTGCCTGCAAATTTATTTCTCAGCACATTGTTTCTGCACTCATCTAGGCTTCATGCCTTAATATTTGATTTGGGGGAGGGGAGGAATTTTCTAGTCACAGTTATAAGTGGTTACTTAAGTGCTATAAGGTATCCATGACTGGCAGAGGCCACGTTATTTTGCAGGATTCTTACCTTGTGCACATTTTCTTGGTGTGCTCAGAGATGACACCACATTGCTGAAAAAGAGGAGGCGGATTTACTGAGAAACACCCTTGGAATCCGACCAAAAGCAGACATAAAACTGGACAACGTGCAAATCAACAGCATAAGGAAAATCCACTTACAGAACATTGTTACAGGCAAATAAATAAAACAGGAGCAGGAGTGAAATTTATGTTCATTGTACTTTAAGAGTACTCCAGTTCTCCAAGATCTTTCACACCTCATAATTGGTTAACACTAACCGTTGTCAGCAATGAGCGTAATTCTTCAGGACCCAGGTTTTCATAGTTGATGCCAGAATTATTGTTGTACTGTACCACAGAGAGCAGAAACAAGTATTACTACACACTGGGAGGCTTCATTCAGGTTTTATCAGACATTTATGCCCCAAGACCCGCACCACCAACTGACCACGTTCACCTCCATCTTGGCTAAAACATTACTTAGACTCATCTCATTTCCCAGCCTGTAGGTTACAGTCCACAAAGTGCTCAAAAATGTTAGGATGATCAAAGGATCATGCCAACATAATCAAACGTTAACATGTGTTAATCACATTTTTCATTATGATATGTTGTGTTAGCATGATGTTAATGATGTGAACATAATCAAGTGTTAACATGTGATTAACATCACATGTACAGTGCCCTCCATAATGTTTGGAACAAAGACCCATAATTTCTTTATTTATTTGCCTTTGTACTCAACAATTTGACATTTGAGGCTTTTGAAAATAACTACCTCACAACTCCTTTTGATATTCCAATTGATAAACATTACAGTGCCCTCCATAATGTTTGGGACAAAGACCCATCATTTATTTATTTGCCTCTGTACTCCACAATTTGCGATTTGTAATACAAAAGATCACGTGGTTAAAGTGCAAATTCTCTGATTTTATTAAAGGCCATTTTTATACATTTTGGTTTCACCATGTAGAAATTACAGCTGTGTTTATACATAGTCCCCCCCCCATTTCAGGGCACCATAATGTTTGGGACACATGGCTTCACATGTGTGGTAATTGCTCAGATGTGTTTAATTGCCTCCTTCATGCAGGTATAAGAGAGCTCTCAGCACCTTGTCTTTCCTCCAGTCTTTCCATCACCTTTGGAAACTTTTATTGCTGTTTATCAACACGAGGGCCAAAGTTGTGTCAGTTAAAGTCAAAGAAGCCATTATGAGACTAACCGAATAAAACTGTTAGAGGCATTAGCCAAACCTTAGGCTTACGAAAATCAACTGTTTGGAACATCATTAAGAAGAAAGAAAGCACCGGTGAGCATACTAATCGCAAAGGGACTGGCAGGCCAAGGAAGACCTCCACAGCTGATGACAGAAGAATTCTCTCTATAATAAAGAAAAATCCCCAAACACATGTCCGACAGATCAGAAACACTCTTCAGGAGTCAGGTGTGGATTTGTCAATGACCATGTCCGCAGAAGACTTCATGAACAGAAATAAAGGCGACACTGCAAGATGAAAACCACTGGTTAGCCGCAAAGATAGGATGGCCCAACTGCTGATGGTAGTATCATAATAAGTTCTGAAGTGTATAGACACATCCTATCTGCTCAAGTTGAAACAAATGCCTCAAAACTCATTGGCCAGCGGTTATAGTTTGCCAAGACAAACTTAAAAGAGCAACCACAGTTTTGGAAAAAGATCTTGTGGACAGATGAGAAGAAGATTAACTTATATCAGTGTGATTGCAAGAGCAATGTATGGAGGAGAGGAACTGCCCAAGATCCAAAGCATACCACCTCATCTGTGAAACACGGTGGTGGGGGTGTTATGGCCTGGGCATGTATGGCTGCTGAAGACACTGGCTCACTTATCTTCATTGATGATACAACTGCTGATGGTAGTAGCATAATGAATTCTGAAGTGTATAGACACATCCTATCTGCTCAAGTTCAAACAAATGCCTCAAAACTCATTGGCCAGCGGTTTAATCTACAGCAAGACAATGATCCCAAACATACTGCTAAAGCAACAAAGCAGTTTTTCAAAGCTAAAAAATGGTAAATTCTTGAGTGGCGATCTGAACCCAATTGAGCATGTCTTTTATACGCTGAAGAGAAAACTGAAGGGGACTAGCCCCCAACAACAAGCATTAGCTAAAGATGGCTGTAATACAGGCCTACCAGAGCATCACCAGAGAAGACACCCAGCAACTGGTGATGTACATGAATCGCAGACTTCAAGCAGTCATTGCATGCAAAGGATATGCAACAAAATACTAAACATGGCTACGTTCATTTACATAACATTGCCGTGTCCCAAACATTATGGTGCCCTGAAATAGGGGGACTATGTATAAACACTGCTGTAATTTCTACATGGTGAAACCAAAATGTATAAAAATGGCCTTTATTAAAATCTGACAATGTACACTTTAACCACGTGTGATTTTTTTCTATTACAAATCTCAAATTGTGGAGCACAGAGGGAAATAAATAAATGATGGGTCTTTGTCCCAAACATTATGGAGGGCACTGTGAATGTTTCCACCCAGCCTAGCCTAAGAGCCAGACGTGGTGGCACAGACCTGGCCATTGTTGCTTTCTCCTTTCTCCTGAACAGGATTCTCCTACAACTACTATCTATGACGCTACCAATCCCCAGATGATCAAAGTTGTTCTGCTGCAGTTTCTGTTCGCTCATGCTGTCTTTCAGTAGCCTCAGCTGGATGCACATTCCACAGGTGTAGTCCTCAGGAACACTGGAAGTTTCCCTGATTTCCCACATCCCTTAGGAGGAGCATACCAACTCCCTACCTGTCCATAGGCTAAATAAGTTATAAGACAATAGGTGCAGGAGTAGGCCATTCGGCCCTTCGAGCCAGCACTGCCATTCACAGTGATTATGGCTGATCATCCACATTTAGTACCCCTTTCCTGTCTTCTCACCATATCCCCTGACTCCGCTATCTTTAAGAGCTCTATCTAACTCTCTCTTAAAAGCATCCAGAGAATTGGCCTCCACTGCCTTTTGAGGCAGAGAATTCCATAGATTCACAACTCTGTGGGTAAAAAAGCTTTTACTCATCTCCGTTCTAAATGACCTACCCTTTATTCTTAAACTGTGGCCCCTGGTTCTGGACTCCCTCAGCATCATGGAACATGTTTCCTGCCTCTAGCGTGTCCAATCCCTTAATAATATTTTATGTTTCAATATGATTCCCTCTCATCCTTCTACATTCCAGAGTATACAAGCCCAGCCGCTCCATTCTATCAACATATGACAGTCCCGCCATCCCGGGAATTAACTGTGTGAACCTACACTGCACTCCCTCAATAGCAAGAATGTCCTTCCTCAAATTTGGAGACCAAAACTGCACACAATATTCCTGGTGTGGTCTCATTAGGGCCCTGTACAACTGCAGAAGGACCTCTTTGCTCCTATATTAAACTCCTCTTGTTATGAAGGCCAACATGCCATTAGTTTTCTTCACTGCCTGCAGTACCTGCATACTTACTTTCGTGAGGCAAGAGAAAATACAAGAGGCAAGAGAAAATACACAACTGTCAGCTTCAACAGCTGTGAATGAGAAGTTAGCTCATATTACCAAGAGCACAAGGTCTTAACAGTGATGTTGATTAGTGACCTGTAGTGATCTGGCTGTAATGAGATAAGAAATGACGGGTCATATTTAAGTCATTTTCAAGAGCCCCAGGAGCTGGCTGAAGAGCAGACTCATGGTAATAAGAGAGAAAATAATTTATTGGTTAAGAGAGAAACACCTAAGTGATAAAGTGCAGTATGTGTCTGAACTGTTAGGAGCAGTTAACTCATTCAATACAAAGAAGGGCCAATACGTGAGACTTGGGAGTACATTGATGAGATGAAAAAAAAAAGTAGATCCTGGAATCAGGATTTAATTCCTCATTAAACTCTGGAACAGTGTGAAAATCTAGGAAATATAGAGAGGAGGCATATTGAATTTGGGATTCAGACAACATGGGGCATCTCAGTTCTTACTGTAAATATACCGTGCAACCTATGAATGCTTGTATTTTATCTTTGCAATGGTTTGAAAGATAAATATAACTTTCGCCACGTGTCTGTGATGCATCTAATAGGAGTGTGAATTTGGCCCAACTGAGTAGCTTTCTTGAGTAAGAGAAAAAAAAAGAAGGAAAATATATTTTAACCATCTAGATAGTATTAAAGGCTCAATGGTATTCTGAATCATTAAAAGGCTCTCTTTCAACATGGCTACTCTTGACATTGATTTTCTTCCAGGCTGCAGATAATATATAGCAAAACTGCCAGCATCATCAGGGTCATTTCCACTAATGTAAAGCCTGCATTGCTAATTTGTCATTTTCATTGAAACCTGTTATAATAACACTGGATAGACACTGGAAAGATAAGTAATTACCGTATTTCCCGGCAATGAAAGACGCACCTGCGTCAAAGACACACCCCCATTTTGAGTTGCTACATTTTGAAAAAAGGCTGGCAGGACATAGAATTTCCCACGCTCAAAAAATAAATACACAAATAAATACATAAATAATACGAATGGAGTGAGTAACAACTCAATTTGCCCAAGGCTTCCAAATCTCCTCCATTTTGGATGATTGATGGGTGGAGGGTGACTGCAGGTGGAGAGATGGTGGGAAAAACGAGAGCACAACGGGACAAGTTGAATCAGTTGTGATCTTATTGAATGACAATACCAATTGGTCAAGGGGCCAATTGAGGTTACTCGCGCTGACACAGGAGTAAACTCCATCGCCCGCTGACCCGCTCCGCTCTTTGCCCTTGAGCTGGTCCCCTCACTGTCTGGTCTCCGAGCCGGGTCAAAAATACGGATAACGCGAATTTCAAAACTAATACCAACAGCTTTTGTGCGCGTCTGATGACAAGGCAGCAGCATTCTTATTCTCTCTGTTATTCTCACTTGACCGACAACCGCCACACACCTCCAACGCATCCCACCCATGCAAATTTACAATGAAAGACACGGACTGGGCAGTGAATGCCATGCAGTGTCACCCAACGCAGCAAGTGAGGCCATGTCCTGCTCCCGGTGGCAGTCGGAATTTAAGGATTTGCGGGAAGCGGCTGACATGAGCGAGGCCAGCGAGCAGCAGGAGAGAGGTGTTCAGATGGAAAGCACTGCCAGAGGTGAGCGGGCCAGCAGAAGGTGCTCTGAGGTGGCAGCCTGTTCCGCTGTTCAGTCCCAGCGGCCGCTCGCAGCCACCCGAGTTACTTCCCTCCCCAGCCACAATGCGGTGGCTCTGCGCCCGGAGCGCCGTGGCATCGGTGAGTGTGTTGCTGGCATGATCCCCGACCCCCATCCTTCTCAACACTCCTGCCCGTGCTGACCCGTGTCAGACTCCCCACACGCTCTGAAAGGAACTCTCCCCCCCGCAGCGGTGCTGTTCTTTTACAGCCGCTTCCCATCAGCTGCCAGCAATGAGGGATAGAATTGGCTATCCCTCAGTACAGCAACATCGTTCTTGATGTTGCTGTACTGAAGGATAGCCAAGTCTATCTTTCTTGGCTAACAACCTAACCTTTGGCCTCCAAGACGCAGGTAAATTTTCGTGCCTTATTTTTGGGTAAAAAATAGGTCTTCATTGTCGGGAAAGACGGTAACGCCTGTTCATAGTTTTCTTGGATGCTATTGATCTGGCTTAAGCAATAGCAATGTAAAAAGTGTTAGTAGATACAGAATTAGATAACTCACTTTCCCAGCTTTATTTTCCAAAGAGTTACAAATGGACTTAAGCATTGTGCAAATTGTGTGTGCCTTCAATTAATATTTACTGGTTGCAACACGGCCTGGTTCAGTAATTCAAATGGCCAAGAACAAAAAAGATCACAGAAAGTGGCGGACATTGTCTGGTCCTTCATGCTCACTGACCTACCCATGATCAAAGGGATCTACAAGAAGTGCTGCCTCAAGAAGACAGCTAATATCATCATGGGTCCACACCACCCTGGCCACGGTCTCATCTCGCTGCTACCGTTGGGAAGGTAGTAGAGGAGTCTGAGAACAGTTGCCTCTGAGTTTAAGAATAGCTACTTCTCCTCAACCATCAGGCTCTTGAACCACCAATTACAACCCAATCTCAGCACAGAACTACAATGAAATGTATACTATTATGGTTGCATTATGTACTTTGGGTTGCACAATTATGGTCTGGTTTATCGAGTACAACTGATAATTTATTTTATATTTATTTGTTGTGTTGTTGCCTGTGGCTGTAAAGCTGCAACAAATAAGAACTTCATTGTTCTGATCCTGGTCATATGACAGTTAAACACTCTTTAGGTTATTGTAAGTTGACTGATGAAACAAATGAAGATGGATTGGCTCTATGCACAATGTACAGATAACTCCTCCAGTGATATTATGGGCCTGAGATAATCGATCTCAAAAAACCACAATCACATGATATGACTTTGGCTGAAGATTATTTTCTTCTGGGTTCCCATTGACCTCAATTTTTCATCAGCTGTTTTTATGCCATTCTTCAATACCCAGTCATCTCTGATCAGCAGGACTCATTAGCTGGACCTGATATATACTCCCAAAAGCTCTGACTGAGTAAGAGATTACCAGGTGGATGGTGGAAGTAATTTGAGGATATTTCCATAGCTTCCCTGAAAACGTAATATCCCTACTGATTTGCTGGAATCTCTGGCCTCTGACTCTTAAAAGAGAGAAGGCGTCAAACGTGGAACTTAAATCTTTCTGGACTCAAGTATTCAGTTCTACCACTGGGAAGATGCCTGGTCAATAACCTTTGCTGTGGTCTCATAAAGCGAGTTGAATTGTCAAGAGTCAAAAGGAAGTAAGTAAGAAGGAATTTCATGGCTCCATTATTGGTACATATCATAATTAAACCCTCTTGACTCATGGCTCTCTTGACAACACCATTTGGGTTGTTTAGCTCTGTCCATGCATGCTGCTTTTGCATTTTATCTTGCGTAACTTTTTCAATTTTGCCACAATGACATTTTAGTTTTTAAAGCAGCTGGTGCTGTTCTGCTTTGTTCTCTCTCATTCCACATTTAACCAATACAGGTCCACTACAATTATACAGCAATAATTTTGTACCCCTGTTACTGAATTTTTTTTAAACTCAACCCCTCATGGTAATATCATTGGTCATTGGCAAACAGAATCTCCTGAAATACAACTACCAATAACATCAGAAAGTGCAGCCTTGTCAAATATAAACATTCGAGCATAAACTTCTATCCAAGTGCCCTCCAAGCTGTTTTTGCATCATTAGGGCTACAATGGAGCATTCATTATATTTAGCAGCAGTTTATATTGATAAGCCAATCAGCTCATGGAACATTTCTGCTCCTGCACATACTTAGATCAAACTACTCGCATTATGTATAAGCAATACTAAAGTGTTCTTTATTACCTTATATGGATCAGAATTTCCACTGAGCTCCCCTGCAAAAATACATCAAAGATAATTTGATCAAATTAGTTTCATGCACATCAAGATTCTATCATGATAAAGAAGGGATGCTTCATTCAGATTGGAAAATATTCTTTGATTTCACAAAATATTTAATAACAAAATGGTCTCTCATATTTTGCCACATCCTCTCAATTTTCACAAGTCAGCAGTTGGTCAGTGCATTTTCCACATGGCTGGGTATTATGTATGAACCTATGGAGTGAGTGTTAAAAGCTTATACAACAGTGACAGAGCTGGATCTTGCCATCATTCACATCCATACACAGGCACATCCACAAAACTCAATCAAAAACCAGCAATCAAGAAAAGGAAACAAGGCCAAATTTTTACATCAAGCCGGCAATTCAACATTCCTGCCACCCTACTGAGATCAAACTAATGAGCATTTGCCACACTGAAACTAATATAATGAATTTTAAAAACACTTTTAGGGAATAGTGATTTGTCATGAGTATAACTTGATAATTCATTAGGTAAATTCATTGGAATATGATACCGAGCTACATGCTACCTTTCAGCAATGGTACAATTGTGTCATAAAGCCAAAATTGATTGATTGTTTGTATAGTCTGCATTCAACTCCTTAAATACTGACATTTATCCAACGCTACTGAATAATTTCTGAAATTTATAGGTGAAATATGTGCTTTTCAAATTGGACTAACTGTGCATGGAACAGAATTTCATCAGTGACAAAGAATTAAAACACAGCTATCTTACATTCTTTAAAACTGAAGTGACAAAAGTAGCCACATTTTTCAAATATTTAACATTTAGGTAAAACAAAAGAAATGTATATATTAATTAAACAATCTTAGCAATTGCAGTACTAGAAATTTAATGGCTTCCTCCTCCATTCTCATAATTTTGTTAGCATTTTACAGGTTGTCCTCCCAATCAGAATTCATTACCGCCAATCAACCCTGTCTCCCAAAACAGTCTCCCTTTCTGATGGAGCTTCACTAGCTTGATATATCAACTCTGTTTCTTTCACCACAGATGACGCCTGACCTGCTGAGTTTTTCCAGAGCATTCTATTTCAGCACCTCCCACAAGTTGCTTTGAAACTCAAGATATTAGTTGGCTCCAGTGTGGCTAGGTTTGTTGCATGGCACTGGTAATATCTGCTTTGACAAGTTAATCAAAGAATTTGTTGATAAGAGCTTTGTCTGCTGGCTGATTTGTACGGTATTAAATTGGTATCAATGGAGAAAAAAAAAATCTTACCTCAAGTCTATAATCAAGAATTGATAAAATTAAGTTATTTGGTTGTACTTGAAGCAAGGTTTTCTCTAATCAACAAACTTCATTGCTATTGCATGTGTCATCTGTTAATCTGATGGCTTTATGGTTTATTTACTTGGAGTTTCAGCCAAGAGCTCACCTGCAAATGGGTATTCATCAACTAAATCTGAAGAAAGGACAGAATATCTTGGTGAACGGTTTGCATATTATTGCTACTGATACCTAGATTTGTTTAATTTCTACGTTTCTGAAACATTGTTGGAATCTATTAAGTTTCTAATGTATTTTGTTGTACGTGGATATTGCCTTACCGGCCCTAATTTACGTGATTCATTATTTAAATGATAAACAAAAGTAACCCATAACCTATGTACGGGTTGATTTGTGCCTAATGCCGCCTTTCATAATTCACTACTGTCATTATGCGTCAATGCACATCAGGGATCAGGGCGCAGACCAGGGCCGTTCTAAACCTGTCCATTCCAGGTATAATTTAGGAATTCATGCATTATTTTGGTGCACGAGAATACATTTTAATGGTATATTTATCCATAATCATTTATCAGCAATCTTGATTATTCTAAACAAAAAATAAGTTTGTGTATGTGAATTTCCCTCGACTATTTCAAAATATATTTCTACAATTATTATTTGTAGATGATAATATTTTAGTTTCTACCTTACTTAAGTACAAATTACAAGCAAGAATAACATTGTTCTGCTTCTCACAAAAGACCATAAAACACTCTTGAAAGTTAGACACAAAATGCTGGAGTAACTCAGGACAGGCAGCATCCCTGGATAGAAGGAATGGGTGACGTTTCCGGCCGAGATCCTTCTTCAGACTGAGCGCCAGGGGGGAGGGAGTTACAAAGATAAGGAAATGTAAGAAATCAAAAGAGATGAAGGGCAAGGAAAATGTAGAATGCACTATTGAAAATGCATCATTTGCAAATTGGAGGAAGACCTCATATTTTGCTTGGGCAGTTTACACCCCAGTAGTATGAATATTAAATTCTCTCACTTCAAGTTACCCTTGCTTTCCCTCTCTCTCTCCATCCTTCCCCCTTTCCAGTTCTCTGACCACTCTGACTGTCCCTCTGATCACATTGTATCTCTGTTTGCTTTGTTGTCACCTTCTCCTAGCTAACAATGGTCTATTCTACATTTTCCTTGTCCTTCATCTCTTATGATCTCTTACACTTCCTTATCTCTGTAACTCCTTCTCCCCTGAGATCTCAGTCTGAAGAAGGGTCTCAACCTGAAACGTCACCCATTCCTTCTATCCAGAAATGCTGTCTGGCCCGCTGAGTTACTCCAGCATTTTGAGTCTATCTCGGTGTAAACCAGCACCTGAGGTTCCTTCCTACACACTCTTGAAAGTTGCTCTGCTGAAGATGCGAAGGAGCCCCGAGAAAGAGGTGGTAAATAATAGAACCATATGTTCAATTGTAAACATTACAAACATTAATCAAAAAACAAGCTCACCATTTTTATGTTTTAGAGATTTGGATCTCCGTGGCGAATTAGGATTCTGAAAGACAGAAGCAGCTCTTTAAACAGCTGCAGCATTGGTGGTTCATGCCATCAGGAGAACAAACAGGAGAATGCTCTCATTTGAAATACATTAACTCTAGGCAGGCACATACCTTATCAGACTTTCTCTTCTTTGCTGGATGAAATAGGATTAAAAAAAAAGAAAGTTAGTTCTCACAGAAAAAATCTCCAAATGCAGTGTTTTTAAAGGAACTGAATTATATTTTGTCAATTAAATATCCACATTAGCCACATGCATGTACAACTAGAGTGTGAACAGGGCATAAAATTAAACATGCTGATCAGAACAATTGCAGAAACTGCATGTGTTATCAGGTGTGTTTTAACCAAGGATAGTGATGAAGATCACCTTTTTTCTCAGATCCATATGACCAGTCATTATCATTGATGTCATCATTGTCCTCTTGGTCACTCTCAGATTTGCTGAGGTTGTTGCTACTGGCTATTCTATAATACAAAACAAAGCACACATCAACATGGCCACTATTATATTGAGTTCCTTGGCATGGTATATGCATTTGGGCGGTAGGATGGCACAGCAGTAGAGTTGCAGCCTTGCAGCGCCAGAGACAGTTCGATCCTGACTACGGGTGCTTGTCTGTACGGAGTTTGTATGTTCTTCCTGTGACCTGTATTTGTTTTTCTGGGAGCTCCGATTTCCTCCTACACTCCAAAGACATACAGGTTTATAGGTTAATTGGCTTGGTACAATTGCAAATTGTCCCTAGTGTGTGTAGCGTTAATGTGCGGGGATCGCTGGTCAGCGCAGACTCGGTGGGCCGGAGTGAAACCATCACCACAATGTGAAACTGACAACCACTCTGCGATTTCCATAGATAGGTACTTTAACCTAAAATAACAAGTTTATCATCAGTAATTTTTTTAACATTCCTCAACCAGCTACTTCAGAATTGCTTCCATCACGATCTGGGGAAGTCGATAAATGTAAAAAACTTATTGTAAAATATAACTGATGCATTATTTAGGTGCACGAGGATAAATTAGATTTTATTGGTATACTGAACCATAATCATTTATCAGCAATTTTGATTATTCTAAACCAAAATTAATTTGTGTATGTGTATTTCCCATTGACTATTTCAAAATATATTTCTAAAGTTATTATTTGGAGATATTTTAGTTTCTGCCTTAATCCAATCCACAGGATGAATCTATGTTTGCATTTTGTTAAAATATTAGCTAAAACTTATGTATTTTCCTCTCCATTAGCTGATAATTAGCTTTGATATACTTTGATGCTTATCTAGTTGCTGATTTCTAGACATTATTTAACCATGGCTTCTTCTTGTTATCGAGTCCACACACAAGATTAGAAGTTGTTCAGCCAGAGCTGAACACACTTCTCGGCATCTGCATACAATCGAGTCTGTCTTGCGCTTCTTGTGCGTGGTGGTGGAAAGATTGGTGAAAACAGGGCCGCGACGTGAACGCTCTTTCCTTGACCCCTTTAACCCTGGCAAATGATATGGAGATCTGTTTCCAGAAATAAAAATTCCTTCATTTTCATGGAGCATTCGCGATCACAAGATCCAGGTCAATATTGTTGACTGTTATTGTTCCATCATCATTGGTAAGATTTCATTACAAGCAATGGTGTGTTAAATTTGGAAAAAGAACAATTCAAAGTATTTCCTGCAGTACCGAAACATGGCAATCATTGCTAAACAACCAACAATGACACAATGCAAGACATAGCAGATGTGAAGTGTGAGAGGAAACCGAAGATCTCAGAGAAAACATACAAGCACCCATAGTCCGGATCAAACCCGAGTCTCTGGCGCTGTAAAGCAGTAGCTCAACTGCTATGCCACCGTGCTGCCCTTCTCTCTGCTACTTCTCTCTCCTCTATTCTATCTGTAAACAACTTGGTCTTTTTTTTTGCCTTCAGTGATAAATAATTCCACAGGCTTCCTACCCTCAGTGAATAAACTTCTCTAGAACTCAGTCCCAAATATCTAACCCTGTATCCTGAGATTATGACCCTGCTGACAGCACATCATCCAAGGAAAACATTGCATCTAGCCTTGTTGGAATTTTGTATTTCAATGAATTTCTCTCTCATTCCTGCTCAATAATACATAGAATATGGAAAGACTTCAGCACTGATGCTGTGGGTATTGGCCTGTGGGAGGATCTATCTACTGTTTCGACAGCCATTTATATTAGTACTCTGTGATGCAGAATATTAGGTTAAATGGATATTGGTTTACAATGCAATAAGAATTATCAATAACGTTGGATATCTTGAACATACCAATTTATTAATTTTTAAAGTCACATACACTGAAGTTCACCGATCTGGTTAAATTTAAGACTGCGCAAATCATGTACAAAGCAAGAAATAATTTACTTCCAAGAAATATACAAAAACTGTTTATGGAAAGACAGGGTGGGTATAATTTGAGAGGGGAACATAATTTTAAAAAACTCAATGTCAGAACAACTATTAAAAGTATGTGCGTGGCAATCTGTGGGGTGAATTTGTGGAATGGTCTGGAACAGGAGATAAAACTTAGCACAAACATAATTCAGTTTAAAAAGATGTACTTTTATTTTTAAAAGGATAATGGGATGAGGATAGGTGATTGTGATATTTGTTATACTGATTGTATTGGGAAGGGTGATTATAGGGTGATGGGTTGTATATATGACTACGAGATACTGTATAGTATATGAGATTCTTTTTTCTTTTCTTTTTTTGTATGGCTTTGTAAACATTTGATTAGTGTATACATGTAAATAATTTGGTGTACATATAGCTGCTGGTGTACATATAGCTGCTAAATTTGTATAAGATAATTAGAAGCAGTTGAATAAGGGGTGGGAATTAATATGCTTTGGCTTCTTCCTGCTCCTTTCCGGACACAATCGATTTAATTTATTTATAGATATTGTTTATGACGCTTTATAAATATTCTTGGGTTTTTTTTGTATGCGGTTTCACACTTGCTTTTTATTCTTTTATTCCGTTCGAAATAAATGATAAAAAAAATAAAATTATAATAATAAATACATTTCTCCAACCCTTTTTATCTTACATATTAATACTTCAATTAATAATGTTCATTAAAATCTTAGTTCTCTAACAGTTCAAGGAAGATATTTGTGTTATCTTCTGTGAAGATATAAGTATTTGTTCAACTGCTTAAATATTTATTTGCTTCCTTTATAAATTCACCTGCTTCTGATTGTAAAGGACTTACACTGGACTTCACTAACCTCCAGCTTTTTCTTTCTACTTACAAAAGCTTCCACGGACCACTTTTATGCTCCTTGCTCTCTTTCCCATACTGTCATTTTGTACTCAAACCCCTAGGCCTGATGGTCTGAATTCCAGATGCAACAGTGATCATTTTCCAATGTTCAATAGACTCTGGATCAGTTCCCGTGGACTAAAGTAACCCCACATTTTGAGAAAGGAAGGAGAGAGAAAACAGGGAATTATAGACGAGTTAGCCCGACATTGGTAGTGGGGAAGATGCTCGAGTCGATTATGAAAGATGTAATAGCAGCGTATTTGGAAAGCTGTGACAGGATCGGTCAAAGTCAACATGACTTACGATGGGGAAATCATGCTTGACTAATCTTTTGGAATTTTTGGAGAATGTAACAAGTAGAATGGATAAGAGAGAGCCAGTGGATGTGGTGTATCTGAACTTTCCAAAAGCCTTTGACAAGGTCCCACACAAGAGATTAGTGTGCAAAATAAGTACACATGGTATTGGAGATAGGGTATTGACAGAGGTATTGATAGAGAACTGGTTGGCAGACAGGAAGCAGAGTAGGAATTAACAGGTCCTTTTCAGAATGGCAGGCAGTGACTAGTGGGGTGTCGCAAGGCTCAGTGCTGGGCCCCAGTTATTTACAATATATATTAACGATTTAGATGAAGGAATTAAATGTAACATCTCCAAGTTTGCGGAAGACGCAAAGCTGGGTGGCAGTGTGAGCTGCGAGGAGGATGCAATGAGGCTGCAGGGTGACTTGGATAGGTTGGGTGAGTGGGCAGATGCAGTATAATGTGGATAAATGTGAGGTTATCCACTTTGGTTGCAAGAACAAGAAGGCAGATTGTGATCTGAATGGTGTCAGATTACGAAAAGGGGAGGTGTAACGAGACCTCGGTGTCTTGTACATCAGTCACTGAAAGTAAGCATGCAGATACAGCTGGTAATGAAGAAAGCTAATGGCATGTTGGCCTTCATAGCGAGAGGATTTGAGTATTGGGAACAGTCCTTCGTCCCACCAAGTCCATGCCACCCAGTCACACTCATTCTATGTGTAGGAAAGAACTGCAGATGCTGGTTTAAATCAAAGGTAGACACAAAATGCTGGAGTAATGTTGAGTTGCTGCTGGCCGTCCACATTTTCTCCTGGGTGTCCTGTCCCTGTCCTGGTGCGGCCGGAGGTGTTGGGCCGGGCTTGCAGCTGGCACGTGGAGGAAGCACTGGCTCCAGCTCCCGGCGGGGCCATACCCCAGCGGGCCAGGGACCTCCAGCTGCGCCTCTCTCCTTGTCCAGTGGCTGTCGGTTGGCCCCCTCGGTACTGACGGTGGGGGCTGATGCCGGTCATTGACAGGGATGCACACAGGGTGGCTTGGTGGGTCAGGTGGAGTTGAGCTGGGGTTGGCGCTTCTTCTCCACTCTGGCTGTGGGCCTGGGACCGCTGGTGTTGTCGGTCCGGGGTTGTCGGTTGGCAGGGCGGAGTTGAGCTGGGATTAGCGCTTCTTCTCTGCGCTGGCTGTGGGCCTGGGCCTGGGGGGGGGGGGGGGGGGGGGGGGGGGTCCAGTGGCGGTTCGGCAGTGCTTGCGACGTCGGGGACCCGGGTTCGATCCCGGCTGCAGATGAGGCGCGGGTCTGTGTGCGCGCACTCCCCTGTCTCCCACTCGCATCTGCCCCCTCTCTCTCTCTCTCTCCGTTACACCCTGCTCTCCCGCTACCTGTTCCTTTGGGGGGGGGGGGGGGGGGGGGGGAGTCTCTCTGGAATCGAGACTTTCATTGCTCATCCACATTCATAGATGAGGCTGAAGAGTTCCATTGCCTTGAAATGAGCAGATTAGTGAAATTCGACTGAGAAACTATCATCGTGTGTTCCAGTCTGGAATACATTAATTTTCCTATAATGTGACCACATAGCATCCCTGTTCCTCAGATTAAATATATATTTTACACATAAATTATGAATAAAGATAAGAATCTATACAGTTTCTTCAGACAGCACTTCGTTGTTTTTTTGTTTATGGTGGATGACCGTTGACAAATCCCATGATCCCTTGCGTTTTCGGAATACCGAACTCGCTTATTGCAATGATTGCATACTGTGGTGACCAGAACAGTTTGCATGAAGCATGCGGTTTTAATTTAACATGGAGTGCAAGCATAATCCTGCTGCTTTTACATTCTATATCAAGCAATCTTCTGCAATTTAATTAGTTCACCCATGCTGAGAGGAAATTGGTTGATGGAGTTAGCTGACCTTCTGTTTGCAATCCGACTGCTGTTGCGACCCATTCCCAAACACTTTTCCAGATGAGGAGCAAAGCGGGAGGCGGCGATACTACGACTGCAGTTTGGACATTCACACTCCTTGTTCTTCCACTGATTGTAGACTTGACCAAAAATGTCCACACCTGGCTGGTCCACAATTTCTGAAACACATGAGCAAAATGTATTGATGAGTTTACCATGAAATTTTGCACTTCATCTTTTACCTACGCATTACATCACATGATGAGCCCTGGGTACTGGGTTGACAGCACTGGGCCGGTACTCAATCAATCAATCAACCTTTATTGTCATCTTGCAAGCAACAGTTGTACAGTGCAAAATGAAAAGACGTTTCCCAGTGAATAGCGGAGCATCGCACATGAAATTTAAAACATTTCACACATAATAACACTAAAAACAATCCAGTCCCTGATGGAACAGTATAAATAGTTAAAAGCAGGTAAAACACAATATTAAAATACAATAAACCAATCATAAAAATGTCCGGGGCAGCTGATTTGAGTGGCCAGTGCCAGTTATTAAAGTGTCCGTGCCAGCCGCAGAATCAAGTGACTGTGAGTACAGAGTGACTGTTTAGCAGCCTCACAGCCTGTGGTAGGAAGCTGTTCAGCAGTCTTGTAGTCCGGGCTTTGATGCTTCGATATCTCTTGCCTGATGGCAGGAGATCCAGGTGTATGTGGAGGGGGTGCAGTTTGTCCTTAGCAATTCTCTGAGCTTTTTTTCAGACAGCGGCTCTGGAACAGTTCTTGTACCGAGGGTAGGGAGACGCCAATGATCCTCTCTGCTCCCCTCACTACCCTCTGCAGAGCCTTCCTGTCCGAGCAGTTGGAGGTGCAGTACCACGTATTTATGCAGTACGTGAGTACAGACTCCACCGTACCCCTGTAGAAAGTCCTGAGGATGTTGGTGGGGAGTGAGGCCTGTTTTAGTTTCCGGTACTTGCTGGAGATCAGAAGGATGAGGGGGACCTCAGTGAAACTTACCGAATAGTGAAAGGCTTGGATAGAGTGGATGTGGACAGGATGTTTCCACTAGTGGAAGTCTAGCATTAGAGGTCATAGCATCAGAATTAAAGGGTGTTCCTTTAGGAAGGTGTTGAGGAGGAATTTATTTTGTCAGAGGTGGTGAATCTGTGTGATTCGTTGCCACAGAAGACTGTGGAGGCCAAGTCAATGGATATTTTTTACGGCAGAGATAAATTCTTGATTAGTACGGGTGTCAGGGTTTATGGGGAGAAGGCAGGAGAATGGGGTTGAGAGGGAGACAGTGGATGTGGCAGCATCTCTGGAGAGAAGGAATGGGCCACGTTTCGGGTCGAGACCCTTCTTCAGGCTGATGTCAGGGGAGGGGGTGGGACAAAGATATAATGTGGGCGGACACAGTAAGACTAGTGGGAGAATTGGGAAGGGAATGGAGAGAGAAAGCAAGGGCTATCTGAAGTTAGAGAAGTCAATGTTCATACCGCTGGGGTGTAAACTACCCAAACAAAATATGAGGTGTTGTTCCTTCAATTTGCGCTGGGCCTCACTCTGGACAATGGAGGAGGTCAGGACAGAAAAATCAGATTGGGAATGGAAGGGGAGTTGAAGTGCTGAGCCACCGGGAGATCAGGTAGGTTAAGACGGACTGAGCGGAGGTGTTCAGCAAAACGATCGCCAATGGAGAGAGTTGACACCTGGAACAGCGGATACAGTAGATGAGGTTGGAGGAGGTGCAAGTGCTTCACCTGGAAAGACTGTTTGGGTTATAGTAGATGAGATTGGAGGGGTTAGGAGGGAGATATGGATCATCCAAGATTGAATAGTTGAGTAGACTTGATAGGCCAAATGGCCTAACTCTGCTCCTATCACTTGACCTATGATGCTCTGTTCTAAAGCAAAGAATATTTACACAATAAAATCCGCTTTCAATCTCAATGAGTGTAAGAGGAAAACATGGTGTTTTTGTGTGAAAATTAATAAATATTGGAATTGGTCCAAGCATATGGACAAGCTTCCTCATTTTATGCAAAGTTTTTTCTGGCTTTCAGGAAATTCAAAATTTGTCAAGGTTTATACTGCAATGATGAAACGTTCTTGACCTGAATATATTCTTGGCTCTAGGAAGAAACCTGAAAAATCCCACCCAAATCTCCCCCTTCTTGTCTGCAAACACCAGATTGCTTTCATGGTTCGATAGATGCAAGTTATGTATTTCCAACTGAGATAGCATCCATGGTAATTCAGAAATTAAAATTTCATATGTCAGCACCCAATAGGAATTTCAACAACATTTTCATTATAAATGAGTTTTAGGTTTCACAATTCGAATCGTTTTGTGTTGATAATCTATTTCCCTGACAATGTGAAAATGCTACTTAAAGAAAATGGCACATGGCCAATATATTGTATGGACAGTCCACAGCTTGTGTTGCACACTCATGAATTAAAAGGAAAATTGATCAAGGTCATGATATACATATGTTTATCCCTCGCCACACTAGGGGATTTTTTTTTCTGCTAACAATCCGAAAGATTATAAATATGCATTTCAACGAGAGTAATTATCATAGATTTGGCTCGTCAAGAACAGCTTCTTCCCCACTTATCAGGATTCTGCACTGTCATTCCATTAGCTAGGGTTCTGTCCGATTCACCTCGATCCCATTGTGGTCTATGGAACTGATGCACGACAATGCTGAGGACTGTATTCTGCAGTCTGTACCTTCCCCTTTGCTCTACATATTATACTTAAGTTTGACGATTGTATTTATGTATTGCGTACCCGATTTGTCAGCCGATATAGCATGCAAAACAAAGCGGTTAAGGGTACCTCAGATAACACGTGACAATAACAAACATAAACCTAATCGATCTGTTCCTCCATTGAACAAAATCTATAAATACCATATCAATACAATAAACTATACACCTAGCTATTGGAAATCAGAGAAATGCGAGATTGCAAATGCTGGAATCTGGTGGAAAAGATAAATGGCTGGAAGGTGTCAGTGGGTCAAGTAGCATCTGGGAAAAACGGGATGTGTCAATATTCTGGTTGCGATTATGCATCATAACTTGAGGGGCAGGTGGGAAGGAGAAAGATGAACCCATATAAAAGTGCATGGGTGGGGCAGGACAAGAGCTAGTAGTTGAAAGCTGGAACCGGGCGAGGAGGGTGGAATGATGTGCAGATGGAATCAGGTGGTTGAGGGATGGAAGCAGTGAACAAAGGGGAAAACTTGGGAGTAGGTAATGAACAAAGGCCATGTGGGTTTTCTGAAATTTGAAAATCCATGTTCATAGCATTGGGCTGTAAACTACGATGTCAGACTTCCATCATCTCTGGTACCTCCCGAGCCGTAGGATGTGGCGCCAAGGTGTGGTGACGCAAGGAGGCCTGTGCTGACGGCCGCAATGGCAGAGCCAGCGAACGAAGATGTTAATCTTAAATTGGGTTTAAGTGGAGTGAAGTTGGCCGAGCAATGCTACTCTCATAGCGACTATGCCATGCCTTCGATGCTGGAACTGCGGGAAGTGGAAAGCGGCTGTAAAAGGACAGCGCTGCTTGGGGGGGGCGAGAGTTCCTCTCCACAGCGTGTGGGGAGTCTGGCCCGGGTCAGCAGGGCCTGGGCTGCACAAAGTAGCAAACTTGGCTGGGTTGCCCGGGGTAATGTTGCAGGAAGGGCAGGTGTGTTAAGAAGGAGGGGGGTCAGGGATCATGCCGGCAACTCATTCAAACACTCAGTAGCTCGGGCAGCTGTGAGCGGCTGACGGGACCGACCACCACATCAGCGCCTTCTGCCGGCCCGCCCGTCAGCCAGTCACGGTATCCTTCAGCACAGGCACAACTAGTGCAGGTGGTGGTTGGCGGGTAGCTACTGGACGGAAGGCTGGCTGCTCCGTCACGGGCTCCCTCTCTCTCCCCGTTATGTGATCTCCCTGAGCCAGGAAGTTCCCGTTCCTCAGACCTGAGCCGCACAACACATTGTGGGACAGGCGAAGATGGAGGCTCCCCGGTCCTCATTGCCTCCTTGAAGGAGTTTCACATCGTCCTTTCTACTTGTCCCGCCAGCCTTTTTTTCAAAATTTAGCAACTCAAAATGGGGGCGCATTTTCGTGGCAGGGAAATATGATAACTCAAATTTCACTGGTTGTGACAATAAACGCAGTTGATCTTGAGGGTTGTTTCAATACCAGTGTCTCAAACTAATTCCTATGTTCAGTAGACATATTTCTTAAAATATATAAACATGTCAAAGTTTATTAACTATGGCGATAGATGTGGCCCTCCAACCGTTCACAGGCCTGGGACCCGGCCCCTATGCACAACAAGGTTGCAGACCCCTGACTTAAGAGAACAAAATCATTTCAAAAATTAAATCTCCGGGCATGTACTGTATGCCAGATTTATCATCCGAAACCTAAATCAGCATTGATTGCTCAATTAATACGTCACATGATTGTCTCCCAAACATACTGCACACGAACATAGCACCGGATTGGCACTTGGGTCCACGCCACACCAAACATGACACCAGGTTAAACTAATCCCCTCTGCCCGTGTATGATACATATTCCTCCATTTGCTGCATATTAATGTGCCATCTGAAAGCCTCTTAAATGTCACTATTGTATCTGCTGACAACAGTGTACCCACAACTCTCAGTGTAAAAAAACCTGCCCCGCACATCTCCTTTAAACGTTTCCTACTCACCTTAAACCTATGCCTGCGAGTTTTGATATTCCCATCCTGAGAAAAATGTCCTGACCGTCCATCCTATCTAGGACTCCCATAATTTTATATGCTTCTATCTTTCCTCAACTAAGACATTCCAAAGTAAAATTAAGTTTACCCAAGCCAGGTAGCATTGAGGTAAACCTCGTCTGACCCTCGCCAAAGCCTCCACATCTTTCTTGTAATGGGGTGACCAGAACTGCACACAACATTATAACCAAAGTCATATAAATCTGCAACATGACACCTGACTCTTGTACTCAATGACCTGACTGATAAAGACAAGCAAATCATACTCCTCCTTTACCACTCTAAGCAATCTTAGCCAAATAAATGGGGACAAAAGAACTGCAATCTTGAGCAAAAAAAAGAGCTGAAGGAACTCAGCAGGCCAGGCAGCATCTGTGGAAGGAAAATGGTAAACATTTCAGGTCAGGCCTACTTTAGACCGAGAAGAAAGGTACCGACCTGAAATGTCATTGTCCTCTCTCTCTACAGATGCTGTCTGAGTTTCTCCAGCACTTTTTGTTTTTCCCTTAGCTCAATAAATCCCTGAAACAGTCCAAATGAATGTGCCCAACGATTGTTTCCTCCCTCTCCTGAAAAATGAAGTCATCGTAACTCTTATTTCCATGGCCTGTTATCATGTGATCAGACTCTCTTTGTTTGTTAGTTTCACTAATGTCAAACTCCATTTAGGTTTTGGGAGCCATTTGTGGATAATCACAAGCCCTTCCTGCCATTATAACTGAGATCAACAAACTCAGCTGATAAAATCTGACCCTGGGACTTTCCTGGACTGCAAGCCTCAATTCCCCATTTACAACAGTTTTATTCCATAAACCAACTGATGCTCCTAGCTATTGCCAAAGGAACATGTTGATGAAATGCACATCATTGATTACACCCATAAAGGTAAGCATCCATGCAGTCATATTAAGCACACCTACCAAAATCCTTCATGCTGTCAGGGTCCGTCTCATCCAAAAAGAAATAACCACACTTCACAGCTCGGTGCACCTCAAAACAGAGCCCCAGACACGCATCGTCTACCAGATCAGAATAGATCTCATGAGCTAAAGCCTGAAACACAAAGCTCACCGGTAAACAGAGATTCACAATAAAATCCATTGTTAAAGGAGGTTAACTGACAGTCTTCAGACAAGCCAATGGAAACCTATCAGTCATACTTCATAAATGCTTTCTTACTAAGGAATGGAGTTTTGAATGTTATTATTAAGGATTGCAACATGATTAGCAATTTTAACTAAAATATTTAAATCAGGAAATTACTGGGAATCATTTTGCTCTCTCCCATGGAAAGTAGCCTTAGCGTGAAGCAGTGGAACGCTTGTTTTCTGTTGTTGCAGCACACCACACCAGAATCCTGGGACTTCTGGACATATTTGAATGCTTTGAGCGAAACCTCTAATCCCACACTAAATGGGTTTGTGCGTCGCACAACCTGCTATTAATGGACCCTGCATCAAGTTGCATCATATTCCAGTGGCTTTTCTGCAGAAAAGAGCAGCAAACCACGTTGGATGTACACATAAATCAAGAAAACATTATGTACATGCAGTGAACTGAAAGGAAATGGCAGACAGGTGATACAGATATACAATATTTCTGCTGAAATAAAAAAAAAAAAAAATCAGGGTGACTTAAGGACGACATTCCAGGCACTTGCAACACTGAAAGGCTGAAAACATGCTGCCAACATTAGCCTTCTATTTAAATAATTCCGATAGACCACGATCATTCTGTCCATGCCCATTCAAAGCCATGCACAATGGCATCACTATGATTCACTCATGCTTTTAAACCTGTCTGACATTCCTTGCCCAGCTTGTCACCCATTCTGACAATGAGACCGCACCCGTGGGAAACAAACAGCAGAGCAACTTTTGATGAATTTAGCTGTGGTTTCTTTCTCAATATCCAGCAGCACAACTTAGAGACCCCATCAGAACACACACAGGAACAGTGCACGGTGCCAATAGGTAATGTCTGTACAGGAGCGTAGAAGCTTCAAGCTCACAGGGGTGTTTGTCCCCATGCTACCTGTAAGTTGGGAGCCATGTGAAACAGGAATAGGTGGAGATCACGTGGCCCCTTAATCCTGCTCCATCGTTTAATAAGGCCATGAATTAACTTTTTCATCAACCACACTCTCCTTTAACAACCTTATAATCACTTAATTCCCCAGGTGCTCAAGGGTCCATTAGTCTTGATTTAAAGACACAGCATGCTTCAGGCCCTTCGGCCCACACCCATTCACTCTAATTCTATGTCACCCCACTTTCGCCTCCACTCTCTACACACTTATGGGCAATATACAGAGGATAAATCAACTGACAAACGTACACATCTTTGGGATGTGGGAAGAAACCGGAGCACCTGGAGGAAACCCATGCAGTCACAGGGAGAACATGCAAACTCCACACGGGCACCCAAAGTCAGAACGGAACCTGGGTTTCTGCGGCTGTGATCAGTCATGCCATTGTGCTTCCCCTAAATATTCTGAATACATTCAATGACCGATCATCCAGAGGCATCCAGATTAAAAAATCCAAAGGTTCATACCCCTCTGGATAAAGACATTACTACTTATCTCATACTAAACATTCAGCCCCCCCCCCCCCACCCTTAAGACAGTGAGCTTCAATGGACACAATGCTGTGTTAAGAAGCCCAGCCTTCAAGCTCAGTGAAAAGCCATGGATAGTTTTGCATGAATTACTGTTTCAAAAATAAAATTGCAAAAGATGGATCAAAGAAATACACGGAAATCCAGCGTTGAAGACAGAACCTTTATTCATTCCGTGAACCATAAGTGCAGTCTCAACATAAAGAAACGCGTGATAAACATCAAAAGCATTCAACGCTGGGACACGCAAGCATGGTAGAGCAATGAAAGGCAATGATAGAGAACAGAAGAGGGTTTGGGGGTACTGGCCTGCTCTGCGGAACTTTCAGGGGTAGCATCAAACTCCATGGCCTGGTCACTGTGCTCTCTGTTCAGCTGCCTCTGGTCCCGTTTCAGCTGCCGCCAGTATTTCTGCTTCTTCTCCGAAGAAACTCGCTTCAGCTTGGGCATGGCTGCAGAGTTCGTACTAAACGATTTTCTCATGAAACGACTTTGCTCGTCATCTGTTCTATCAGGTTAAGAGAACAGAAATTTAGGCTAAGCTAGATCATGCCGAGAAGCTGAGCAAAATTATTCTAAGTTTAGTCAGTGCGGGTGGTCCACCTAGGCAGATTCAGTTCCCAGAGAGTGTCATACACCCAGTGTTTGGCACACACTATGGAAACACTGACTAAAGGTAAAAGATGGAATCAGTCAGTGTACTCACCAGTCAATCCAGAGCCACTTTATTCATTTTCCATTTTTGAGGGTAAGCTGGTATTCTGGACGAACATCTTCGCTCGTGGCCAAAAAGAAATCTTGAAGATTTGCTCAAAAGTTTTCTTTCCTCTGACCCCAGAAAGCTCTAAAATGTAGAAAAAGAAGGCACTGTCCCATTGTTGACCCGCCAGGGGATCACTTCAGTGATAAGCTCGTTTTGAAAATTTCCTTCATCATTGAAGAGTATATTCGTTCGTGGAGATCAAGAGTCTGTACACTCGGTTACAGAGAACAGCAGATATCTGCAGCAAGAACACCGCAGCGGGACATTCAATAAAGATGGTTGGCCAGTTGAGGGCAACCCCCAATTAATTAATTAATTAATTAATTGCAGAGAGTGAAATCAACGCACTGCAAATTTTTTGCCTGACCTGAAGCTCCTTTTTATTTTGAGTTTTCAAATACAGAATACAGATTTCAAATAGAATATTCCTGGTTAAAAAGTCACTGCGTATTTTGATGTCGTTGACCATACCCAAACAGATACCTCAGAACATCAAAGCTGCAGGTATGGCAAATATGGTCCTTAAACGAGGCAAATAGACTTTGTGGTTACTTCTATTCCGTTCCATAGGTGTCCAATGATCTTTGCAAGCCTTTTTCGTTGATAACAAGGGTCAGAGGTGAAATGCAACAGGGAAAATTGCACCGTCAAAGGCCTCCCATATGAAGAAACGAGGTCAACAGTTAGGATTAAGAAACACAGTGGAACGTCCAAAAGCAGGATTATCACAAGGATGATTGTGAACAAAAATGTCCAATGTCAGTCATCAGAATATAATGATATCCTAACATTAAAATTAATCCTGTACATGGAGCAAATGGTTATTTCAGTGTTGTGAACCATCATCACCATTAACACCATATTTATAGGTGTCTGTGGAACCTATAAAAATGGTGCCCTGGTGAGCTCAGCTTCCCAGTAAGTTCAGCCACATCTGCCTGTCCAACTCCCCCTTGCCTCCTCAGACATGAAATCAGTGCTTTATATAAATTCTTTGGAATGACCAGGTGAAGGAAATTCATTCATGAGTGCACGGCAAGCACAGAGAACCGTGGTCATATGTAAACATTAAGAGTGACAGATAGACTCACGCTGAGGAAAGATAGACACAAGGGAAGGAGAGATGGTTGGAAGTGTGTTCAAAAAGCTGCAATAAAATAAAGGGATATCAAAGAGGTCGTTAACAACACAAAGAAACTGGGAGCAGTTTACAATTGAAGGAGGTTGAAACTCATCCAAACCCCACAACATGTATAAAACACAGATGGCAACAAATAAACCGCCAGATTAATTTCTACTGCAGCTGATGGAAACCCATGGTTTTGACTTAAAGTAGCGCAAAGTAAGTTGCCAATGTTAATTTATTTTCAAGTAATTTTTTAACATATAATATGCACACAGATTGTACATACTCTCTCACTGACCACTCATGCATATCTTCTAAACAAACGCACATGGGACAAACACACACACCAAATGTTTTCCTCATATTGCACACAGACATCATCATTGATGAAATTACATCCATGCACCACTGAAACCAGGCAAGCATACAATGCGCACCAAACTAGACAACCTGCCTGGTCTTTTGCAACTTACCTCGGATTTGCTGTTCTCCGGGCCAGATAACGGCATTTCTTCCATTCTCATTGGCAAACAATACTGTGTGCTATTTTCTTTCTACATAGTAACGAGTTGGTCACTGAGAATACTGAGAGAAAACAATCCATTAGTTTACAAAACACACTGAAAATTAAAACCTATTCTTAACCAGGGATACCCAGAGAAACTAAATCAGGATCAAAGGTGGGGACTGATTAAAAAAATGTTGAACTCAGCAGGGTTCACAACTGGACAAGTAGCAAAGATAATAAGTTCATAGTCTTCTTAATAACTATTAATTCTACCAGCTGACTTAAAACTCCTACTTTACTATTTACAATTACATATTGAACTACAGTTGTATATAAAATGGATCAGCACTGAAATAGAAAAATAAATCATAAGTGGACCAATCTGGAATGTCTAGAAATGTGATTCCGGTAGACTTCCTGTAAAAGTCATAAAATTACATAAAGCGTAATGATGTACAGGAATGTTCTTCCATTACCCATACATTACTATATATTTGACTCACATATTCCAATATAAGTAATCTAATTTTGTAAAAGAATCTTGTCAACGCTCTGTTATAAACTTTTACTAATGGGAACTGTAGGATTAAACTCAGAGATTCTAAGATTCTCCATTTTAATTAATTTTCAATCCTATGAATCTGGACACAGAAGAAAACATTTAAAACCATTTCTAATGGTTGCTGACCCGAAACATTGCCTGGTTTCTTTTTCCACAGATGCTGCTTGACTGCTTGAGTTCTTCCAGCATATCTGCATTTGTTTCTGGATATGGAAGATATGGAAGTTTATCAGAAGTGTGATATGTGTGTGATTTTAGACGATCCAGCTCTCCTAAAAGCCATGGCCTTTTCCACTAAAGTACCCTGGACTCATGTGAACGGGAACATCCAGGTTGGTCATAAATGGGAACCACTACAATCGTTGGGCCAGAATTATGTGTAACACAATCAGGTGTAAACATTTGTTTTTCTCTCTTCCTGATCAGATATCGTATCATCCCTGTTGAAAAGATCCAGTATGAGAGGGTTGTATTCAAAGTCAGGAATGTTATTTCACTGAACAGAAGATGTTTTCAACCACCCTGAACTGATGTTCTCTCTCATTGGCTACATCTGCAGATTCCTATCTTGGGTTATCACCCCCGATCTCTTCAAAACTGTATCTGCATGATCAACTCCAACCCTCTTTTCTCACATCACTTCCCCCTCAAGATGGATTTGAGAAATCCTACCTCCTTTCATTTTTGTAGTTGCAAATGCAGGCTCGCCCAAGAGATCCTTCATCTTCTTTCTCAGGCTCCCTTCTTAGGCTATCCTGAACATCTACCCCCATGGTAAACCGTCCCTAAGTGCTCATTGTAGACGGCAACCCTCTCCTAGATTTCATCCCTCAGATTGTATCCCTTATCAGATTGGATTCTTCATTCTCAGATTGCATCCCTCACTCTCAGATTACATCCCTCTCCCAGAGTGGTTCTTTATATCAGACTGCATCCCACTCTCAGATTACATCCCTCACTCTCAGATTACATCCTTCACTCTCAAATTACACCCCTCTCTCAAATTTCATCCTTCACACTCAGATTACATCACTCTCACTCCGATTACAATAGACAATAGGTGCAGGACCATTCGGCCCTTCGAGCCAGCACTGCTATTCAATGTGATCATGTCTGATCATCCCCAATCAGTACCCCGTTCCTGCCTTCTCCCCATATCCCCTCACTCCGCTATCTTGAAGATGTACATCCCTCTCCCAGAGTGGACCCTCTACCAGACCGCATACCTCATTCTCAGATTACATCCCACACTCCCGGAGTGGATCTCTCCGCTCTCCCCCATGTACAAGATGCAGACTCCCCGCCCACCCCCCAGCGCTGTCCCTGCGGACCGACCCCCCAGTTTGCCCAGGCTGTACCTGCAGATGCCTCTCTAGCGCCACTGCTTCCGCACCAATCAGTCGTGAACGGTGCAACTCTGCAGCCAGGGGTCCATGGCGTCTAGAGCTCGGCAGCGCCCCCGACCCCACGGCCCTCCTGCATCTCGCTCCTTCCTCCCCAAAAACACACACACACACACACACAGTCGCTTCCGATCCGCTCCTTCTCTGTCTGGGCGCAATCGCACTTTAAACCCGGGCTGCCATTTTGCAGTGAGTCGGGCGGCGGTGGTGGTGGTGGCGGTGACGGGGCCGTGACAGGGCTGGAGGCGTTGTGGCGATGGCGAGCTGCCCGCCTGCTCGCCCGCCCGCCCGCCCTCTGCTCCGCCGCCGGGCCGCTGCCCTCCCGCCTCCTCCTCCTCCTCCCTCCCGCCGGGCGTCCGCTCGCGCTCGCTCTGCCCAGGCCGCGTGCCACAGGCAGCCTCACCCGCCAGCGGAAGCTGCGTCATCCCGCCACCCGCCTGACCGGCAGCCCAGGCAGCCAATGGGGGGAGGGGGTGGGCGGTGCCTGGGTCTGCAGGGCCCCGCTTGTGCTGCGCGAGGCTCGAGATGTAGCTCTGGAGTTGTGGAGAGCTCCTCTAGGATCTTTGGTTGTGGGGCCCACATCGACCAGGCACAGACACATTTGCACTTCAATTTGCATTGATCTGTTCAATTAATTTAATCAATCTTTGTAAAGCACTTTGGTTCAAATACTGGTTTTGTTGAAAAGTGCTATATAAATAAATATTATTATTATTATTATTATTATTCAGACTGTTTTACTGTTTTTGTTATAAATCATGTTTGTCGGGGTATCTAAATTTTATTCGTTGTTTAAGTTATGACATCGGATGGAAGCTGCACACCAAATCTCGTTGCACATATGTGCAATGACAATAAAATCAATTATTATTATTATAATGTGGAGCTGGGGCTCTGCAGATGTGGAGCTCTGGAGATATAGAACTCTGGAGATGTGGAACTCTGTAGATGGAGAGCTATGGAGATGGCGAGCTATGGAACTGTGAAGCTCTGGAGATGTACAGCTGGGGCTCTGGCGCAGGAGCTGTGCACCTGTGAAGCTCTGCAGTTGTGGAGCCCTGAAGCCGTGAGTCTGGCGCAGGGGATGTGGAGAGCTGGAACTCTGGGGAACTGAGGCTCTGGAGCTGGTCCTGGCCATCAAGCTGCACACTGTGCAGTTTTTCCCTGCATCTCCATCCTTGCCATTAACTCCCCTCCACATCAGTCCTACAGTTCATAAGTGATAGGAGCAGAATTAGGCCATTCGCCTTATCTCGTTTATTCCGCCATTCAATCATGACTTACCTATCTTTCCCTTAACCCCATTCTCCTGCCTTCTCCCCCATAACCCCTGACACCATCAGTCCTCAATCCGTTGGCAAGCGGTTTACAATGCAAGTTTCCAGGGCTGGATTCTGCAGCCAGACCCAAGCGCCCACCTATTCCAGCTCACTTGAGTAGGAAGGAACTGCAGACGCTGGTTTACACTGAAGATTGACACAAAATGCTGGAGTAACTCAGCGGGTCAGGTAGCATCTCTTGAGAGAAGGAATGGGTGACGTTTTGGATTGAGAGCCACCTTCTGACTCGAAATGTCGCCCATTCCTTCTCTCAAGAGATGCTGCCTGGCCCGCTGAGTTACTCCAATATTTTGTGTCGATCTCCAGCTCGTTTGGGAATTGGCATTTCAAGCAAATGCAAATATTTCTGCTGGTTTTCCAAAACTGGGGCAGAAGATGAATTCTGCAAATCATATCCACGTCGGTATGATATTAGCGTTTGGCTACAGGGAAGAATTCACTTTTAATACAAAGTAAGATTACACAAGGAACATAAAAGTGTTGGGGTAACTCAGCGGGTCAGGCAGCATCTCTGGGGAACATGGATTGGCTAATGCCCCTGTCCCACTTAAGAAACCTGAACGGAAACCTCTGGAGACCTGCCGTCAGGTTCCCTGAGGTTTTTCTCACTCTCCCTAATGGTCGAAAGTGGTTTCCGCGTAGTCGAGCTTCTTCTATGTTCCGGCGATTATTTCATCACCGGAGGTTGCAGGTAGTGGAAGATAATGCCCCTGTCCCACTTAAGAAACCTGAACGGAAACCTCTGGAGACTTTGCGCCCCACCCAAGGTTTCAGTGCGGTTCCCAGAGGTTGCAGGTGGTGGAAGCAGGTAGGGAGACTGACAAAAACCTCCGGGAACCTCACGGAAACCTTGGGTGGGGCGCAAAGTCTCCAGAGGTTTCTGTTCAGGTTTCCTAAGTGGGACAGGGGCTTTAGACCTTTTTTTCACCCAGCTTTCACCCACCCGGATTTGAATTCCACCAGGGAGGTCTTACCTTCCACTACCTGCAACCTCCGGCAACCACCTTCAACTAGCACCGCAACCAGCTTCGAATAAAAAATTACCAATTTTTAAAACGGCAACCTATGTTTAGTGGCGTCCGGTTTTGAATTTTTTAAAATAATCGCTGGAACATAGAAGAAGCGGAAACCACTTTCGACCATTAGGGAGACTGACAAAAACCTCCAGGAACCGCAAGGAAACCTTGGGTCGGGCGCAAAGTCTCCAGAGGTTTCCGTTCATGTTTCCTAAGTGGGACAGGGGCATTACCTTCCACCACCTGCAACCTCTGGTAACCACCTTCAACTAGCATCGCAACCGGCTTCGAGTAAAAAAAATTACCGATTTTTAAAACGGCAACCTATTTTTAGTCGAGGCCAGATTTGAATTTTTTTAAATAATCGCCGGAACATAGAAGAAACTCGACTACGCGGAAACCACTTTCGTCCATTAGGGAGAGTGACCGAAACTTCCGGGAACCTCCTTGAGCCTCAAGGAAACCTTGGGTGGGGCGCAAGGTCTCCAGAGGTTTCCGAGGTTTCCGTTCAGGTTTCCTAAGTGGGACAGGGGCATTACGCCATTGTTAAGTGCTGTCCCCTTAACTAAAAAAGATGAGAAGAAACTATTTCAAGTGTATGACATCGTTCAGGACGTACATGGACAAAGGAATAAAGATTAGGGTCAGTTTGGATGAGGTGGGTTAAGACCACACTCCCTTTATTGATTGTAGAGTGTCAATTCATGGTTCTTCATTTGCGTTTTATTTCCTCTTCTGGCCCGAGGAGTTGGTAGAGTAAAATATGGCAGCTGCCTCTAAATAAAATGCAAGTATGTTAGATCGATGTTTAATCGGCTGATATAAATAAAATTGAGCTTTTAAGTGTGATCCTGCGAAAATAATCCTTCAACTGCAATAGAGCCGAGTTAGCGAAGTGTGAAATCTAGGTAACGCAGTCATGAGATATGTTGCGAATGTCCAGTCATATAAACCTTTATCTTAAGTTTAAGTAAAAAAGGTTTGGTCAAAAATAGGGTACTTGATGCTCAACTGTATACACACATGAATTTCACTGCACCTCGGTATGTGACAAATAAATTACCATTGAAAGCAGCGTTATAGTGGGGTGGTTTAAATACACATATATATACACACATATATACACACACACATATATATATATATATATACACACACATATATATACACACACATATGTGTGTATATATATATATGTGTATATATATATATATATATATATATATACATACACACACATATATATATACACACACACATATATATATATACACATATATACACACACACACACACACACACACACGTGCACATATATACACACATGTGTACACACATACACACATGTGCACACACACACATCCGCACACGTGCATGCACACGCACGTGCACGCACACATGCATACACACACGTGCATGCATACACACGTGCACACATGCATGCGCACACACATGCATGCACACGCACACATGCATGCATACACACATGTACACACACACACATGTACATACACACACATATATACACATATGCATACATACACATACACAAACTTGGTATGGATTCAAGTTTCTGGATCATTGGGACCTCTTTTGGGGAAGGTGCGACCTGTACAGAAAGGACGGGTTGCACTTGAACTCGAGGGGGACCAATATCCTGGCGGGGAGATTTGCAAAGGCTACTGGTGAGACAGTAAACTAGTATGGTTGAGGGGAGGGACTCAAATTGGGAAAGCTAGCAGTCAGTGTGTGAGGCAGGAGGCTGAGAATGGTAGCACTCCGACCCAAAATGTAGGGGAGAGAGAAGATAAAGACACTAAACAGAGAATAAGAGGGTGGGTTTCTTAAATGTGTATATTTTAATGCCAGGAGCATTGTAAGAAAGGTGGATGAACTTAGAGCTTGGATTGACATCTGGAAGTATGATGTTGTGGCGATCAGTGAAACATGGTTGCAGGAGGGCTGTGATTGGAAACTAAATATTCCAGGATTTCGTTGCTTCAGGTGTGATAGAATTGGAGGGGCAAGAGGTGGAGGTGTTGCATTGTTTATCAGGGAAGATACTACAGCAGTGTTTTGGCAGGATAGATTAGAGGGCTCGTCTAGGGAGGCTATTTGGGTGGAACTGAGAAATGGGAAAGGGGTAGCAACACTTATAGGGGTGTATTATAGACCGCCAAATGGGGAGCGAGAATTGGAAGAGCAAATATGTAAGGAGATTGCAGATATTAGTAGTAAGCACAAGGTAGTGATTGTGGGAGATTTCAATTTTCCACACATAGACTGGGAAACACATTCTGTAAATGGGCTGGATGGGTTGGAGTTTGTAAAATGTGTGCAGGATAGTTTTTTGCAGCAATACATAGAAGTACCTACTAGAGAAGGGGCGGTGCTGGACCTCCTGTTTAGGAAATGAGACGGGTCAGGTGGCAGAGGTATGCGTTGGGGAACAGTTCGGGACCAGTGATCACAATACCATTAGTTTCAATATAATTATGGAGAGGGTCAGAACTGGACCTAGGATGAGATTTTTGATTGGAGAAAGGCTAACTTTGAGGAGATGCGAAAGGATTTAAAAGGAGTAAATTGGGACAGTTTGTTTTATGGGAAAAATGTGGAAGAGAAATGGAGTACATTTAAAGGTGAAATTATAAGAGTACAAAATCTTTATGTCCCTGTTCGGTTGAAAGGAAATAGTAAAAATTGGAAAGAGCTATGGTTTTCAAGGGAAATTGGACACGGTTCGGAAAAAGAGGGCGATCTACAATAATTATAGGCAGCATGGAGTAAATGAGGTGCTTGAGGAGTATAAAGAATGTAAAAAGAATCTTAAGAAAGAAATTAGAAAAGCTAAAAGAAGATACGAGGTTGCTTTGGCAAGTAAGGTGAAAGTAAATCCAAAGGGTTTCTACAGCTATATTAATAGCAAAAGGATAACGAGGGATAAAATTGGTCCATTAGAGAGTCAGAGTGGACAGCTATCTGCAGAGCCAAAAGAGATGGGGGAGATATTGAACAATTTCTTTTCTTCAGTATTCACCACGGAGAAGGATATTGAATTATGTGAGGTAAGGGAAACAAGTAGAGTAGGTATGGAAACTATGAGATTCAAAGAAGAGGAAGTACTGACACTTTTGAGAAATATAAAAGGGGATAAGTCTCCAGGACCGGACAGGATATTCCCTAGGACATTGAGGGAAGTTAGTGTAGAAATAGCAGGGGCTATGACAGAAATATTTCAAATGTCCTTAGAAACGGGAATAGTGCCGGAGGATTGGCGTACTGCGCATGTTGTTCCATTGTTTAAAAAGGGGTCTAAGAGTAAACCTAGCAATTATAGACCTGTTAGTTTGACTTCAGTGGTGGGCAAATTAATGGAAAGGATACTTAGAGATAATATTTATAAGCATCTGGATAAACAGAGTCTGATTAGGAACAGTCAACATGGATTTGTGCCTGGAAGGTCATGTTTGACTAATCTTCTTGAATTTTTTTGAAGAGGTTACTCGGGAAATTGATGAGGGTAAAGCAGTGGATGTTGTATATATGGACTTCTGTAAGGCCTTTGACAAGGTTCCTCACGGAAGGTTGGTTAAGAAGGTTCAATTGTTGGGTATTAACGGTGGAGTAGCAAGATGGATTCAACAGTTGCTGAATGGGAGATGCCAGAGAGTAATGGTGGATGGTTGTTTGTCAGGTTGGAGGCCAGTGACCAATGGGGTGCCACAGGGATCTGTGTTGGGTCCACTGTTGTTTGTCATGTACATCAATGATCTGGATGATGGTGTGGTAAATTGGATTAGTAAGTATGCAAGATGATACTAAGATAGATGGGGATGTGGATAATGAAGTAGATTTTCAAAGTCTACAGAGAGATTTCTGCCAGTTGGAAGAGTGGGCTGAAAGATGGCAGATGGAGTTTAATGCTGATAAGTGTGAGGTGCTACATCTTGGCAGGACAAATCAAAATAGGACGTACATGGTAAATGGTAGGGAATTGAAGAATGCAGGTGAACAGAGGGATCTGGGAATAACTGTGCACAGTTCCCTGAAAGTGGAATTTCATGTAGATAGGGTGGTAAAGAAAGCTTTTGGTGTGCTGGCCTTTATAAATTAGAGCATTGAGTATAGAAGTTGGGATGTAATGTTAAAATTGTACAAGGCATTGGTGAGGCCAATTCTGGAGTATGGTGTACAATTTTGGTCGCCTAATTATAGGAAGGATGTCAACAAAATAGAGAGAGTACAGAGGAGATTTACTAGAATGTTGCCTGGGTTTCAGCAACTAAGTTACAAAGAAAGGTTGAACAAGTTAGGGCTTTATTCTTTGGAGTGCAGAAGGTTAAGGGGGGACTTGATAGAGGTCTTTAAAATGATGAGAGGGATAGACAGAGTTGACGTGGATAAGCTTTTCCCACTGAGAGTAGGGAAGATTCAAACAAGGGGACATGACTTGAGAATTAAGAGACTGAAGTTTAGGAGTGACATGAGGGGGAACTTCTTTACTCAGAGAGTGGTGGCTGTGTGGAATGAGCTTCCAGTGAAGGTGGTGGAGGCAGGTTTGTTTTTATCATTTAAAAATAAATTGGATAGTTATATGGACGGGAAAGGAATGGAGGGTTATGGTCTGAGCAGGTATATGGGATTAGGGGAGAATACGTGTTCGGCACGGGCTAGAAGGGTCGAGATGGCCTGTTTCCGTGCTGTAATTGTTATATGGTTATACATATGCATACATACATACACATTTGCAGGTAGACAAAAGTGCTGGAGAAACTCAGCGGGTGCAGCAGCATCTATGGAGCGAAGAAAATAGGCAACGTTTCGGGCCGAAACCCTTCTTCAGACTGATGCCCCAACAGCTGGAGTAACTTATCGGGACCAGCAGCATCTCTGGAGAAAAGGAATAGGTGACGTTTATCCATTGCTATTCACCTATTCCCTTTCTCCAGAGATGCTGCCAGTCCCGCTGAATTACTCCAGCTTTTTGTGAATATAAGACTGGTCTAAATGATGTCTTTTGCTTGGAGTCACTTGTTCTTAAAAATTAAGTCAAAATGAACACCGCTGAAATCCAGAGTCTTTAGGAACAGTATAACTGATTATTTGATCTAAGAACAATGTGTGAAATATAAACTTACAAGCAGAAGCGCAGACAACAAAAGATAGCCTGAGAAAAAAATGGTATTGTTAGAAAAGTCAGTTAGAGATAATGGAGAGGATTTGCAAATCAGCCGTACTTCTTCCAATTTTGAAAATTACAAATATCTGGAGCAGAGATTGATTAAAGAGTAGACACAAAAGCTGGAGTAACCCAGCGGGCCAGGCAGAGAAACGGAACATGGACGTTTCAGGTCGAGACCCTTCTATTGATTAAAGAGAAATTTGGAGTTTGAGCGAAAGCCGAAGATTGTACTTGGATTTTTTAAATTAATTTGCTTCAATGTTTATTTTAAATAATCACCCGTGATTGGGGTTAACATAAACAACAAAAATTGAGAACGACGTAATTGACAGGAAATGCAAAGACATTATTTTTCTTGTTGTCTAGAGGCTGAGGACTACAACGAATAGTATTTCAGTTTATATTAATTATTTAGATGAAAGGACTGTAATGCATCCACATTTATAGACAGTGGAAATCAAGGTGTGAAATTGAGAAATTAAGCCGATAGGAATGCCAATTGCGTGCAAAGGGATGTGGGCAGATTAAGTGGACAAGAACACAAGAACGTAGGTGGTATTATAAAATGGACAAATTGCTTTAATTTTCTACAAAAAGACAATTCCAAGAGCACAGAGATAGGCATAACTCATCTATGTGGTCTATCTGCACTAAACCCGATTTGTCTAATGCTGTCCCAAATCCCTCTAAACATTTCCCATGCAAAACAAATGAGAAAAACAAGTAAAATTGATGTTCAGAAGGATAGCTCATGACCATGAATCACAATATAAATGCATCAGCACAAGCCATTATGCAGATTTTTGGGTTATAAATATACCAAGTTCATGACCTTGACCAGAATTTATGCCTCCTCAATCAAGACTATACCTGCATTATAGGATATCCAGGTAGATATGGTGGTGAGGGCAGCTTTTGGTACATCGGCCTTCATCATTCAGAGTATAGAAGTTGGGACAGACGATAGACACAAAATGTTGCAGTAAATCAACGGGACAGGCAGCATCTCTGGATGGAAGGAATGGGTGATGTTTCAGGTCAAGACCGTTCGTCAGGTGTCGGGATGTTATTTTACAGCTGTGCAAGACTCATAAGATCTAATTTGCAGTTCAGTTTTGGTTACGCTGCTAAATGAAGGATCTTGTTAAGCTGGACATAGTGCAGAGAGTCATTTGAAGACTTCAAGAGTGTTTTATTGACATATGTCCCAAAACAATGCAAATCTTAGTTGTAGCAGTACTGACTCTGTAAATCCAAAAATAACTACCAAAAAAAGATAAATGAAACAGACAAATAAATAGTAATAGTAGTGTAAAGTAAAAAATAATGCTCTCAAGTCTATATTGTTCAGAGTATATTTGAAGGTTATAGTGTTTAATAGCCTTATGATTGCAAGGAGGCTGCTGCTCTTGGTTCTGGATGATAACGGTTTCAGGCTCCTACACCTTCATCCTGATGGCTAGAATGAAATGAGAGCGTGGCCAAGGTGGTGTAGATCTCTGATGCTGCTTGCTGCCTTTGAAGCGGTTACTGTTGTATAGAAATGTAGAAAATAGGCGCAGGAATAGGCCATTCAGCCCTTCGAGCCAGCACCACCATTCAATATAACCATGGCCGATCATCCAGAATCTGTAACCTGTTCTGTATCTGATCATCCAGAATCTGTATCCTGCTTTCTCCCCATAAGCAGCAAGACATACTACAAAGTTCACAGTGTACACATACATCAGCCCTCCTGCAATGTTTTGATCCTTTAACGCTTTAGAAAAATAAAGTGGACATTACCAGAAATTTCACCGGTCTTGCCCCAATGGCGGTTGGGGCGACACAGTGGGGCAGTGGTAGATTTGTGGCCTTACAGCGGCAGAGACCCGGGTTTGATCCTGACTAAGGGTGGTGTCTGTATGGAGTTTGCAAGTCCCCCTGTGACCACGTGATATTCTCCAGGTGCTCTGGTCTCCTCTAAAGAATTGCGGGTTTGTAGGTTAATTGGCATTGGTAAAAACTGTAAATTGTCCCCAATGTGTAGCATAGTGCTAGTATATAGGATCGTTGTTCGGCATGGACTTGGCGATCCAAAGGGTCTATGTTTAAAGACTAAAAGATGCACACAACAAATGATCAAGTTGCATCAAAACTACAATCCCTCATACTTAATCACAGCTCATTCCCTTTAATTTTAACCCTCACTGCAATCGACAGCCCTTGTTCAGTCACTTGCTTTGCAATTCCATTCTCCATCACCTGCTCCCAATTCACCAGGAGAATAAAAATATTGTTCATTAAGACTGTAGGTGAGCTAAAGTACATGCATATTTAAATACTAAACAAATGCTGGAGGGTTAAAGTCGCTTCTGTGTGCAGATCCTTTTGATGGCGAAGAGGTCAGTACCTGGGACAGACTGGGCAGTGTTCACTTTTTGCAATCTTCTTAATTCCTGGGTGTTCGACTTGAATAACCAGGCTGTAATGCAGACTGTGCGCTCGACTGTAGTACACCTGTAGAGATTCAATAGAGTATTCGTTGACATACCGAATCTCCTCAATCTTTTAAGAAAGTAGAGGCATTGATGAGCTTTCTTTATGCTTGCACCAATGTGCTGGATCGAGAATAGATCTTCAGAGGTAGTTTGCATGCGTAGGAATTTTTTACTCTCTCCACCAACGTCCCATCGATGAAGACGCGGTTGTGGATCCTCATTCTTCCTCATCCAAAGTTCAGTCAGTTCCTTAGTCAGTCGATCAATCTCCCACCTATACTCTGACTCATCATCATCTGTAATTTATCCAACAATGGTGGTGTCATCGGCAAACAAAGATGGGAGTTTGAACTGTGTCCAGCTACGTTGCCAGGACTTCAGGGACCGACTGGTACCATTGATTGGAACATTTGAGGGATATGGGACAAATATAGGCAGCGTAAATGGTGCAAGTTGGGTCAGTTGGGCTAAAGGCAGTTTCCATGCTGAATGACCCCGTGTACTGGACTGACCCCCACCATGGCTGGATGTTTCTTTGAGAAGCGATCGAGTGTACAGCAGGCATAGTCCGTGGGGTTTAGAATGCAAGGAAACTTATTGAAGCAAAGTTATTGGGCAGTTTTATAAGATAGGATGTTATCGCTGGGTACAGGATCTCACACCAGAAAAGTTAATCGAAATAAAGTGTATGGACCAAGTCAGAAGTGGAAAATGTTTTAAGATTTTGAATCTTTTGGAGTTTGCTACACCAGGTTGCAGTGGATGTATAGTAATTGAATACACTCAAAACATCAATAAATGGTTGAGCAATGAGAAAATCATAGGATGGTGGTGAAGTATGGGAATGTGGAATAAAGTAGATCAGGTATGATCTCATTGAATGGCAAAGCACACGCATATGCGTCAGTTATCTTCTGCTCAGACTAATCAGTCGAAGTTCGATGTTAACACGTTAATATTGATGTTATTATTAACGTGTTAACACAATATAACTTACAAGAACATTTCCACCACCGGGGCAAAACCAGGGGGGGGCCACCATTGGTTGTTCATTCGTTTGTGCCGCTGCCCGCTGGTTCAGTCTTCTCCAAGATCTATTTAAGAAAGAACTGCAGATGCTGGAAAAATCGAAGGTAGACATAAAATGCTGGAAAAACTCAGCGGGTGAGGCAGCATCTATGGAGAGAAGGAATAGACAACGTTTCAGGTCGAGACCCTTCTTCAGACTGATGTGGGGGAGGGGTGGCGGGAAAAAGAAAGGAAGAGGCGGAGACAGTAGGACTAGAAGGAGAGCTGGGAAGGGTGAGGGGGAGGAGGGAGAAGACAAGGGCTATCTAAGATTAGAGGTCAATGTTGATACCGCTGGGGTGCAGACTACCCAAGCGAAATACCCAAGCTTGTTTCCTCACTACATTTACTGCTGGCTCCAGTCGCAAATCTGAGTTTCAGTGATCTGTGCAAGGCATTCATTGATGCTGGAATTGCATTGTGGAAATTGGAAAACAAATTTTTAGAGAAATACACAGAGGAACACATACCAAACGAATTATCATTACGGAAAAATAATGTTGACAGCAACTTCAACATTGTTATGCAGAAAATTAGAGATGAAGTTGCATGCAACAAAATATGGATCTCAATAGACGAGACAACCGATGCTGTGGGGAGATACATTGCCAATGTGGTCATCGGTACACTGGAGGCAGGTCAACCATCAAAGAAGTATTTGTTGATATCGGAAGAATTGGAGAAGTCAGACAGTTCGACTATTGCTCAGTTGTTTACATCTTCACTTGCTGTACTTTGGCCAGAAGGTATAAAGCACGAGAATGCTCTTCTGTTTGTGACTGATGCAGCTCCATACATGAAAAAAACTGCTCATGCACTTAAAAGTTTTATTCCCCAAAATGTTGCATTTGACATGCTTAGCTCAAGGACTTCATAGAATTGCCAAGCACATACATAGCTTGTTTCCGAATGTCGATCGCCTAGTTTCCAATGTCAAGAAAACCTTCCTCAAAGCACCGCCATGTGTCCAGTTGTTCAAGGAAATGGCACTCGAGATTCCGCTACCTCCTCAGCCCGTTTTGACTAGGTGGGGTACATGGCTCTCCGCTGTACTCTACTATGCTGCAAATTTTGAAAAGATAAAATAAATCATCAACTGTTTTGAAGAAGAATCTGCTGCAGTCCGGATCGTCAGTGAAATCACGCAGAAAAAGTCCCTCCACCGCGGCCTTGTGGTTATTGCTTCCAATTTTGCAAACTTCCCTTGAGAAACGTGGCAAAACACTAGTGAATAACTTGCAGGTTTTCAATTCCTTGCGATGTAGGTAAAGATATACAAGGAAAATGTGAGAGAGTGATTTAGCTAACAACGATCTTGAAGAAATACAAAACGTAGCTAAAGTTCTCAAAGGTAGTTGTTATGCACAAGATATCGACATGAATATAGAGTCTGTAGCTTGTTTCGGGTATCCACCAGTGGCCTCAGCTGAGGTAGAAAGAAGTTTTTCACAACTGAAGCATATTCTGTCTGACGACATAGTTTAACACCAGATAATTTGATAAAAATGCTAGTAATTATGTACAACTAGGCAACTGGTCATTTAATGTAGTTTACCTTTATATTATCATTTTTAACCATATTTTGGTGGTGGAAATAAATGTCTTTTTATGCCATTTTTGGCAATAAATGCCTTCTCTATGCCTTTTTTGTAATTTTATTATGCCTTTTTGCCTGCCTATTTCAGTGTTTTAGCGCCTAAACATCCTGCCTCTAGCGATCACTCTTGCAATTCCATAAAACCTGAATATTCCCCAATAACCAGCTTCCACCATCAAAAAAGCTTTTATTCTCAAAATATCTTACTGCCCAAGCTGTACAAGAGAAAATAACTCAGATTTCTATGACCAGTGGTTCCCAATTTGCTGTCTCCACAAATGCCTTGCATTGAAATTTGAGATTGTCTTCTGTTCTTGACTTCCCATTCAAGGGAACCATTTTAGTGTTTTTAAACAGGTTTAGAAGTTTGCTCACTTCTCTACTCAAGAATGCAAGCTACAGCAACGCTATCATTCGTATAATTTAAACTCTTCATGCTTTGAGTGTTACTTCATCTATATCTTCTAAAATATTACAGGATCGAGTGTCAAACAAAGGTTTTGCTTTCTGCTGATTCCACCACAATCATGAGTGGTTAATCTCATATTGAGTTAGTACATGTCTATGATCCATTTCACATAGACCCCATAAACACCAGTTCCAGTGACATGCAGAGGCTGTTGCCCCTGATTTTAGGGATGTCACATTGACCAACATTACTGTATCATATTAACTCTAGTCAAGAAAGCCAGGTTATCCCCTGGTCAGGAGTCACTTCCACCCTCACCCCACTCCACTTACCTAAGATTAACCAAGAGTGTGATTACCTGATGCTTTTCATGACAGAAAAGCCCGATCCTTAGAAGTGCACAAAATGCATAGCAAATCGACGGAAACCTCCAAACTGCATAATGCTCTAGTATTCCTGGCCTCTAGTCCGTACTCTATGTCCAGAGGCAAAAAACAATTTTATTAGCAACATGCTGTGGTATTAGGATTGCTTGTTTGATTAACTTGCCCACTCTGCTCTTCATTGTTTCAATGCCATTGCTGGAGATTGGACGGTCCTAAGATGTCACTGTTCTGAGCATTTTTTAAATCCCCAACATTCTCTCGATTCCTTCCGTCCAATTGAGATATAAATGCATCACATTTTTGAAAAGTAACGAACTCATCTTGTCCACAGTGCTAGGCTGTACAACCATTGACGTAGGTTTCAACACAGACAAATAACAAGGATGAATTTTCTTCCTCTACACACATTCTAAATACTCTTGCTATAATTCCAGCAGCAAATACTCCATGGATGGCAAATTATTATTATTATGCCAGCAGATTCGAGCCATCTCATTTAGGTCAGGTTTGAAATTAGACTCATACAATTGGAGTATGTATTTAAGAGAGTCTTGCAGGGGAAACTTAAAACAAGAAACTGGCCTGACACCTCTGGCAAAGATGAGGTGTACCCAGGAAAAGCAGACAACACTAAAGTGTTTTGCTCATTTATCACACTGAAGAGGCTGCCCCACTGCGGCGACCTAATCTGCGAGTTTAGAAGAGTTTGCCCATGACTCAAACTCGCAGCATGGTCGACACGTCGTCCTAGGAGGTCTTATGAGGTCATTGGAACTCTCCTTCATGCTCGAGGGAAGTTCCCGCATACTCGCGGCCTCAGTTTGGTCGAGGGTAAAATTTCAGCATGTTGAAAAATTTTCCGCTAGTAAAAATTGGTCGGCAAGCTTCTTTTGAACTTGTAGTGCAATGGAGTGGGATCACTATGTAGTTACAGGCAGTCGAGGGCAGCAGTAGGCAATCTCCTTCACTAACCGGGCACCCCCCCTCCCCCCGCTTTCCCTGGCTGCCGCCTTTGCGATGTGTTTGTGCGTGTGTGTGTGCGCGCGCGCAGTCAGTCGATCCAGCTCGCGGTTTCAATGCTGACAGTCAATCCAGCTCCAGGTTTTTCAGGCGAGTGCCCTCAAGCTTGAAGGTCGAAGACAGTCGCTGAAAGGTTGCGTCAGTGGGACAGGCCGTTATGTGATCTTCCAATTTAAAGCAGTTTAGATTTCTCTGCACAACTGTGAATTCAGTTAAAACATGGTATTAAATTTCATGTTTAGTTTAGTGATACAGTGCAGAAACAGGCCCTTCGGCCCACCGAATCGACCAGTGATCCCCGCACATTAACACTATCCTACGCACACTAGGGACAATTTAATTTATACCAAGCCAATTAACCTACAAACCTGTACGTCTTTGGAGTGTGGGAAGAAACAGATCTTGGCGAAAACCCACGCGGTCACGGGAAGAACGTACAGACAGAACCCATAGTCTGGATCGAACCCGGGTCTATGGCACTGTAAGACAACAACTCTACCCCTGCACCACTGTGATAAAATGTCAGGAAAGTTCTCATGTTAACTTTAGCATTCAACCATAAAGCATGATTGTTAAGCCTTTATTTAAAAAATCATTCGCAAGGTATGGATATCACCAGCATTGCTAAGATTTATATTCCACATTGACTCTGAAGTGAAATCAGTGATTCAAAATGTGTTTTGTCTAAAAAGTTATTAAATATAAAATGTGGAAATAAACAAACCCTATTTATTTAAATTATCATTCAAACTCATGCCTGTGTATCAATGGTCCAGAAGTGTCACTACTGTCCGAGTGACTTAACCCACTGTACTCACTATGCTGAATGTGGCGGAAGGAATTGCAGATGCTGGTTTCCACCAAAGATAGACACAAAATGCTGGAGTGACTCAGCGGGACAGGCAACATCTCTGGATAGGAGGAATGGGTGACGTTTCGGGTCGAGACCCCTCTTCAGCCAAGCTGAATGCCTGCTGCACTGCAACAAGAAAACATTTTCTCAGAGCCAGAGCAGGCAATGCAGCGAAAGGGTACAAAATTTACCATGTATCTGATCATGCTTTTTCAACACTTGCCATCATAGAGTTCTCAGCAAATGTACAATCCATAGAGAATCAAAAAAATGCGTTACATTGTGTTCTTTTTCCTCCTGAGCAAAGTGTATGCATGTATTTCCAGGGCAAGATCAAATAATTGTATTCACCCAGCCAACAGGTTCTTTTTTTTTTAATGGTTGCCGATAACCATTTAAACAAAAGGAACGTTTTCCCTATAAAATGTTTCAGAAGTTCCAACATCAAATTACAAGAATCTGCAAATACAAATCAGTGAGGCATTCTCTCTACAAAACAATCTTTTAAATATTAGAAAAATTTCCAGAAGGTCACAGAAGCTAAAAGTAACATGGTACGTATGGGTTACTAGCACAGCTTCACGGGAGTGCAAAAATGCACTCATTTCACCTCTTACAGTGCACACGCCCAGTGCTCCTGGCCTTACTGTAAGAACCAGAAAATAAAATGGAAAGTAAAGCTGCAAAATACAAACAACATTATAAACAGATACCATACATCCTCATTCAAACCCAATACATGTACGACAAAGTGCCTCTTTTAGTACCCTTTAAAAAGACATCCACCCGGCTCTGAAGCTGGGCACAAGCTGAAAGGTATTCAATCATGATCTGGACTTTAAGCAAAGCTGCAGTTGGAAGGAAGGTTCAGTCGCATGGTGTTCATCCATCCACCCCCACACCCCCCTCCTCCTCTCCCACCCTATTACACGGAACTATCATAGGCTTACAATGGGAATACACGGGGCAGGGGGATGGGGTTGGGTTGCAGAGACCACAAACTCTCTCCTTGCTCCTCCTTTTCCAAGCTGGGACTCGAAAACCTATTCACACTTCCTGTAGCATGAATCAACATATTTCTTTCCAATCCCCGAATTTGTAATTATTCCTTAATTCTGGTGTGCAAAGAAATTACAAACAAAAAGTCTCACCGTGTGTGTGATGCAAAGAAAAGTGCTAAGCTTGTATTTGTTAGAGATATTGCAGTACTGTAGTGTTCCAAACCCAAGTCGGCTATGCATGTGACCCGACTTCAGCAGCTCTGCGCTGCCTCTCTTGAAGGTACTCCGGTACTGAAACCTTTCAACTCTACAATTCAAAAGAAGGATGAAACAGTCTATTAAAACCTCACAATAGGCTTTGCATTTGGTTTCGTGACAAGAGTTAAATGTCCATTCCATTCAGAAGTGACAAAACAGAATGTGAAATTACAAAGCTACTTGCAGTCTTCTGCTGCAAGGATCTAGAACATCAAGATTAACTTCCACCAATATAGTGACGCTTCAATCAAATCGGATTGACGGCCTAAAATGGTACAAAATACTTAGCCTCTGCAGTTTACATCCCCCATAAGTTAAACACTATAAGGAAAGGACTACACATGCAGAAAGAGTAGTCAGAAAGTGTGTTGGGAAAAATCAGAGTCCTTTGCAATATTGAAGGGCACTGGGCAATGGGAGCACATTTCATCCTTCTGTCTGAAAATGAACGAGCAATTGCTGTGGTGCAGACTTCTCAATAACTCCGAAATCTTCTTAGTAATGTGAACATTCACAAATACCAAAACCTCCCTTAAAAACATTCCTTTGTATTTACAAGCTGCAACATCACAAAATACTCGTCACCAAGTTGAAGACAAGTTCTGGCCTGTCCCACTGTCAGACTCATCTCTTGCCCAAATGGAGCGCCTGGGAACTAGACTTGGGGGAAATATCGAAGAATAGATGGCTTCAATGCGTGCCATGAAACCACTGACTTTTCTGTTCTCCTCGAGTCGTGAAACAAAAAAAAATTGTACACGGGATCAGGTAAATGAGGCAGAAACCGAAGTTCACGATAATCATATTTAAAAAAAAAAAAATTCAAAGCTTCTGTCTGGCAATGCAAGTATGAATGACCTGATAAACCAAACATAGTTTTAAATACCGAGTGACTTCACTCTCAACACACTACTTTGATTTTGTGTGCCTAAACCTCTGATCCCAAAATTTATTCCACGCCATGCTAGAGAATTTGCATGTCAGTTTTTTTTTTTTTTTTTTTTAAATGGTCCTGAACGTTGCTCATTAGCACAAAGATGGAAGGTAATTTCTGAATAATTTGTTACTGGGATTGTTCCAGCGAAAAACCACCACAAAATCTTTATTTGGTCCATTCTTACTTGCATCACTAGTGGTTTTCAAGGAGCTGAAAGCAATTCAGGAAAGCTCAGAAAATTCGTTCCACGAAACTGACTGGACAATGATGGCTGGATCACATCAGATTTTAGCATGTCTGCTTCTGCCATTTTGTCTCTCAAACAGTGCTGGTAGTGGGCACGAGGGCTCATCTTTAGGCCCCTGATAATTTCCAGTACTGCCTGGAAGATCAACGCAGAACACTTCAGTCAGAGTCCGAGTCAGAGGACTCTTCAGACGAAGAACTACTGCTGCTGTCGGACTGGTTTTCATCTCCCTCTTCATCCTCCTCTTCGTCTGCATTCTAGGAAGTAAGCATGGAAACGTTCAGTATGCAATGGTTTACGAGTGGACTTCCTACCGTTAAAGCTAAACATTAGTGGGGACGAGGAATGGTGGAGAAAGGGGCTAAGGGAAGTTTGCTACCAAGGGACAAAATATCAAAGACATTTTTGCAATTTCCAAGTTAAATACAAGTTCATTTATGTGAAGAATTGATGACGTCCTTTGTTATAATCCATTGAAAAATGATAAAAAGCAACTTTGTAAAACAGGTACAGAAAATGTAAAATTAAGTTATTAACCGTCCAATAAACCACAATGGGTTTTCCAACAACACACATAATCCAAGACAGCATTTAAAAAATCAAGCTGTACAGTTTTCTCTAATTCACGCACTGTAGTCTCAAGTCAATGTTGACATTGTGCGACATGTGCTGCATAACCTTATGATTGCAAGTTTGGCAGTTCAATTCTATGTATGGAAATTTATTGGCAAATACAAATAACTAAAAGTTAGTACTTAGGCTGATACAAAGTATGATTTCTATCACCAGCAGCCACACCAGGTTTGGAACTTAACTGGTTATTAACAAACATTAGATAAATGGAGCAAATTTGGAGCATGGAGCACCTTGTTTACATATCTGTTGTACTGCTGCTGCAAGTAAGAATTTTATCGTTCCATTTCCGGACATATGACAATAAAACACAAAGACTTTGGGAGATGGATTTTGCATTCTATTTGCCTTCATCCACATGTTTAATTCCTGTGAGAATGTGTCCTGCATTTGTGTAACTCTCTCTATTACTCATGATTCCTCTGACATAGATGTCAGTTTCCCTACACATATGCTGTGGTGACAGTGATTAGGGCAGCACAGTGGCGCAGCGGTAGAGCTGTTGCCTTCAAGCGCTAGAGACCCAGGTTCAATCCCGACCACTGGTGCTGTATGGTGTCTGTACATTCTCCCTGTGACAGCGTGTGTTTTCTCCGGGTGCTCCGGTTTCCTCCCACACTCCAAACACGTCCAGAATTGTAGGTTAATTTCCTTCGGTAAAAATTATAAATTGTCCCGAGTGTGTAAGATAGTGCTAGTGTACGGGGCGATTGCTGGACAGCGTGGACTCGATGGGCGGAAGAGCCTGTTTCCACTTTGTATCTCTTAAGTGTCTTTAAGCTACTATGTCAGATTCTGGTGATATCCACCTCTTCAAGTTTTAATCAATTTGAGGTGAATCCCAACAATCTACCCATTCAATTTAATAGTTCAATTCAAAAGGAGAATAGTTCAATTTACCCCGTCCGCATCATCCTCTTCACTCTCCTCATCACTGTCAGAGCCCGAGGAATCATCAGAATCTGAAGAATTGGCTTTCTCTTCATCATCCTCGTCATCATCGTCATCATCATCGTCATCATCAGAATCGTCCGTTTCCTGCAACAACCAATATCAACAGAATATATACACGTCAATCCTTTAAATCTCACGCTCCACATTATCACACTTTATAGACCAGTTTGAAAGTCCAGTGTTGATTTTTGTTGAGTGGGGGAAAAAAAAATCCATGCTCAGATGAAGAAACATTTCCAAGTAACTAAGATGAAAAATAATTGCTGAACTATGTTGCACTAACTAAACACAAGATGAACTGCCACCTGTCCAAGTGTTATGAAGTCAGGGAAACGCAACTGTCAATGTTACTTAATTAGATAGCCTTGCAAAATGAGAATGCTAGTTCGCTCTGGTCATTTTAACCGAGCCCAGCACCGCACAGTGGCGTAGCAGTAGAGTTGTTGCTTTACAGCGCCAGAGACCCCAGTTAGATCCTGACTACGGGTTCTGTCTGTACAGAATTTGTACGTTTTCCCTGTGACGGCGTAGTCCTCCAACATCCCAAAGGTTTGTAGGTTAATTGGCTTTGGTAAAGATTGTTAACTGTCCTCAGTGTGTAGGGCAGTAGTATTGTGTGGGGTGATAGCTGGTCAACACGGACTCAGTGGCTGAAGGGCCTGACTCTTTGCTGTATCTCTAAAGTCTAAGATATGGAGAGGCAAATGAATGAGACCCTTCTGCTATTTCAGCTGATTAGCAGCAACTTATTTTGACATTTTCTTGTCCAATGCAGTGCCACACAGCGTTTAGCAATCAAGGCAGGGAAGAACACCACAGGAACAGTTAATCTTGGGGAGGTTTATGCAAATGATCAGGGAGAGTGATCGTCACAATCCTACTGGGTAGTTGAGTGATGTTTCCTGGGAATTTGTAACGGATTACAGCTTTTCATCACAAATGTTTGGAATGTTGGTGCTACATGTACATACTAATTGAATAGATAACGTAGGAAGATACAAAGGGACCAATTTATTTTCGGGACATCCGGGTATAAATCTAAATAGAGTTGAAATAAAGGATTCAACATAACCAAGTGGCCCAACAGGTTTAAGAGATGGGGTTTAAATCAATTTGAAGAATGTGTTCAGTAGTGGCCGAAAACAAGTGGGTTCGGTGGACAATATAGTTGAGAATTTTCTAATAGCATACTTGGCAACTCTTTAAGGCAAAAATCGAGTTTTTGCAATTCCAAAAGCAATGCAATTATAAACACTTTGTTAATAGAAAAACAACATTCCAATTTAAAGCCTCGTGTTAAGCGAACACTAAGGCACCTCCCAGAAGCCGCAGCTAGCAGAGCAGCTGGAAATGTTCTAAATTCAGATGTAAACCTATACAACCAGACACCAATGATCTTACACATTATCTGTCAAGATGAAGCTTGCAATTAAACAGGGCCATTAAATTAGCCGCTAGCTGGGGAGCGCACACCAATACAAGGTAAGATGTGGCTTTAGTGACCTCTCCATGCAATAACCACCATCAATAAATTCAGTCCATTTGATACTGAAGAATAGGAATATTAATGCCAGAAAAACGGCAAATTACGTGAAGATGCAAGGAACTGTAGATGCTCCAGCACTTTGCTTTTTTTTGGTAAACAAGCATCTACGGATCCTTGGAAAGTATTTAGCAGTTTTTCTGGCATTAAAATTCCCATTCCGCAGTAATAAACTAACTGAATTTACAGTTGAAGAATTGATGGGGGTCATTGATGGAGAGGTCACTAAATCAGCATCTTACCTTGTATTGGTGTGCGCTCCCATGTTAGCAGCAAATATTATTTCTTTGATTTTGAATAAAGAAGGGTCCTGACCCAAAATGTCACCCATCCATGTTCTCCAGTTGCCTGACCTGCTGAGTTACTCCTCATGAAATTTTACTTTATTGTATTGTATTTATAAACCAAGATTACACTCTGGACAGGTTTTGTTTCGGGTCAGGACCCCTTTTCAGACAAAATTCATGCATAATAAGTGCAAAATATCCGATATACATTTTGCTTATGATATCCCCAATTTTCATGATCAGTTGTATGCAACCTTTAAGGAAGTGGAGCATACAAACTGTTGGAAGAACTCCGCGGATCAGGCAGCAGCTGAGAGGGGAAATGGACAGATGAAGTTTTGGGTCAGGACTCTTTCACAGTCAGAATGTTCATTCCCTCCACAGATGCCGAGTTCCTCCAGGTATTGTTTTTTTTAAATTCATGAATCATGAATCGACTTTCCTGCATCTCTAAACAAAGTTACAGTTGCTTTTGCACCCAACAAATATCACACTTCAAAGCTAACATTTACCATCAACATGTTTTGGCACTAGGATATCGTAGAAACTAGAAACTGCAGATGCTAATTTCCAAATAAAGACACAACGTGATGGAGAAGCCCAATGGATCAGGCAGCATCTCTGGAGAACATGGATAGGTGACATCTCAGGTCAGGACCCTTCTTCAGACCGATTATAGAGAAGGGTCCTGGTACATTATCAAATCCCGAACATTGTAATAAGCCTACTGTCAAGTCAAAATGTTATAAACACTTACACTTGCATTCTGTGCTGGTATTGCAATTTTCATTTTGGGATTTGGAGTGGATACTTTTGCAGTACCTCTGCGTTTCTGTCAATGACACAAGTTCAAACATAGTTAAAAGAATCAACGATCAGTATTAATAAATAATTTCCTACTGCCCGCCCCTCATTCAGATCGAACAATCATTAGTATAAACGGAAACACAAACCCTACACTCCACCCCTGTATAGTTCAGACTTAAATACAATGTACCTCAACAATTTCCTTGTAATTAGGACATGTTAGTTCACAGGCTGCAAAATGCAGCACTCTTAGTTTATGACAAAAAACAAGCCAGTAGAAAATAAAAACAGAACTAAATACAAATTTCCCCTGATAAACATTTTTAAAGAAAATAAGTCTTAAGTTTGTGAAATGGGATTGCTTACATTTGAAGTGTACTCCTTGTATGCAGCTCTCTCTTGGGGCGATATGCTCTGAGGAAATAAAGCAATATCTAGGATCAAATATTATACTATCCAGTTCAAAACAAAAATGCCTTCTCGAAGTGGCTTCAAAGCCCACAATGCCAGACTCCGCTTTCTTATGATGCATTTGCAATCCATTAAACATCAGATAATGAGCATCAGTGAGTCCATTTAGAAGCCTGTTAATTCAATTTTAAAAAGCAGAGTAAGAGCAGAGGCACCAAAACATTACTGAGTTATCAGCATCGTCAAATGGCAGAGATTGGGTGAAAGAATATTGCTGGGCTGAAGGCATACGTACACGGTCTATGCTGAGAAAGTGAGAACCAAATTCCCAATTGATAATTTTCCAATATGGTAAACTAGGACTGATCACTATTCAATGCAAATTCTGGAAAAATGTCATTGCCCTTCAGTCAAAGAAGCACCCCCTTCACTTTATTCCTGCCATTCCTCTTAAAGATAGCGGAGTCAGGGGATTTCGGGAGAAGGCAGGAACGGAGTACTGATTGGGGATGATCAGCCATGATCACATTCAGGGCCGGCCTTAAACCGATTGGAACGATTACTCCCAATTGGGCCCTGCGCCGAAGGGGCCCCCGCGCTAGAGTAATCTACCCCGGGTGGAGGGGGGGAGAGGGGGGGAGAGAGAGAGTAGAGGGGTGGGGGGGGAAGAAAGGGGTGGGGAGGGGGAAAATGGAGAAAGGGGGGAGGGGGAAGGGGTGGGGGGGGGGAAGTTCGTTCAAGGGGAAGGGGCAGCGGAGGGGGAGGAACCCCTCCAGGGGGAACCATGGGGTGGGAGGGGGAAGAAATGAAGAAAGGGGGGGGGAGGGGGGCTCCAGGGGGAAGAAAAAGGGGTGGGAGGGGGGGGAGGACAGGGGTGGGGGAATGGACAGGGGGGGATCGTTCCAAGGGTTCCGGGGCAGCGCTCCCACCCCTCCAGTCACCATGCTTCATGCACACAGCCCTGGCTCCACCCCTCTCTCTCCCCGGGGAGACACGGTGAAATACAGGGATCGCCGGGCCAGGGGTTGGAGCAACGTTTACAAACATTGGCCTCAGCTCACACCCGTCCGCCCGGACCCCCAGCATCCGCTTCCGCCGCCGGCCCTCTCCCTCCCTTCCCCCCCCCTCCTTCCTATCTCTTTTCCCTTCTATCCTTCGCTCCACCCCTTCTGTCTCTCCTTCACCCCTCCTTTGACACACACACACACACACACCCACACACTTAAGTCAGGATGGGGAAGACTACCCAAAGAGTAGGATGGGGCTGAAGCCCAAAATTTCATGCCTGGACTGGTTTTTCGCCAGTGGTTATTGATTTCCCAGGATATATTTTATTACATTTTTCATTTCACACTCGACCATTAAGTCGCATGCACTTTTTGAGCGCATATTTTGATTACTTTCCATTCTACCATAGAGATATAAAGTCTATAATAACTTTAATAATATTTCTATTATTCTACAGACCTTGGTTGGGAACCTGGGGCTCACCAAAATTGTTCCCAATTGGGCCCCGCACCTCCTAAGGCCGGCCCTGATCACATTGAATGGAGGTGCTGGCTCGAAGGGCCGAATGGCCTACTCCTGCACCTATTGTCATCACTCTGCTATTCACTAGGTGACCATTTTCACTGTTTTCTGCATCCTTTCCAAATTATTCAAAGAGTGCAGCACAGTGGTGCAGCTGGTAGAGCTACTGCCTTGCAGCACCAGAGACCCAGGTTCAATCCTGACCTCGGGTGTTCTCTGTGTGGAGTTTGCGCGTTTTCTGCCGTGTCTGCATGGGTGTCCTCCAGGTGCTCTGGTTTCCTCTCACAACCCAAAGACGTATCTCTATGAATTGCCCCATGTATAATAGAAGTGGATGAGAATGTGGGATAAAAGGACTAGTGTGAACTGGTTGGTGTGGACTTGATGGGCTGAAGGGCCTATTTACATGTGGCATCTCAAACCTAAACCATATATTAATATTCTGATGAATGCAGACCAACTTCAGCCATAGTGTGCAAGAGGGAGAGAGATAGCTTGATGAAGCAACCAACTAGACAGATCTGTTCACTACCTGATCTATTGGTGGTTAGAAAATACATCAGCAACTGAAAGGGCAAAATATAATTCAACCATGCCAACTGCAACACTCTCCACATTTGAGCTGCAGACTGGAAAGTCATGCTACCTTAAGCCAGGCCTCGAGAATTATTTTGTATTGACATTGTTGTTCTTCTGCCATCTTCTTGTAACGGTCCTTTTGAGCCTGAGAGACCTTCCGCCATCTTTTCCCAATCTCCACCATCCGGTCTTTGAGATTCAAGTGGTTCAGTTCACCGCCTGTCAGTAATTCCTGGGAAAATTTCTGATAGCCATTCCTGAAACACAGAAATAATAATTCATTATATTAAATTTCCTCGGGCACCAAGTGCTAAAATAGATTTGACTTAATGAATATTTAGGATAAATTTTAACTTTACAAAATGTATTACAATCCACTTCTTTACAGGCACTCAGAAATATAAAAAATAGGTGCAGGAGTAGGCCATTCGGCCCTTCGAGCCAGCACCTTTCAATATGATCATGGCTGATCATCCGGAATCAGTACCATTCTTGCTTTCCCCCCCCAAGCAGCAACACATACTACAAAGTTCACAGAGTACACATACATCAGTCCCCCCCCTCCCCCCCCCGGCAATGTTTTGATCCTTTAACGCTTTAGAAAAATAAAGTGGGCATTGCTAGAAATTTCACTGGTCTTGCCCCAATGACAGTTGGGGCGGCACAGTGGGGCAGTGGTAGATTTGCAGCCTTACAGCGGCAGAGACCCGGGTTCGATCCTAAGGCGCTGTCTGTATGGAGTTTGCATGTTCCCCCTGGGACCACGAGATGAGATTTTTTTCCTGTATCGTTACTCTGTCCGTACTGTGGCCTAACATTGCAGAATTGGCAGCCTGGAGACCGGCCGTCGCTCCAAGCCGCGGGAGTCTGCGGCACTTTAATATCGCGAAGCTTGCCATCCCTTTGCCGGGGATCGAAGCTCCAACCGCGGGGACTTTAGCATCGCGAAGCCTGCGGTCTGTGGTAAGAAGAGTCCGACTCGGGAGCTCCACGCCACTCCATAACTTTTATTTTACGTGGCTGTGTATCTTGGTGCTTTTCATTTAGTATGGCTGTCTGGTAACTCAAATTTCACTGAACCTTAATTGGTACATGTGACAATAAACTGACTGATGCCTTGACCATGAACGGCAATACTTACATTGGTGGTTTTTTAGGTTCTCCCTCAAATTTGATTTTCCTGTTCACGTTTGTTGCTGGTGCTCGTATTTCACTTAGTTCTTTCTGAAAGAGAATGTTCACAAAACAGAATTCAACAACAGAATTTCTAGGCATTTTTGAAGCGAAAAGCAGAACACATTGACCTTTTTCATATGTAGGCCACTGTTCAAAAGATTTTCCACTTTCTTTATTACCACAATATCTAGGCAATCTTAATCCCAACAGTAGTGGCACGTGTAATAAAGTGACTGTCATATCAATGGCATTCCCTACTGAAAAATTCTGTATTCTTTTTATGCACTTTTTTTTAGTTGAAAATATGGCGTGCAGAATGAAGATAAAACACAATGTATGTAAAATTCACTTGAATTAAAAATTAATTGCTTCCTTATCTGTTAACACTTGAGTGTAAATGATGGCCATTTCCTATACAATTGGCTTTGTCATGGGCTGATCCCACGCACTGGGCTGCATACTTTCAGGTCACAAATAATGGTAATCACACTTACACTTTATTTGGTTTGCATCCTTGCAATCTTAGTTTTACCACATTATTATAAAACTCCCTGAAACACCAAGGGATTGGCATCTCTGGTGGCCACAAGTGAGCAGTCTCCATTTTCCTGAGATCACTGAGTCACGCATTTGAGTTTCATTGGCATTAATTTTGATGGCAGCAAGAGTAAAATTAAAGATTACCGGTAATTCATTAAATAAAGTTCCTTTGAAGCGTTGCTTCTACACCTCTGGCCAACAAATGGGTTCTCCGACAAGCAAAATAAAATCACCACACAATAAGCCCCTGCGATTGTGGTCAAATTACCATACTGTCATTGGCTACTCCATTAACTGACCAAAAGTACAGTCGTTTTCAATCAACCCAATGATGATAGGATTGGATAGGGAGGGAAGCACAATGATAATCTATGAATGAACACAATCTAAATTGTGAAGTTTTTACTATAAAGATTTACAAAATGTATCAACAAGTAAATCAATGATGTTCAAAGAGAAACAATGATCAACATAAAGCATGAGATTGGTTCAAAAATAGAAATGGTATAGTGGTCAGTGTTATATGGTCTTTGATACCAATGACAATAATTCTCATTGATTCCCATTGTTGTTATACCCTCAGTCCTTTAAGTGTCACTGAGGCTGTTTGATCAGACATTTTCTATATATGTCCCATTACATATACATCCCATTAGAAGATATTTTGTTCTGGTACCATTCAATTTCCAGTAATGTGAAGTACTTACTTACTGAATTAAGAACCTTTGCAAATCACAACAAATGTAGATAGGTTATGTTGATGACACAACTGAAGTGCTTTCCAATCTCTCAAAGAGAGTCCAAATTTTTTTTCTTAATTCTGTGTTCACGATATATTAAAAAGCATCATGAACATTTCCTCAAAATTATCAAAAGCACTCAAGGGCAGCAATCGCTGCTTTCCAAAACTGCATCCAAACGATCCATGCCCCAGATGCAGCACCACTTAGGCACATTGCCGCCCATGCAGCCAAGAACTGGGCAGAGGCAAAATGGAGTTGAGAGTCAATGCCCATGTGGAACTGGATTGAGATTGGTCAGAAGGGTTGCTGCTGAAGACGTTTGGAGCACACGGCAAGTGCTACATTTTTCACCCTGCAATTAAAATGGCTGCCAAGAGACAAATACTGCCGGACTACTCTGATGCAGCAAAGAAGGGTTACTACCAACTAGGGCAGCGCTGTGATAAACCCGAGCAGAAACACAAGTTTGGCAGGTTGTTTCTCACTGTGAACCAGCTGTTCAATGAACAGCAGGTAATTAATTCCCTAAATTAGCCAGGAGCCTGTTGCTTTAGCATCGAACTTGGTTTAAGGAGGAACAGAGAGGAGTGTACCTCATATCGCTTTTGATCCTCAGCCGCCTTTTTAATCCACATTAATTTCTCCTTTTTCTCCATCGCACTCCAAGTTGCCTCCATCGCTTTTATAGCCTTAATGCGATCATTCTAAAAAAAAAGCAAAAGACACACCATGAAGCCCAGCATTTTTTTGCAACGTCAAGACATGGTTCAGATCACAATCAATCTGACAGCATGCGCTTTTAAATGCACTCGCATTGCTTCAAAAACCTCCATTCTCTGGGAGTACGGGTTAAATAAGTCCCAAAAGAACTCTGGGCATAACTGGTGTGTCTATTAAGAAATGAGGGCAAAACAGTGGCCCTCAAGAACAGTGCTGAAGTTGAAGAGTTACATGCACTGTGCAAAGTGCACATCAACAGCACTATAAACTGCACAGACAGTAAACAGATCGTACGAATCACCAAGATGTCAAGATCAACCATGCCACTGCACTGATATCTCAATTTCCTCGTATGCGGAAAGGGAAGACTTAAACGTTAGTCCATAGTCTTCAAGGCCACTGATTCAATTTGAAGAAAGAAAATGCTCAAGAAACAAGCAGTCACATTTTAAAGTGGCCACAAATGTGAAGCGTTTTGATAGATTTAGGGGATTATCCACCCTGAACATGGTGTCAAAACTTGGAAGACTTCAGTGCAGCAGCTGAATTCTCCACGAGGAGTTTTAGACCCAGAATTGAACTCGAGGAACAGAAAAGCATGGATGCCAGGAAGCACGAGTCAGCCAACATTTCCATCAGGGTGGTGAGAGTGTTGCAAGGTCAGGCTCATCAGCAATAACATTTTTAATAATGCAAAACATTATTGATAGATAAATCTGGCTGGAGGGAAAATACGTGGTGTGGTCAGTAATCTAAGCCAGAAATGTCACATCTATGCGCCACATTAACCTGACATGTGCAAATTGTCTTTGCCAGTGCCATTCAAAGCTGAGAGTTCTGGTTAGATGCTAATTTGTTTTGGGACCAATTTTGCTCTTCAGAAAATGAATTTTTTACTAATCAGTGCAAAATAGTTCATGCTGAAGTCTATAAAGTACTGCTAATTTAGTATACGAAATGTTTAAGAAGGAACTGCAGATGCTGGAAAAATCGAAGGTAGATAAAAATGCTGGAGAAACTCAGCGGGTGAGGCAGCATCTATGGAGCGAAGCAATATGTGACGTTTCAGGTCGAGACCCTTCTTCAGACTGATGTTGAGCTGGTGGGGGTGGGAAGAAGAAAGGAAGAGGCGGAGACAGTGGGCTGTGGGAGAGCTGGGAAGGGGAGGGGAAGAGGGAGAAAGCAAGGACAACCTGAAAATGGAGAAGTCAATGTTCATACTGCAGGGGTGTAAACTATCCAAGCGAAATAGGAGGTCCCGAAACGTCACCTATCCCAACATCAGTCTGAAGCAAGGAGCAAGATGTTCTGCTCCTGCAAATTCCAATGGACTGACGCAATGGAGCGTGACTTCCGCCATTTCAGTAACTCAGACCCGACTTCAGCCATGCCTCTCGCAGTGTGATTTATATATATATATATATATATATATATATATATATATGTGTGTGTGTGTGTGTGTGTTTGTGTGTGTGTGTGTGTGTATGTGTGTATATGTGTGTGTGTGTGTGTGTGTGTGTGTGTGTGTGTATATATATATATACACATATACATACACACATACACACACGCACATGCTCACACACATGTGTATATATACATATATATAAATAGATATAGATATATATATATATATATAACACACACAAACCTGAGCCTCGAAGTTCTAACTCTTATATATATATTCATTATATATGCATATATGTGTGACATACATACATAAATAAATATAACACATATTCTCTTGTTTCTTTCCTGCGATCTCTAATTATTTGTTGAGCAACCTTTTTCTTTCTTTCATTTATTTATTCAACCTATCTCAACCTATCTCTCTTTCTCTCCCTACAAAATCCTAATATTGTGAATAAAATATTAATGAACACAAAGGCTGGCGGGATAGGATCAAGGGCTTGGTTTAGTCCGGGGTCGGCAACCTTTTTTTGCATATCATAACTATCGTAACTTTTAAGAAACATTTAGACAGGTACATGGATCGGACAGGTATGGAGTAGTCATAAGTTTACAACATGATGGTAGCCTGAAATTTGGCAAAATTGTCTGCAATTTGGTAATCACACGCTGAGAAGCTTTGATACAAAAAAATGGGAATAGATAACATTGCACTCAATAAATTTGTAAACGTATTGACATTAAGGTGTAGGAAAGAACTGCAGATGCTGGTTTAAACCGAAGATAGGCACGAAAAGCTGGAGCAATTCAGCGGGTCAGACAGCATCTCTGGAGAAAAGGAACAAGCGATGTTTCGGGTCGAGACCCTTCTGACCCGCTGAGTTACTCCAGCTTTTTGTGTCTATCCTTGACATTAAGATACATCATCGTGAAGATCGAAGAACTGCCCTGAGTTATGTCTGATCCAGCGTACAGAGGATTTGAGGTTTTGTTAGGGTCGCAGGTAATCCTTTAGTAAGGAAAATCCGTCAACCCTCTGCATGATTTGTTCGGCTTAAAACCCCAGATAAAATATTCAAGGGGGGGTGGGGGTGTAATGTACAGGAGATGAATTGCAGAGGTGCCTCCAAAGTAATTCCAATAGCTTTAATTACCACAGTCTGTTTTTACTATTGTTAGAGTGCTTATACATTAAAAAAAAAGAATTAAAGTGTGGAACTGCTGCATTTATGAAGAACCCTGCTTGTAGATGGCGCCGCGATGACAGAAGCCAGTTATGGAAATGTCGCAGAAGATTACCCATCAGCTGCTAAGGCTTTTTCGCGGAGTGAACCATCTTGCTCTGCTCTAAGATCTTAGGTCTGAAGAAGTGTCTTGACTCAAAACGTCACCTATTCCTTCGCTCCATAAATGCTGCCTCACCCGCTGAGTTTCTCCAGCATTTTTATCTACCTGCTAATTTAGTATATGTCAGCATAAACATTGAAGCAACTCTTTGAGAAAATCTCATTCAGCGTTCATTTTAGAATAAGATTTACACCACTGGGTTAACATTTGTCTAGAGTAAGGAGGCAGCACTGTGGTGCAGTGGTAGAGTTGCTGCCTTACAGCGGCAGAGACCTGGGTTCGATCCGGACTACGGGTGCTGTACAGAGATTGTACAGTCTCCCTGCGACCGCGTGGGGTTTCTCCGACTGCTCTGGTTTCCTCCCACGTTCCAAAAATGTGCAGGTTTTTAGATTAATTGGCTACTGTAAATTGTCACTTGTAGGATAGAATTAGCGTACAGGTGTTCGCTGGTCGATGGGCCAAAGGCCAGTTTCCACCCTGTATCTCTAATACAGAGAAGTAAAAAATCTAAAAAGAACTGTGGCACAGTGGCGCAGCCGTAGAGTTGCTGCCTTACAGCGCCGGACACCCGGGTTCGATCTCAACTATGGGTGCTGTCTGTACGGAGTATGTATGTTCTCCCCATGGGTTTTCTCCTAGATCTTCGGTTTTCTCCCACTCTAAAGACGTACAGGTATGTAGGTTAATTGGCTTGGTGTATGTGTAAATTGTCCCTAGTGTGTGTAAGATAGTGTTAGTGTGCGGGGATCACTGATCCCGGTGGGCCGAAAGGCTTTTTTCCGCGCTGTATCTCTAGACTAAGCTAAAATTTACAGACAGTGACTGAATGAACAAGCCACAGCTGAAACTAAAGGCTCCCATGAAATTGACCAGTTCTCCAGGTGAATTCTCAAGAATGTCACAAATGTTGAGCCTTTGACTGCACAGCAGACACAACAGCACGACTCAAATCAACATATCCAGGCTGGAAACAATTTAATTCTTCAATGCGAAGGCGAATATTCACAAGGAAGTGCCATGGGTGTTAGATACACCAAAAAGATAGACGAACTACGCTCCAGTATTGACAGGTTCAGGATATAGATGGTGAAAATCACTCCATCAGCAATTCAGACCGAGAATCTAGCAATGGAAGGCTCAAACTGAAC